>NC_029772.3:27246075-27269073 GCF_000817695.3 Arachis duranensis | reverse complement strand
TCTCTAGGACTATGAAATCAGCAGGGATGTAATGGTCTTCAACTTTTACCAGAACATCCTCTACAAGTCCATAATCTTGTTTTCTTGAATTGTCTGCCATCTCTAGTGAGATTCTTGCAGCTTGTACCTCAAAGATCCCTAGCTTCTCCATTATAGAGAGAGGCATGAGGTTTATGCTTGACCCTAGGTCACACAGAGACTTCTCGAAGGTCATGGTGCCTAATGTACAAGGTATTGAGAACTTCCCAGGGTCCTGTCTCTTTTGAGGTAGTCTCTGCCTAGTCAAGTCATCCAGTTCTTTGGTGAGCAAAGGGGGTTCGTCCTCCCATGTCTCATTACCAAATAACTTGTCATTTAGCTTCATGATTGCTCCAAGGTACTTAGCAACTTGCTCTTCAGTGACATCTTTGTCCTCTTCAGAGGAAGAATACTCATCCGAGCTCATGAATGGCAGAAGTAAATCCAATGGAATCTCTATGGTCTTAGTGTGAGCCTCAGATTCCCATGGTTCCTTATTAGGGAACTCATTGGAGGCCAGTGGACGTCCATTGAGGTCTTCCTCAGTGGCGATCATTGCCTCTTTCTCCTCTCCAAATTCGGCCATGTTGATGGCCTTACACTCTCCTTTTGGATTCTCTTCTGTATTGCTTGGAAGAGTACCAGGAGGGAGTTTAGTAACTTTCTTACTCAGCTGACCCACTTGTGCCTCCAAGTTTCTAATGGAGGACTCGTTTCAGTCATGAAACTTTGAGTGGTTTTGATTAGATCAGAGACCATGGTTGCTAAGTCGGAGTGGCTCTGCTTTGAATTTTCTGTCTGTTGCTGAGAAGATGATGGAAAAGGCTTGCCATTGCTAAACCTGTTTCTTCCACCATTATTATTGTTGAAACCTTGTTGAGGTCTCTGTTGATCATACCATGAGAGATTTGGATGATTACTCCATGAAGGATTATAGGTGTTTCCATAAGGTTCTCCCATGTAATTCACCTCTTCCATTGATGGGTTCTCAGGATCATAAGCTTCTTCTTCAGATGAAGCGTCCTTAGTACTGCCTGGTGCAGCTTGCATTCCAAACAGACTTTGAGATATCATATTGACTTGCTGTGTCAATATTTTGTTCTGAGCCAATATGGCGTTCAGAGTATCAATCTCAAGAACTCATTTCTTCTGATTTGTCCCATTATTCACAGGATTCCTTTCAGAAGTGTACATGAATTGGTTATTTGCAACCATTTCAATGCGTTCCTGAGCTTTTGCAGGTGTCTTCTTCAGATGAAGAGATCCTCCAGCAGAGCTGTCCAATGACATCTTGGACAGTTCAGATAGACCATCATACAGCAAAAGGGAAGAGCATAAGTCTGTAGACCTCAGGGTCAACCCCATTGGTCTTGACAGTGTCACAGATTTGCAAGAATTCAGCTAAGAACTGATGAGGATCTTCCAATGGAAGTCCATGAAACTTGCAATTCTGTTGCAACAGAGAAACTAATTGAGGCTTAAGCTCAAAGTTGTTTGCTCCAATGGCAGGGATAGAGATGCTTCTCCCATAGAAGTCGGGAGTAAGTGCGGTAAAGTCACCAAGCACCTTCCTTGCATTATTGGCATTGTTGTTGTTTTCGGCTGCCATATCTTCTTCTAGTTTGAAGATTTATGTTAGGTCCTCTCCAGAGAGTTGTGCTTTGGCTTCTCTTAGCTTTCGCTTCAAGGTCCTTTCAGATTCAGGATCAGCCTCAACAAGAATACTTTTGTCCTTGCTCCTGCTCATATGAAAGAGAAGAGAACAAGAAAGTATGGAATCCTCTATGTCACAGTATAGAGATTCCTTGAGGTGTCAGAGGAAAAGAAGAATAGAAGGAGGAGGTAGAAAGAGAAGAATCCGAACTTATCAGGAGGGATAGAGTTTAAATTATTGATAATGAAGGAGTGTTAGTCCTTAAATAGAAGGATGTGAGAAGAGGGGAAGAATTTTCGAAAATAAAGTAAAAGATTTTAAAACAATTAAAAGAAATTTTGAAAATTTGATTGATGATTTTCGAAAACTAAGATTGAGAAAGAAATAAAGTGATTTTTGAAAAAGATTTTGAAATTAGAAATCAAAAAGATATGATTGAAAATTATTTTGAAAAAGATGTGATTAAGAAGATATGATTGAAAAACAATTTAAAAAGATTTGATTTTTTAAAATTAATGACTTGGCTAACAAGAAATTTAAAAGATATGATTCAGATATTAAACCTTTCTTAACAAAAAAGCAACATACTTGAAATTTTTGAATCAAATCATTAATTGTTAGCAAGTATTTTTGACAATGGAAAGAAATTGATTTTGAAAAGATATGATTGAAAAGATATGATTTGAAAAAGATTTGATTTTGAAAAATTATGAAAACTTGAAAAAAATTTGAATTAGAAACAAAATCTTCCCTCTTGTGCCATCCTGGCGTTAAATGCCCAGAATGTTATCCATTCTGGCGTTTAACGCCCAAAATACTACCTTTTTGGGCGTTAAACTACCTGGCTGGCGTTTAAACGCCAATTTTCCTTCCTCACTGGGCGTTTTGAACGCCCAGCTTTTTCTGTGTAATTCCTCTGCTGAATGTTCTGAATATTTTTGGTTTTTTTATGATTTTAAAAATTTTTTTGATTTTTCGAAAATTATGTGGAAAAAGAAAAATAAAGGATTCAAAATTCTTAATGAGAATTCCAGGAATCATGCAATGTTAGTCTAAAGCTTTAGTCTAAAAAGATTAGACATGGCTAGCCAAGCTTCAGCAGTACATTACATTCAAGAGCTAAATTGATGAGAATCAATCAGCTTTGGTGACGATGAAAACATCATCTGAAACTCTAGAATTCATTCTTAAGAACTTTGAAGAACAAAATAAAATAAAATTACCAAATCTAAGCAACAATATGAACCGTCAGTTGTCCAAACTCGAACAATCCCCGGCAACGGCGCCAAAAACTTGGTGCACGAAATTGTGATCATCAATGGCGCCATCAACATGGTACGCTCAATTGCAATCTCAACTCTTTATCGCAACTTCGCACAACTAACCAGAAAGTGCACTGGGTCAGCCAAGTAATAAACCTTACGCGAGTAAGGGTCGATCCCACGGAGATTGTTGGTATGAAGCAAGCTATGGTCATCTTGTAAATCTTAGTCAGGCGGATTCAAATGGTTATGGAGGATTGATAATTAAAAGATGAATAAAACATAAAATAAAGATAGAGATACTTATGTAATTCATTGGTGAGAATTTCAGATAAGCGTATGGAGATGCTTTGTCCCTTCCGTCGATCTGCTTTCCTACTATCTTCATCCAATCCTTCTCCTTTCCATGGCAAGCTGTATGTTGGGCATCACCGTTGTCAATGGCTACAGTCCCGTCCTCTCAGTGAAAATGTTCAACGCACTCTGTCACAGCACGGTTATTCATCTGTCGGTTCTCGATCATGTCGGAATAGAATCCAGTGATTCTTTTGCATCTGTCACTAACGCCCCACAATCGCGAGTTTGAAGCTCGTCACAGTCGTTCAATCCTTGAATCCTACTCAGAATACCACAGACAAGGTTTAGACCTTCCGGATTCTCAAGAATGGTCGCCAATGAATTCTAGCTTATACCACGAAGATTCTGATTAAGGAATCCAAGAGATAAACATTCAAGCCTTGTTGCATGTAGAACGGAAGTGGTTGTCAGGCATGCGTTCATAAGTGAGAATGATGATGAGTGTCACATAATCATCACATTCATCATGTTCTTCGGTGCGAATGAATATCATAGAACAAGAATAAGCTGAATTGAATGGAAGAACAATAGTAATTGCATTAATACTCGAGGTACAGCAGAGCTCCACACCTTAATCTATGGTGTGTAGAAACTCTACCGTTGAAAATACATAAGAACAATGTCTAGGCATGGCTGAGAGGCCAGCCCCCATGATCTAAGAACTAGACGTCCAAAGATGAAAATACAATAGCAAAAGGTCCTATTTATAGAGAACTAGTAGCTTAGGGTTTACAAAAATGAGTAAATGACGTAAAAATCTACTTCCGGGCCCACTTGGTGTGTGCTTGGGCTGGGCATTAAAGCTTTCATGTGTAGAGACTTTTCTTGGAGTTAAACGCCAGCTTTTGTGCCAGTTTGGGCGTTTAACTCCCACTTTTGTGCCAGTTCCGGCGTTTAACACTGGAAATTCTGAAGCTGACTTGGAACTCCTGTTTGGGCCATAAAATCTCGGGAAAAGTATGGACTATTATATATTTCTGGAAAGCCCTGGATGTCTACTTTCCAACGCAATTGAGAGCGCGCCAATTGGACTTTTGTAGCTCCAGAAAATCCACTTCGAGTGCAGGGAGGTAAGAATCCAACAGCATCTGCAACCCTTTTCAGCCTCTGAATCAGATTTTTGCTCAGGTCCCTCAATTTCAGCCAGAAAATACCTGAAATCACAGAAAAATACACAAACTCATAGTAAAGTCAAGAAAAGTGAATTTTAAATAAAAACTAATAAAAATATAATAAAAACTAACTAAAACATACTAAAAACAATGCCAAAAAGCGTATAAATTATCCGCTCATTAGGAGGCAACCTAATTTTTATTTATCTATGTTAAATTTCCATTTTCCATTGTTATTTTATGTTTTCTTTAGGTTGATGATCATGTGGAGTCACAAAAACAACTGCAAAAATCAAAGCAAATTCAAAAACAGCATTAAAAATAGCACACCCTGGAGGAGGAGCTTAACGCCAGAAATGGGCACCAGACTGGCGTTTAAACACCAGAAAGGGAAGAGAAACTGGCGTTTAACGCCAGGAATGGGCAGCAACCTGGCGTTTAACGCCAGGAATGGGCAGCAACCTGGCATTTAACGCCAGGAATAGCACTCAGAGGGCGTTTACACGCTAGAATGGTGCAGGGATGAGAAATCCTTGACACCTCAGGATCTGTTTACCCTACAGGATCCCCACCTACCTCAATTCACTCTCTCTTCTGCACACATTCCAATAATACCCTTTCCCAAATACCCTTCACCAATCACCTCCATCTCTTTTCCCCATCACCTTTTCACCACTCACATCCATCCACTCTTCCCCAAGAACCCCACCTACCTTAACATTCAAATTCACTTCCTTTCCCTCCCAAACCCAACCCCTAATACACGAACCCTACCCCTCTATCCACTCATATATAAACCCCTCATCCCTCCTTTATTTTCACACATCATAAACACTTCTTTCCCCCCTTGGCCGAACCACTCACACCTCTCCATCTTCTCCATTTTCTTCTTCTTCTCCTCCCTTTTTTCTTCTTTTGCTCAAGGACGAGCAAACCTTTTAAGTTTGGTGTGGTAAAAGCATTGCTTTTTGTTTTTCCATAACCATTTATGGCACCTAAGGCCGGAGAAACCTCTAGAAAGAGGAAAGTGAAGGTAAAAGCTTCCACCTCCGAGTCATAGGAGTTGGAGAGATTCATCTCAAAGGTCCATCAAGACCACTTCTATGAAGTTGTAGCCAAGAAGAAGGTAATCCTTGAGGTCCCTTTCATGCTCAAGAAGAATGAGTATCCGGAGATCCGACATGAGATTCGAAAAAGAGGTTGGGAAGTTCTCACCAACCGCATTCAACAAGTGAGAATCTTAATGTTTCAAGAGTTCCATGCTAATGCATGGATCACCAGAAACCATGATCAAAGTGTGAACCTAAACCCAAAGAATTGACTTACAATGATTTGGGGGAAATACTTAGATTTCAGTCCAGAAAATGTAAGGTTGGCATTCAACTTGCCAATAATGCACAGAGATGCACGCCCCTACAGTAGAAGGGTCAACTTTGATCAAAGGTTGGACCAAGTCCTCATAGACATATGTGTGGAAGGAGCTCAGTGGAAAAGAGACTCCAAAGGCAAGCCGGTTCAATTGAGAAGGCATGACCTTAAACCCGTGGCTAAAGGATGGTTGAAATTCATCCAACGTCCATCATTCCTACTAGCAACCGATCCGAAGTGACTGTAGATTGGGCTATCATGATCCATAGCATCATAATTGGAGAGGAAGTAGAAGTTCATGAGGTCATATCTCTAGAACTCTACAAAGTGGCTGACAAAACCTCCATCTTGGCAAGTGATGAGCGGATAATTTATACGGTTTTTGGCATTGTTTTTAGGTAGTTTTTAGTATGATTTAGTTAGTTTTTAGTATATTTTTATTATTTTTTATGGAAAAATCACATTTCTGGACTTTAGTATGAGTTTGTGTGTTTTTCTGTGATTTCATAAATTTTCTGGCTGAAATTGAGGGACCTGAGCAAAAATATGATTCAGAGGCTGAAAAAGGACTGCAGATGCTGTTGGATTCTAACCTCCTTGCACTCAAAATAGATTTTTTGGAGCTACAGAAGTCCAATTGGCGTGCTCTCATGTGCGCTAGAAAGTATACATCCTGGGCTTTCCAGCAATATATGTTAGTCCATACTTTGCCCGAGTTTTGATGACACAAACTGGCGTTTAAACGCCAACTTCCTGCCCTATTCTGGCGTTAAACACCAGAACTGAGTTACAAGCTGGAGTTAAACGCCCAAACTGGCACCAAAGCTGGCGTTTAACTCCAAGAAAAGTATCTACACATGTAAGCTTCAATGCTCAGCCCAAGCACACACCAAGTGGGCCCGGAAATGGATTTCTGCATCATTTACTTATCTCTGTAAACCTTAGCTACTAGTTTTAGTATAAATATTACTTTTTCTCATTTTATTAGACGTCTTGGTTATTCTGGTTTCCTCTCTGGGGCTGAAACCAATGAACACCATGATCACTTATGTATTTCCAACGGTGGAGTTTCTACACCTCATAGATTAAGGTGTGGAGCTCTGCTGTTCCTCGAGTATTAATGCAAAGTACTATTGTTCTTCGATTCAATTCATGCTTATTCTTATTCTAAGATATTCAGTCAAACTTCAACTTGACGGATGTGATGATCCGTGACACTCATCATCATCCTACCTTATGAACGCGTGGCTGACAACCACTTCCGTTCTATCTGCGAGAGCTTGAGTGTGTATCTCTTGGCCTCCTGGTTTACGATGCATGGTTGCCTCTCCTGACAACAGAGCCGTCCGATCAGTGTGATCAGAGTCTTTGTGGTATAAGCTAGAATCAATTGGCAGCATTCTTGAGATCCGGAAAGTCTAAACCTTGTCTGTGTTATTCTGAGTAGGATCTGGGATGGGATGACTGTGACGAGCTTCAAACTCACGAGTGCTAGGCGCAGTGATAGTGCACAAAGGGATCACTGGATCTTATTCCGGCATGATCGAGAATCGACAGATGATTAGCCCTATGTAACCCATAGCCAGACCATTTTCACTGAGAGGATAGACGGTAGCCATTGACAACGGTGATCCCCCAACATACAGCTTGCCATGGAAATGAGTATAAATGATTGAATGAAGATAGTAGGAAAGCAGAGATTCAAAAGGAATAACGCATCTCCATACGCTTATCTAAAATTCCCACCAGTGAATTACATAAGTATCTCTATCTTTATTTTATGTTTATTTATCTTTTAATTATCAAAGCTTCATAACCATTTGAATCCACCTAAGTGAGATTTACAAGATGACCATAGCTTACTTCAGGCGGACAATCTCCGTGGGATCGACCCTTACTCACGTAAGGTATTACTTGGACGACCCAGTGCACTTGCTGGTTAGCTGCACGGAGTTTTGAAAAGTGTGAATCACGATTTCGTGTACCAAGTTTTTGGCGCCATTGCCGGGGATTGTTCGAGTTTGGACAATTGACAATTCATCTTGTTGCTTATATTAGGTATTTTTCTTTTTATTTTGTTCCTTCAGAATTTTTAGAAATGAATTCTAGAGTTTCAGATGATGCTTTTATCATCACAGGAGCTAGTTGGTTCCCATCAATTTGGCTGTTGTATGTAATGTCCTGCTAAAGCTTGGCTAGCCATGTCTAATCTTTTTAGACTAAAGCTTTAGACTAACATTGCATGATTCCTGGAATTCTTATTAAAAATTTTGAGTTTCTTATTTTCTTTTTCAAAATAATTTTTGAAAAAAATACAAAAAAATTATAAAATCATAAAATCAAAAATATTTTGTGTTTCTTATTTGAGTCTAGTGTCAATTATTAAGTTTGGTGTCAATTGCATGTTTGTACTCTTCTTGCATTTTTCAAAAATGTATTCTTGTGTTCTTCATTGATCTTCAAGTTGTTCTTGATGATTTTCTTTGTCTGATCTTTAAATTCTCTTGTTTTGTGTCTTTTGTTGTTTCTCATGTGCATTCTCAATTTGTTAGTGTTCATAGTATACAAACTTCTAAGTTTGGTGTCTTGCATGTCTTTCTTTTCTAAAAATTTTTCAAAAATATGTTCTTGATGTTCATCATGATCTTCAAATTGTTCTTGGTGTTCATGTTGACATTCAAAGTGTCCTTGCATGCATTATTTGTTTTGATCTTGCATTATTATGTTTTAATTCATTTTGTTGTTTGTCTCTCTCATCATTAAAAATTCAAAAATTCAAAAATATATCTTTTCAAGTCAATAATACAGGAATTGAAGATTCAGAACATTCAGCAGAGGAATCACAGAGAAAAAGCTAGACATTCAGAAAAACGCCCAGTAAGGAAGCATTTCTGGCATTCAACGCCAGCCAGGATACCTGGCTGGGCGTTCAACGCCAAAAGGGTAGTATTTTGGGCGTTAAACGCCATAATGGATACCATTCTGGGCGTTTAACGCCAGGATGGCACAGGAGAGGAGATTTTGTTTTCAATTCAAATCTTTTTCAAATTTTTCATATTTTAATTCTTATTTTTGAAATCGTATCTTTCAAAATCAAATATTTTCAATCATATCTTTTTTAAAAATCAAATCTTTTTCATTTTTCTTTTACTATTTTCAAAAACCTTGCTAACAATTAATGTTTTGTTTCTAAAATTTCAAGTTTGTTACTTTCTTGTTAAGAAAGGTTCAATATTTGAATTTTAGAATCCTATCTTTTAATTTCTTGTTAGTCAAGTCATCAAATTTTAAAAACCAAATCTTTTTCAAAAATTTGTTTTTCAATCATATATTTTCAAACATATCTTTTTCAATCAAATCTTTTTCAAATCATATCTTTTTCAAATTTTGATTTCAAAAATCTTTTCTAACTTCTTATCTTTTCAAATTTATTATTCTTATCTTTTTCAAAATCACCTAACCACTTTCTCACTTTTGATTTTTGAAAACCATTAACCATTTTTAATTAACTAATTGTTTTAAATTTTGATTTAATTTTTGAAAATTACCTCTCTCTCATCTCTTTCTATTTAATCACTAACACTCCTCCTCTACTAGCAATTCGGGCTCTCTCATTCCTTATATGTTCGAATTTACCTCTATCTACCTCACCCTTCGATTCTTATTTTCCTCTGACACCTTAAGGAATCTCTATACTGTGACATAGAGGATTCCTCTTCCTTTCTGTTCTCTTCATTTTTTCATATGAGCAGGAGTAAGGACAAGAACATTCTTGTTGAAGCTGACCCTGAACCTGAAAGGACTCTGAAGAAAAAGCTAAGAGAAGCTAAAGCACAACAATCCAGAGAAAATCTTACAGAGAATCTCGAAAAAAAAGTAATGGCCGAACCCAACAACAATAACAATGCAAGGAAGATGCTTGGTGACCACACCGCACCAACTTCCAACTTCCATGGAAGAAGCATCTCAATCCCTGCCATTGGAGCAAACAATTTTAAGCTAAAGCCTCGATTAGTTTCTCTGATGCAACAGAATTACAAGTTTTATGGACTTCCATCAGAAGATCATTTTCAGTTCTTAACTGAATTCTTGTAGATCGGTGACACTGTTAAGACCAATGGAGTTGATCCCGAGGTTTACAAGCTTATGCTTTTCGCTTTTGTTGTAAGAGACAGATCTAGAATATGGTTGGACTCTCAACCTAGAGATAGCCTAAACTCTTGGGATAAGTTGGTCACGGCTTTTTTAGCCAAATTCTTTCCTCCTCAAAAGTTGAGCAACCTTAGAGTAGATGTTCAAACCTTCAAGCAGAAAGAAGGTGAATCCCTCTATGAAGCTTGGGAAAAATACAAGCAACTGACCAAAAAGTGTCCTTCTAACATGCTCTCAGAATGGACCATCTTGGATATATTCTATGATAGTCTGTCTAAATTGTTTAAGATGTCATTGGACTATTCTGCAGGTGGATCTATTCACCTAAAGAAAACACCTGCAGAAGCTCAGGAACTCATTGAAATGGTTGCAAATAACCAGTTCATGTACATCTCTGAAAGGAATCCTGTGAATAATGGGACGCTTCAGAAGAAGGGAGTTCTTGAAATTGACACTTTGAATGCCATATTGGCTCAGAACAAAATATTGACTCAGCAAGTCAATATGATTTCTCAGAGTCTGAATGGATTGCAAGAAGCATCCAACATTATTAAAGAAGCATTTTCTGAAGAAGAAGCTTATGATCCTGAGAACCCTACAATGGCAGAGGTGAATTACATGGGTGAAGCTTATGGAAACACCTATAATCCATCATGGAGAAATCATCCAAATTTCTCATGGAAGGATCAACAAAAGCCTCAACTAGTCTTTAACAATAATAATGGTGGAAGAAACAAGTTTAGCAATGGCAAGCCTTTCCATCATCCTCTCACCAACAGATAGAGAATTCTGAGCAGAATCCATCTAGCTTAGCAAATATAGTCTCTGATCTATCTAAGGCCACTCTCAATTTCATGAATGAAACAAAGTTCTGCATCAGAAACTTGGAGGTACAAGCGGGTCAGCTGAGTAAAAGGGTTACTGAAACTCCTCCTAGCACTCTCCCAAGCAATACAGAGGAGAATCCCATAAGAGAGTGCAAGGCTATAACGGTGACCAACATGGCCGAACCTGAAGAGAGTGAAAAGGTAGTGATTCTCAGTGAGGAAGACCTCAAGGAACGTCCACTGGCCATTAAGAAGTACCCCAATGAGGAACCAAAGGAATCTAAGGCTCATACAGAGACCATAGAGATCCTATTAAACTTTCTTTTACTATTCATGAGCTCTGATGACTATTCATCTTCTGAAGAAGATGAAGACATTGTTGAAGGGCAAGTTGCCCAGTATTTAGGAGCAATCATGAAGCTGAATGCCAAACTATTTAGTAATGAGACTTGGGAGGATGAACCTCCATTGCTCATAAATGAACTGAATACCTGGATTCAGCAAACTTTACCTCAAAAGAAACAGGATCTTGGCAAATTCTTAATACCCTGTATCATAGGCACCATGACCTTTGAGAAGGCTATGTGTGACCTAGGGTCAGGTATTAACCTCATGCCACTTTCTGTAATGGAGAAACTAAGAATCTTTGAGGTGCAAGCTGCAAAAATCTCACTAGAGATAACAGACAAATCCATGAAATAGGCATATGGACTAGTAGAGGACGTGCTAGTAAAGGTTGAAGGCCTTTACATCCTTGCTGATTTCATAATCCTAGACACTGGAAGGATGAGGATGAATCCATCATCCCTGGAAGACCTTTCCTAGCCACAGCAAAAGCTGTGACTGATGTTGACAGAGGAGAGTTAGTCCTTCAATTGAATGAGGACTACCTTGTATTCAAGACTCAAGGTTTTCCTTCTATACACATGGAGAAGAAGCATGAAAAGCTTCTCTCAATACAGAGTCAAACAAAGCCCCCACATTCAAACTCTAATTTGGTGTTGAGATGCCACAACCAAACTCTAAGTTTGGTGTTGGAAGGCCACAACCAAACTCTAAGTTTGGTGTTGAGAGGCCACAACCATGCTCTAATTATCTATGAGGCTCCATGAGAGTCCACTGTCAAGCTATTGACATTAAAGAAGCACTTATTGGGACGCAACCCAATTTTTATTTATCTATGTTGAATTTCCATTTTCCATTATTATTTATGTTTTCTTTAGGTTGATGATCATGTGGAGTCACAAAAACAACTGCAAAAATCAAAGCTAAATCAAAAACAGCATTAAAAATAGCACACCTTGGAGGATGAATTTACTGGCGTTTAAACGCTAGTAAGAGTAGGAGAATGGGCGTTAAACGCCCAGTCTGGCACCATTCTGGCATTTAACGCCAGAAATGGACACCAGACTGGCGTTTAACGCCAGAATAGGGCATCAGGTTGGCGTTAAACGCCAATAAGAGAAGAAAAGCTGGCGTTAAACGCCAGAAACAGGTAGCAACCTGGCGTTTAACGCCAGAATTGCACTCCAAGGGCATTTTTGCATGCCTAAATGGAGTAGGGATGAGAAGTCTTTAACCCCTCAGGATCTGTGGACCCCACAGGATCCCCACTAACCTTAACTCATTCTCTCTCTCTCTCTCACCTTTTTCATAATATCTCTTCCCCAAAAACCCCACCTACCTCCAAAATTCAAAATCTTTTCGCTCCCAAACACTACCCAAAATACACGCACCCAATCCTCCCCCCACTCCTATATAAAACCCTCATCCCTCTTTCATTTTCACACATCACAATCACCTTATACCCCCTTAACCAAATTCCCTTTCTCCCTCTATCTCCTCCATTTTTTCTTCTTCCCCTTCTTTCTTTCTTCTTTTGCTCGAGGATGAGCAAACCTTTTAAGTTTGGTGTGGTAAAAGTATTGCTTTTTGTTTTTCCGTAACCATTTATGGCACCTAAGGCCGGAGAAACCTCTAGAAAGAGGAAAGGGAAGGCAAAAGCTTCCACCTTCGAGTCATGAGAGATGAAGATATTCATCTCAAAGGTCCATCAAGACCACTTCTATGAAGTTGTGGCCAAGAAGAAGGTGATCCCTGAGGTCCCTTTCATGCTCAAAAGGAATGAGTATCCGGAGATCCGACATGAGATTCAAAGAAGAGGTTGGGAAGTTCTCCCCAACCCCATTCAACAAGTCAGAATCTTAATGGTTCAAGAGTTCTATGCAAACATGGATCACTAAGAACCGTGATCAAAGTATGAACCCAAATCCAAAGAATTGGCTTACAATTGTTCGGGGGAAATACTTAAATTTTAGTTCGGAAAATGTAAGGTTGGCGTTCAACTTGCCAAATAATGCAAGAAAATGCACGCTCCTACACTAGAAGGGTCAACTTTGATCAAAGGTTGGACCAAGTCCTCATGGACATATGTGTGGAAGGAGCTCAATGGAAAAGAGACTCAAGAGGCAAGCTGGTTCAATTGAGAAGACCGGACCTTAAGCCTGTGGCTAGAGGATGGTTGGAGTTCATCCAACGCTCCATCATTCCTATTAGAAACCGATCTGAAGTAACTGTGGATCGGGCCATCATGATCCATAGTATCATGATTGGGGAGGAAGTGGAAGTTCATGAGATCATTCCTCTAGAACTCTACAAGGTGGCTAACAAGTCTTCGACGTTGGCAAGGTTAGCCTTTCCTCATCTCATTTGTCACCTATACAGTTTTACTGGAATTGTCATAGAGGAAAACATCCTCATTGAAGAGGACAAGCTGATGAGTAGATAATTTATACGCTTTTTGGCATTGTTTTTAGTAGGATCTAGCTACTTTTTAGTATATTTTTATTAGTTTTTAAGAAAAATTCACATTTCTAGACTTTACTATGAGTTTGTATTTTTTTCTGTGATTTCAGGTATTTCCTGGTTGAAATTGAGGGACCTGAGCAAAAATCTGATTTAGAGGCTGAAAAAGGACTGCTGATGTTGTTTGATTCTAACCTCCTTGCACTCGAAATGGATTTTTTTGAGCTACATAAGTTAAAATGGCGCGCTCCCAATTGCATTGGAAAGTAGACATCCAGGGCTTTCCAGCAATATATAATAGTTTATACTTTTCCCGAGTTTTGACGATACAAACTGGCATTCAAACGCCAACTTCCTGTCCTATTCTGGCGTTAAACGCCAGAAACAGGTTACAAGCTAGAATTAAACGCCCAAAACAGGCTACAAACTGGCGTTTGACTCCAAGAGAGTCTCTACACATGAAAGCTTCAATGCTCAGCCTAAGTACACACCATGTGGGCCCAGAAGTGGATTTCTTCATCATTTACTTATTTCTGTAAACCCTAGTAACTAGTCTAGTATAAATAGGACCTTTTACTATTGTATTAGACGTCTTAGGATGGATCTTTGATCAGTTTTATGCTATCTTAGACATTGGGGGCTGGCCTCACAGCCATGCCTGGACCTTCATCACTTATGTATTTTCAACGGTGGAGTTTCTACACACCATAGATTAAGGTGTGGAGCTCTGCTGTTCCTCGAGTATTAATGCAATTACTATTGTTTTTTATTCAATTCATGCTTATTCTTGTTCTAAGATATCCATTCGCACACAAGAACATGATGAATGTGATGATTATGTGACGCTCATCACCATTCTCACTTATGAACGCGTGCTTGACAAACACTTCCGTTCTACATGAAAACAAGCTTGAATGCATATCTTTTAGCCTTTTGGTTCACGATCAGAGTCTTCGTGGTATAACCTAGAATCAATTGGCAGCATTCTTGAGATCCGATAAGTCTAAACCTTGTCTGTGGTATTCCGAGTAGGATCTGGAATGGGATGACTGTGACGAGCTTCAAACTCGCAAGTGTTGGGCATAGTGACAGACGCAAAAGGATCAATGGATCCTATTCCAACATGAGTGAGAACCGACAGATGATTAGCCATGCGGTGACAGCGCATTTGGACCATTTTCACTGAGAGGACGGACGGTAGCCATTGACAATGTATAAAGGAGTATAAAGGATTGGATGAAGGCAGTAGGAAAACAGAGATTCAGAAAGAATAACGTATCTCCATCTTTATTTTATGTTTATTTATCTTTTAATTATCAAAACTCTACAACCATTTGAATCTTCCTGACTGAGATTTACAAGATGACCATAGCTTGCTTCAAGCCGACAATCTCCGTGGGATCGACCCTTACTCACATAAGGTATTACTTGGACGACCCAGTGCACTTGCTGGTTAGTTATGCGAAGTTATGAAAAAGAGTTGAGATTACAATTGTGCGTACCAAGTGGTTGGCGCCATTGAGATCACAATTTCGTGCACCAAGTTTTTGGCGCCATTGCCGGGGATTGTTCGAGTTTGGACAACTGACGGTTCATCTTGTTGCTTAGATTGGGTAATTTTATTTTATGTTTAAGCTTTTTACTTTTTATTTTCGAAAAAAAAATATTTTATTTTGTTCTTCATAATTTTTAAGAATGAATTTTAGAGTTTCATGATGATATGTTGAAGCCTTGCTGGCTGTGAAGCCATGTCTAATTCTGTTGGACCGAGGCTTCCACTTATCAATGCAAAAGCGTGTTAGTTGATTCCCATCAATTTGGTAGTTACACACATAGCTATTGTATACAATGTTCTGCTAAAGTTTGGCTGGCCATTGGCCATGTCTAGTGTTTTGGACCGAAGCTTTCACTTGAAGCTTGGCTGGCTAGTAAGCCATGTCTAATTCCTGGACCGGAGCTTTAGACTAATATTGCATGATTCTAGGAATTCTTATTAAAAATCTTCAATTTCCTTATTTTCTTTTCCAAAAATAATTTTTGAAAAAAATACAAAAAAATTAATAAAATCATAAAAACCAAAAAAAAAAATATTGTGTTTCTTGTTTGAGTTTAGTGTCACATTCTAAGTTTGGTGTCAATTGCATGTTTTTAATAATCATTGCATTTTTCAAAAAATTCATGCATTGAATTCTTCATGATCTTCAAGTTGTTCTTGGTAAGTCTTCTTGTTTGATCTTTACATTTTATTGTTTTGTGTCTTTTCTTGTTTTTCATATGCATTCTTGAATCCTTAGTGTCTAAACATGAAAAATTTCTAAGTTTGGTGTCTTGCATGTTTTTCTTTTCTAAAAAATTTTTCAAAAATAAGTTCTTGGTGTTCATCATGATCTTCAAAGTATTCTTGATGTTCATCTTAACATTCATAGTGTTCTTGCATGCATCATTTGTTTTAATCCAAAAATTTTATGTGTTGAGTCATTTTGTGGTTTTTCTCTTTTCACATTAAAATTCAAAAATAAAAAAAATATCTTTTCCTTATTTCACTCATGAATTTTGAAATCTTTGGGTTGACTTAGTCAAAAATTTTTAAAATAAGTTGTTTCTTGTTAGTCAAGTCAAGATTTCAATTTCAAAAATTTATCTTTTCAAAATCTTTTTCAAAAATCAAATCTTTTTCAATTTTCTCTTTAATATTTTCGAAAATTTTAAAATTGGTTTTCAAAATCTTTTTCTTAATTTCATTTCAAATTTTCAAAAACTTTGCTAACAATTAATGTGATTGATTCAAAAATTTCAAGTTTGTAACTTTCTTGTTAAGAAAGGTTCAACCTTTAAATTCTAGAATCATATATTTTAGTTTCTTGTTAGTCAAGTCATTAACTTTAATTTTCAAAATCAAATTTTTCTAAATTTCTTTTTTAAATCTTTTCAAAGTAAATTTCAATCATATCTTTTTAATCATATCTTTTCAATCATGTCTTTTTAATCATATCTTTTCAATCATATCTTTTCAAACATATCCTTTTCAAATCATATCTTTTTCAAAATCAATTTCAAAATCTTTTCTAACTTCTTATCTTTTCAAAATTAATTTCAAAATCTTTTTCAAAACCACCTAACTAATTTTTTCTGTCTAATTTTTGAAAACTCCTCACCCTTTTTCAAAATTCTTTTATTTAACTAATTGTTTTAAATTTTAATTTAATTTTATTTCTTCTCTTAATTCTCGAAAATCACTAACCTTCTTTCAAAAATAATTTTTGAAATTCTCTCCCTCTCATCTCTTTCTATTTATTTTATTTATCTACTAACACTTCTCTTCTACTCATAATTTGAACCTTCTCTTCTCTCTGTGTTCGGATATTTTCTTCTTTTTTCTCCTCCTTCTATTCTCCTTCTCTTATACTCACATAAAGGAATCTCTATACTATGACATAGAGGATTCCTCTTCTTTTCTGTTCTCTTCTTTTTCATATGAGCAGGAGCAAGAACAAGGACATTTTTGTTGAAGCAGATCCTGAACCTGAAAGGACTCTAATAAAGAAGATAAGAGAAGCTAAAGCACAACAATCCAGAGAAAACCTTACAGAGAATCTCGAAAAAGAAGGAGACATGGCCGAACCCAACAACAATGCAAGGAAGATGCTTGGTGATTTCACTGCACCAATTTCCAACTCTCTTGGAAGAAGCATCTCAATCCCTGCCATTGGAGCAAACAACTTTGAGCTAAAGCCTCAATTAGTTTCTCTGATGCAATAGAATTGCAAGTTTCATGGACTTCCATCAAAAGATCCTTTTCAGTTCTTAACTGAATTCATCCAGATCTGTGATACTGTTAAGACTATGGAGTTGATCCCGAGGTCTACAAGCTTATGGTTTTCCTTTTTGCTATAAGAGACAGAGCTAGAATATGGTTGGACTCTCAACCTAGAGATAGCCTGAACTCTTGGGATAAGCTGGTCACAGCTTTCTTAGCCAAATTATTTTCTCCTCAAAAGTTGAGCAAGCTTAGAGTGGATGTTCAAACCTTCAGGCAGACAGAAGGTGAATCCCTCTATGAAGCATGGAAAAGATACAAGCAACTATCCAAAAAGTGTCATTCTGACATGCTCTCAGAATGGACCATCCTAGATATATTCTATGATGGTATGTCTGAATTGTCTAAGATGTCATTGGACCATTCTGCAGGTGGATCTATTCACCTGAAGAAAATGCCTGCAGAAGCTTAGGAACTCATTGAAATGGTTGCAAATAACCAGTTCATGTACACCTCTGAAAGGAATCCTGTGAATAATAGGACGCCTCAGAAGAGGAGAGTTCTTGAAATTGATACTCTGAATGCCATATTGGCTCAGAACAAAATGTTGACTCAACAAGTCAATATGATTTTTCAGAGTCTGAATGGATTGCAAATTGCATCCAACAGTACTAAAGAAGCATCTTCTGAAGAAGAAGGTTATGATCCTGAGAACCCTACAATGGTAGAGGTAAATTACATGGGTGAAGCCTATGGAAACACCTATAATCCCTCATGGAGAAATCATCCAAATTTCTCATGGAAGGATCAACAAAAGCCTCAACAAGGCTTTAATAATGGTGGGAGAAATAAGTTTAGCAATGGCAAGCCTTTTTTCATCATCCTCTCAGCAACAGACAAAGAATTCTGAGCATAGACCCTCTAGCAAACATAGTCTCTGATCTATCTAAGGCCACTCTAAGTTTCACAAATGAAACAAGGCCCTCTATTAGAAATTTGGAGGCACAAGTGGGCCAGCTGAGTAAAAGAGTCACTGAAACTCCTCCTAGTACTCTCCCAAGCAATACAGAAGATAATCCAAAAAGAGAGTGCAAAGGCCATAACCTCACTTGGTGTGGCCGAACCTAGAGAGGAGGAGGAGGACGTGAATCCCATGAGGAAGACCTCATGGGACATCCTCTGGACAAAAAAGAGTTCCCATTTGAGGAACCTAAGGATTCTGAGACTCATCAAGAGACCATAGAGATTCTATTAAACCTACTTCTACCATTCATGAGCTCTGATGACTATTCCTCCTCTGAAGAGTATGAAGATATTACTGAAGGGCAAGTTGCCCAGTATTTAGGAGCAATCATGAAGCTGAATGCCAAGCTATTTGGTAATGAGACTTGGGAGGATGAACCTCCATTGCTCATTAATGAACTGAATACCTGGGTTTAGCAAACATTACCTCAAAAGAAAGAGGATCCCGGAAGATTCTTAATACCTTGTACCATAGGCACCATGACCTTTGAGAAGGCTCTGTGTGACCTGAGGTCAGGCGTAAACCTCATGCCACTCTCTGTAATGGAGAAACTGGGAATCTTTGAGGTTCAAGCTGCAAGAATCTCACTAGAAATGGTAGATAAATCCATGAAAAGGCTTATGGACTAGTAGAGGACATGCTAGTGATGGATGAAGGCCTTTACATCCCTGCTGACTTCATAATCCTGGATACTGGGAAGGGTGAGGATGAATCCATCATCCTTGGAAGAACCTTCCTAGCCACAGTAAAAGCTATGATTGATGTTGACAGAGGAGAGTTGGTCCTTCAATTGAATGAGGATTACCTTGTGTTTAAGGCTCAAGGATCTCCCTTTGCAACCATGGAGAGGAAGCATGAAAAGCTTCTCTCAATACAGAGTCAAACAAAGCCCCCACATTCAAACTCTAAGTTTGGTGTTGGGAGGCCACAACCAAACTCTAAGTTTGGTGTTGGGAGGATCCAACCATGCTCTGAATATCTATGAGACTCCATGAGAGCCCACTATCAAGCTATTGACATTAAAGAAGCGCTTATTGGGACGGAACCCATTTTTTATTTATCTATGTTATTTCATGTTTAATTTAGGTTGATGATCATGTGGAGTCACAAAAGCAACTGCAAAAATCAAAGCAAAATTAAAAACAGCATTAAAAACAGCACACCTTGGAGGAAGAACTTACTGGCGTTTAAACACCAGTAAGAGTAGCAAAGTGGGCGTTAAACGCCCAGTCTGGCACCATTCTAGGCGTTTAATGCCAGGAAAGGTATAAAAGCTGGCACCAGACTGGCGTTTCACGCCATAACAAAGCACCAACCTGGTGTTAAATGCCAGGAAAGGTATAAAAGCTGGCATTTAACGCCAGAAACAAGTAGCAGTCTGGCGTTAAACGCCAAGATCACACAATAAGGGCATTTTTGCACGCCTAAATAGAGCAGGGATGAGAAATCCTTGACCCCTCAGGATTTGTGGACCCCACAGGATCCCCACCTACCCTACCTCTCTCTCTCTCTCCCCCTCACACATCTCTATAACACTCTACCCAAAACACTACTCACCAATCAAAACTTATCATCTTCCCTATTTGCTCTTCACCAATCACCTCCATATCTCTTCCCCAAAAACCCCACCTACCTCTCTTTCAAAATTCAAACACTCCCCCCCAAACCCACCAAATTCCATTCAGCCACTCTCCCTCTCTTCCCCTATATGTACCCCTCTTCACTCCTTCATTTTTACACATCACAAACACTCTCCTACCCCTTTGGCCAAACCTCTATCTCCCCCCATCTCTTCCATTTTCTTACTCTTCCCCTTCTTTATTTCTTCTTTTGCTCAAGGACGAGCAAACCTTTTAAGTTTGGTGTGGTAAAAGCATTGCTTTTTGCTTTTCCATAACCATTTATGGCACCTAAAACCGGAGAAACCTCTAGAAAGAGAAAAGGGAAGGCATAAGCTTTCACCTCCGAGTCATGGGAGATGGAGAGATTCATCTCAAAGGTCCATCAAGACCACTTCTATGAAGTTGTGGCCAAGAAGAAGGTGATCCCTGAGGTCCCTTTCATGCTCAAGAAAAATGAATATCCGGAGATCCGACATGAAATTCGAAGAAGAGGTTGGGAAATTGTCACCAACCCCATTCAACAAGTCAGAATCTTAATGGTTCAAGAGTTATATGCCAATGCATAGATCACTAGGAACCATGATCAAAGTATGAACCCGAATCCAAAGAATTGGCTTACAATGGTTTGGGGGAAATACTTAGATTTCAGTCCAGAAAATGTAAGGTTGGCTTCCACTTGCCAATGATGCAAGAAAACGCACACCCCTATACTAGAAGGGTCAACTTTGATATTGTGAGATTCATTGTATATTCTCTTCTTTTTATTCTATTTTGTTTTCAGTTGCTTGGGGACAAGCAACAATTTAAGTTTGGTGTTGTGATGAGCGGATAATTTATACGCTTTTTGGCATTGTTTTTAGGTAGTTTTTAGTATGATTTAGTTAGTTTTTAGTATATTTTTATTAGTTTTTATGCAAAAATCACATTTCTGGACTTTACTATGAGTTTGTGTATTTTTCTGTGATTTCAGGTATTTTCTGGCTAAAGTTGAGGGACCTGAGCAAAAATCTGATTCAGAGGCTGAAAAAGGACTGCAGATGCTGTTGGATTCTGACCTCCATGCACTCAAAATGGATTTTCTATAGCTATAGAAGCCCAATTGGCACGCTCTCAATTGCGTTGAAAAGTAGACATCCTGGGCTTTCCAGCAATATATCATTGTTTATACTTTGCCTGAGTTTTGACGACACAAACTGGCATTTAAACGCCAACTTCCTAGCCTATTCTGGGTTAAACGCCAAAACTGAGTTACAAGTTAGAGTTAAACGCCCAAACTGGCCCTAAAGCTGGAGTTTAACTCCAAGAAAAGTTTCTACACCTGAAAGCTTCAATTCTCAGCCCAAGCACACACCAGGTGTGCCCGGAAGTAGATTTCTGCATCATTTACTTATCTCTGTAAACCTTAACTACTAGTTTTAGTATAAATATTACTTTTTCTCATTGTATTAGATGTCTTGGTTATTCTGGTTCCCTCTCTGGGGCCAAGACCAATGAACACCATTATCACTTATGTATTTCCAACAGTGGAGTTTCTACACCTCATAGATTAAGGTGTGAAACTCTGTTGTTCCTCGAGTATTAATGCAAAGTACTATTGTTCTTCTATTCAATTCACGCTTATTCTTATTCTAAGATATTCACTCGTACTTCAACCTGACAGATGTGATGATCCGTGACACTCATCATCATCCTCCCTTATGAACACGTGCTTGACAACCACTTATGTTCTATCTGCGAGAGCTTGAGTGTGTATCTCTTGGCCTCCTGGTTCACGACGCATGGTTGCCTCTCCTGACAATAGAGCCTTCCATTCAGTGCGATCAGAGTCTTCGTGGTATAAGCTAGAATCAATTGGCAGCATTCTTGAGATTCGAAAAGTCTAAACCTTGTCTGTGGTATTCCAAGTAGGATCTGGGATGGAATGACTGTGACGAGCTTCAAACTCCCGGGTGTTAGGCACAGTGACAGTGTGCAAAAGGATCACTGGATCTTATTCCGGCTTAATCGAGAACCGACAGATGATTAGCCCTACGTAACCCATAGCTGGACCATTTTCACTGAGAGGACGGACGGTAGCCATTGACAACGGTGATCCCCAACATACAGCTTGCCATGGAAAGGAGTATGAATGATTGAATGAAGACAGTAGGAAAGCAGAGATTCAAAAGGAATAACGCATCTCCATACGCATATATGAAATTCCCACCACTGAATTACATAAGTATCTCTATCTTTATTTTATGTTTATTTATCTTTTAATTATCAAAGCTTCATAACCATTTGAATTCGCATGACTGAGATTTACAAGATGACCATCGCTTGCTTCAGGCCGACAATCTCCGTGGGATCTACCCTTACTCACGTAAGGTATTACTTGGACGACCCAGTGCACTTGCTGGTCAGCTGCACAGAGTTGTGAAAAGTGTGAATCACGATTTTGTGTACCAGCAAGGTTAACCTTTCCTCATCTCATCTGTTGCCTATGCAATTTAGCTAGAGTTGTCATAGGAGAAGACATCCTCATTGAAGAGGACAAGCCCATCACTAAAAAGAGGATGGAGCAAATAAGAGAGCCCACTCATGGACCTCAACAAGAGCATGAGGAAGTCCCTAATCAAGAAATCCCTGAGATGCCTCAAGGGATGCATTTTTCTCCACACAACTATTGGGAGCAACTCAACACCTCTTTGGGAGATTTGAGTTCCAATATGGAGCAACTAAGGATGGAGAACCAAGAGCACTCCATTATTCTCCATGAAATTAGAGAGGATCAAATAGCCATGAGGGAAGAGCAACAAAGGCAAGGAAGAGACATAGAGGAGCTCAAGCGTTCCATTGGATCTTCATGAGGAAGTACTAGCCGCCATCACTAAGGTGGACCCGTTCTTTGATTTCCTTGTTCTTATCTTTTTATTTTTCGATTTTATGCTTTATATGTTATCTATGTTTGTGTCTTCATTACATGATCATTAGTGTCTAGTATCTATGTCTTAAGGCTATGAATGTCCTATGAACCCTTCACCTTTCTTAAATGAAAAAT
>NC_029772.3:27245626-27245903 GCF_000817695.3 Arachis duranensis | reverse complement strand
GAAATGTTATTGATAATCTGAAAAATCATAAAATTGATTCTTGAAGCAAGAAAAAGCAGTGAATAACAAAGCTTGCGAAAAAAATGGCGAAAAAGAAACAGAAAGAAAAAGAAAAAGCAAGCAGAAAAAGCTAATAGCCCTTTAAACCAAAAGGCAAGGGTAAAAAGGATCCAAGGCTTTGAGCATTAATGGATAGGAGGGCCCAAAGGAATAAAATCCTGGCCTAAGCGGCTAAATCAAGCTGTCCCTAACCATGTGCTTATGTCATGAAGGTCCA
>NC_029772.3:27225008-27245479 GCF_000817695.3 Arachis duranensis | reverse complement strand
TATATGTCTGTGGCATTTATGTATCCGGTGGTAATACTGGAAAACAAAGTGCTTAGGGTCACAGCCAAGACTCATAAAGTGGCTGTGTTCAAGAATCAACATACTGAACTAGGAGAATCAATAACACTATCTTAATTCTGAATTCCTAGAGATGCCAATCATTCTGAACTTCAAAGGATAAAGTGAGATGCCAAAACTGTTCAGAAGTAAAAAGCTACTAGTCCCGCTCATCTAATTGGAGCTAAGCTTCATTGATATTTTGGAACTCATTGTATATTCTCTTATTTTTATTCTATTTTGTTTTCAGTTGCTTGGGGACAAGCAACAATTTAATTTTGGTGTTGTGATGAGTGGATAATTTATACGCTTTTTGGCATTGTTTTTAGGTAGTTTGTAGTATGATTTAGTTAGTTTTTAGTATATAATTATTAGTTTTTATGCAAAAATTACATTTTTGGACTTTACTATGAGTTTGTGTGTTTTTCTATGATTTCAGGTATTTTCTGGCTAAAATTGAGGGACCTGAGCAAAAATCTAATTCAGAGGCTGAAAAAGGACTGCAGATGCTATTGGATTCTGACCTCCCTGCATTCGAAATGGATTTTCTAGAGCTACCTAAACCCAATTGGCGCGTTCTCAATTTCTTTGGAAAGTAGACATCTTGGGCTTTCCAACAATATATAATAGTTCATACTTTGTTCGAGTTTTGATAATGCAAACTGGCGTTTTAACGCTATCTTTCTACCCTTTTCTGGCGTTAAATGCCAAAACTGGCATAAAAGCTGGAGTTAAACGCCCAAACTGGCACCAGAGCTGGCGTTTAACTCCAAGAAAAGCCTCTGCACGTGAAAGCTTCAATGCTCAGCCCAGGCACACACCAATTGGGCCCCGGAGATGGATTTCTGCATCATTTACTTATTTTTGTAAACCCTAGGTTACTAGTTCATTATAAATAGGACCTTTTACTATTGTATTTTCATATCAGGAGATCTTTAGATCATTTTGGAGACTATCTTTGTATCATTGTTGATCTCTTGATCATGTTTAGGGGGCTGGCCATTTAGCCATGCCTGGACCTTCATCACTTATGTATTTTCAACGGTGGAGTTTCTACACCTCATAAATTAAGGTGTGGAGCTCTGCTGTTCCTCATGAATTAATGCAATTACTACTGTTTTCTATTCAATTCAAGCTTATTCTTATTCTAAGATATTCATTCGCACTTCAACATGATGAATGTGATGATCAAGTGACACTCATCACCATTCTTACTTATGAACGCGTGCCTAACAACGACTTCCGTTCTACCTGAAAACAAGCTTGAATGTATATCTCTTGGCCTCCTGGTCCACGACGCATGGTTGCCTCTCCTGACAACAGAGTCTTCCATTCCGTGAGATCAGAGTCTTTGTGGTATAAGCTAGAATCAATTGGCAGCATTATTGAGATCCAAAAAGTCTAAACCTTGTCTGTGGTATTCTTGATACCCACATACTGTGGTATTACTTGGAGTGATTTAGTGCACTTGTCAGTATACAAGCGTATCAATCACTATCCATGTCACTAACCACAACATGATCTTAGCAAGGGTTAAGTGTTAAGAATTACTATCCATGTCACTAACCACAACATGATAATTATAAAGAACGAACCCAATTCATCAACCTCTACAAATTGAAGAAAGTCAACTAGGCTTAATTAATCATAATCAACACATCCTAACCAACTTACTAATTAAATTAGTAAAAGATTAGTGTTAATTGCAAGAAGATTAATTAATATATCTAAATTATCAATCAACTTGGACATTAATGATTCAAGGTGCAAGTTCTCAACTCCAAGCCAAGAAGGAGAAAATCTACTCTATAACTAGTCCAAGCATTTTATCAAACACTTGGTGTGCATAAATATAAAACTTCATAAATTTCAAGAAATAGCAAAAACTATGACAATCACCTATGAGAATTTGACAATAATAACTCAAATAAGCATGAATAAAACATAAAACATCCAATTCATTAATATAAACCATAAATTCACATAATTCATAAAATAGCAAAATGAAAGAATGCCAAACTAACACTAAAATTCTAAGAGAAGTATAATAAAAGAACAAGAAAACGAGATCCGAAACTACAATTAAACAAAATTAAAACCTAAAACTAACAAGACAATTAAGTAAAATCATAGAGAATGTGCCGTACGCGAGAGACCCGCCTAAGCGAGAAATGGTCGCCCACATGAGTTGCCAGCAATCTCCACTCCGAGTCACTTCCCGAATTCAATTCTTCGCTCCATTCTTTTTTATCCTTCGAGGCTGTTGATGAACCTTAACCCTAAAACACTTAAAGAAATTTCATCACAACATCAAATAGCATAAAAAGATATTAAGAGATTAATAATTCAGAGCACAAAAAATATATTTTTCACAAATAATGTAACATCCTTACTATCAGAATGTCACGCTTCCGACTACACTACTATGATAGCGAGGATATTACTATGACTTCTATATATTAAATATTAAAATATGATTCTTTAACTCGAAACCCTATTGCTATTTTCTTTGAAAAACCGAAAGTTCATTTTTACTTTTTACAAACATGTATATATAAACAAATTCGATCATAATCCATAAATACATATATAAATATATATAAACATACAAGACTTCTTATTCAAGTAACTTACAAATATTATAAACATACATATCATTACAATTCTTATCGCTCTTTACAAAAACCTAATAATAACAAAGGCAAGGGAAAATCTATAACTAATATATCCAAACAAAAATAGCACAGATAAGAACTCAACAAAAACTTCATAAGCTTCCTCGTTCGTCCTGGAAAAAGAAGTTTGAAGGGGGTGAGAACATCATCCTCACAGGTTCTCAGTAGAGGGTTTACAAATTGTCAAAAGAAGATATTCAAAAGAAAACTATTTTCATACGCAGCGATCATCACTCGTCTTATGAATCTTTTTGAAAACCGATGGTTAATTACCGAAAACTCCAAATTCATATCTTAAATTTATAAAAGTCGATCAAATATAATATCCAAAGGGTTTCACTACAGACCAAAGGACCAAACTTATCACTGATTCATCTAATCACGGCCTCCGGCCCAAACATAACCAAATCACGGCCTCCAGCCCAACACAAATTAACTCATAGACTTCAGCCCAACACAAAATCAAATCATGGCCTCTAGCTCAAAGCATAATCAAATCACCACTCAAACCACCATGCTCCGAACCAACTAGTCACAATCACAAGTAATAAAGTTTAAACACAATCATGAGCAATTACAGCAATTAGCATTTAAAAAAAAATATTCACATAGGCAAACCAAATACAATATACACACCCAAATAATGTCACATAGATGAAAATGATGCATGACTGTCCTATGGCCAATGAGCTCATCAGTCAATTATATAGTCAAACTCGACATGTCTAATAGCAAACCCTGGACAGTCCCTCGGTATGCGCAACCCCAAGGAGAATTCACTTTCCTTGGAGGAATTATCCAAAAAGGTCTAAGTGTCCAGCCACATCTTGTGACGAATGGTCAACAAATACCAACCCGGAGCAAGCTGGACAAAATCACAATCCTTACGTCTACCCGGAAAGCTCAATCTCAACCTAGAGCAAGTGAGGCGAACTACTGCATGTACCCGAGGAGCTCAAATCATCTCAACCTGGAGCAAATGGGGTGAATCACACACTTGCATCTATCCAGGGAGCTCAAATCATCTCAATCAAATTCATCCTCGTCATCCAATTATGCCAAATCATCCTATTCAATCACTTCCAAATCATTTCAATCTCAACTTGGAACAAGTGGGGGCAAACCACACTCTTACATCTACCCAAGGATCTCAAATATAAAAATATCTTTTAAGAAGCAAGTTATATCTATTTATCTTTCATAAAACTCATTTTTACCAAGTCAAAAGTCTCATATTAACTTCAATAATCCATTCTTCAATTTCATTTTGAAATTTTCAAAAGCTTAACTCTTATATTTGAAATAATTTCATAAAACTCACTTTCAACTTCATTCCCAAGTTTAATGACTTTCCAAAAGACTAAAAGACCCAAAAAGCATCTCTTTTTAATAATCAAATCCATATACTGTAAATTCACTAAAACTCCTCCAAATGTAATTCTTTAGTCAAAGTCACAATATAG
The DNA here is from genome assembly GCF_000817695.3 of Arachis duranensis. Lineage (NCBI taxonomy): Eukaryota > Viridiplantae > Streptophyta > Magnoliopsida > Fabales > Fabaceae > Arachis > Arachis duranensis. The sequence goes on along the minus strand of NC_029772.3, from coordinate 27,241,284 downwards.
GTCTTTTTATATTAAATCAAACTAAAAACATAATTTTTTAAAAAAAAATCAAAATTAAAACATAATTCTTTTCTTAATAAATTGAACTCAAAACATAAGATTTTTTTTAATAAATAAAACTCAAAACATAATTCTTTTCTCGATAATTCAAACTCAAAACATAATTCATTCTTTTCTCAACAAATCAAAATTAAATAATATAATTCTTAAATTCACATTTTTTCTAAGTAACACTTCAAACAAAGTCTCTAATTTTTATAAAAATTTCAGCAGTATCTTCTCTAAAATTCAGACTTTGCCACCCATCAAGAGTCCCAACCAAACCAAATCAAACATCTCTCAATCATTCAATCGTTTCCAACAAACCATTATCACAACCACACTCACTCAACTCAAGAAAATCAATGAAATCTAGAATTCAAACAACCAATCCAGTAAATCACAATTTAAGCCAACTTCTACATAATCAGTTAAAAATCATAATTTTCAGCCACTTTAACCAACTAAAAATCAATCAAGCAAACAATTGCATTCGTAAAAAATCATTCAATTCAATCCATAAGACTTAATAAAATCATAAAAATATACTTTTCATATTAATATAGACTTGTAACAATTCTTGAAAGTAAAATTAGTTTAAGAAAAACGCCCCCTACCACAAATAGTCGAAACCCAAAAGCTATAAAAGGCATCAAAACTCTTTTTTTCCTAGCATACAATAGCGGCAGCCACAACCACAACTCTATACTGCTTCCGTGACAACAATTGCATCTCCAAATGCGCACGCAATAACCAGAACTCAACCCTATGGCAATAACGTCCTAAAATCCTCAGCATTATATAACAGGGCAACAATCGTAAGGGATTGGAAACAAAAACAACTCATTATATAAAAAAATGAAGACTGTGGGGAAACAGCACCTCCGACGGTGCTTCCCAGCGACCAAAATAGCGGCACGCTTGAACAGAACCAGACCCAAAATGGCCGAGATAGGAGCTGGCAGCGCGAAGGCAATAGCAACGGTGACAGAACGACAGGCTGCCCCCAACACCACCGTGCAGTTTACCAGAGACCATAGTAGCAATAGAGCGGCTCAACGGTGGCAAACGGCGACGGAGCACAGCTCCTCGAATGGCAGCAGTGCGAGACACAGCTCCTTCTCATCAAGCTCGATGTGTGGTGACGGTGGCGACAGCGAGGCATGAGGGCGACGGCGTGAAGCAGTGCCCCTTCCTTTTCTTCTTCGCGGTAGCTCTGACGACGACGACAGCAATGCCATCATCTCTCTCTCTCTCTCTATCTCTCTCTCTCTCTCTCTCTCTCTCGTCGAGCTCCTGCCTCACGTCTCTCTCTTCTCTACAGGGCACGATAGTGAGCGGCGATGGTGCCCTTGGCAACACTATCCTCTCCTTCCTTCCTCCACTCTTTTTCTCTTCTTCCTCTTTTATCCGCTCCCTCATTCTCTTGATCTCCATCTCTCTTTTCTTTCTTTCTTCCACGGTGAAGAGTATGGGAAAAAAAGGGGCAGCGGCATGACGTAGGGATGGTGAGGGAGTGTGTATTGTATATATTAGGGTTATGATTTTAATTTGAGAAAAAGAGGTAAAGGTAGGTTGGTAATTTCAAATAAAATAGGAATAATATAGTGTAATTGAAAACCAATTTTAATCCAACAATAATTATATATAAAAATACTATCTGTTCATCAATTTGAAAATTATTTTTAAATAAATACTCTATCCAAAAATTAGAGATAATGAAATTAATTTCTTTTTATTCATAAAGTAAGGTTCAAAATCTAAATATTCAAATTAAAACATATAAAATTCCTATTATTTTTTACTTACTAAAATTTTAAATTATAATAAATAAATTATCTAATTTAATATAAAAATTTCTAAAAATACAATTCTAAATAAATATAATAAATCATAAATACAATTTAAAATGACAAAATAAAATTTATCAAGCGAGTCCAGTCTTACATTGTTGAAAAATGCATGTTTCAATCAAGAGTGTTGATCTTCAATACAGATCTGGATAGATAAAGAAAGAGAGATGGAGGCAACGATCTTTTGGAAGTGCGTGAAGGCGCGTGCATGTTCCAAATTTGAGCGTTATTTCATTATTTCAACTCAAAATAACATACAGAAACTTTTGGTACGAGTCGTGATCAAATACAACAACAAAAAGATGACAAAAAAAAACCTAAACTAGAGAATATTTGTTCTTCATCAGAAAAATATAAGAAATGATCAAAAAATGTATTTTTATATGTTGTACGATTCATTAATACAAAAAATTATTTATACACATATTTTTAATAATAATCTTAACAATTCTACTAATTACTCAACTAATTGTCTACTAACATTAACTTTTTAACCATTGTACTAACCTATACCTAATTTACTAATTATATTCTAATAGTTTTTATAATATTTTTTATTTTTAATTTTTTAATTAAAAATGTTATTAAATAATAAAAAATATAATTTAATCTTAATAATATTTTTTTAAGTATCTCGGTGGGAACTATATTGGTGGAAGTGGATTGGTTGGATTTGGAGTGTAAAGGTGTCATCTAGTTAAAAAAAAACCAAACTAGATGTCCCTTCACTAATGTCACATGTCAGGAGCTTTAATTTAACGTGCGGGAATCAATTTCTTACCTTTCCAGTTGACAAGATTTAAGGTGACAGGAACACCTAAAGATATTTTGGAAAAAGCAGTAAATCAAATATCAGATTAAAAACCATTGGACAATAGATTTCCTCTTCATCATGGTTTTACACTATAAAAAGAACCACAAGCCACCACTGTAAAGTACTCTTTACCCTTTACTTTCACCATTACCATTACGATCATCTTCTTCTTCACTTTCACCTTGACTTTCTTCTAGATTTTTCTTACTCCTGAAGCTAATAAGCTAAAAAAATCCATCTACCCAAATTTCCTCTCATTTTGTTCTTCATTACATTTATCGCCTTCACGAGTAAAAAACTGACGTTCTGGTGTTCCCCCTAAAACACTTGACAACCATTAACCAACTCATGTCCACTTTGAACAAAGCTCATTCATCCTCTTGTGACATTAGTGGAGGTCTCGACACTTGTTCTCCATCTCTATTTCTCATCATTAGTTCTCGTATTACTTATCTGCTATTAATAAAAGTGATTTTCTTCACAAGTTTACTTACCCCAAATCTCTCGTCTTTATTATTTTTCACTTAATCTATTTTTCACGAAATAATTGTATAACCACTATATCCATTCTAACCATAGACACTAATAACATGCACCACTATATCCATTTATTAAAGGCGATAACTAATTCAATCTTTTAACTAATATTTTTGAGTTAAATTATAAGAAGTATAAAAAAACTCATTAAAACTGTCTTAATGCTTTTATGGTTATTTAGTCAGGTCGAACTTGATTAATCGGATTTTTAATAACGAAGGTCGAGGTTTACTCCAAAAAAACAAAACAAAAAAAAAAGGAGAGAGAGAACTAACTGGTTATAACTTATCCCAACCAAAAGAAGAGAACTAGTTCATTATGATACCAGTTTCTCTCAGTTGAAGGAAATTGACTCTTCAAAGCTTGTGACAGAGCAAAAGATTATGCAGGACCACAAGCTGGATCTTCCGTGCTACTCAATCTGAGATAGAAAAATAAAATAAAAGACTTTTTCATTTAAAGTGAATTACATTCATGTTATTAGCTTTTTCCATGAAAACTAAATACCCTTATAAAGATTTCTTACATGCATGGTGCTTCTAATATTATATATGATTATTATAGTGATTATACTACTCCCGTAACGTGGCTCATCTTGTACCATCTAATTGACATAATGAGTCCAAATGATTTTTTTCCCGACATTCACATACCATTGTCTTTCCTAATGTTTTCTACCACAAAGATTTATTAAAATATTATAGAAGGTCTAGATTGAGCTGAAAATTTTAGGAGGGGAACCCAACCCCTTATTCTTTTAGCCAATTATGGAGAACTGAGCTTGTCTTTTATGCGCAGCTTTCTTTTTTGAGTAAGATTGGAAATGCTTAGTACAACCATATTTTAATTTAGGTCTCATTTTACTTGATAACCTTTTGCTACTCCTGTAATATTAATTGAAGAGGAAGAGTGGATAATTGCAAATTTGCATCAGTCACGTGCATGTAGTGTAGTAGTGTACAATTCACCAATGGCGGGGCTTAAATTAAACTTATTAAAGAGAGATCGACAGAAAGAAGTAGGACCCATCATTCCTTTGTCAGACCTCAGTAGTAGTGATTTTGATATTCCACCAACATTAATTAAAAGAATAATGATTAAACTAGTCTTTAAAAAATATTTTTTAATTTATTTTTAAAAAATTTTATTAATTAAATTAATTTTTAAGAATTATAGATTAATCATTTTTATTTTTCTGTTACTCAGTTAATAATTTCTATCAACGATTGATAATATAGATTACTAATTTATGCCATATATAATACTTAATATATTTAATTGAATACTGAACAAATACATTTATGAACATATATTAATTTAGTCACTAAATTATATTAGAATTATGATTTATGTAATTAAAAAATGATTAAATTAATTCATTTTAATAAATATATTTAGTCAGTGTCCAATTAAACATATTATATGTCATACATATTGTTAATTAATATTATATATCATCAATCGTTAACAAAATTATTAATAGAATAACAGAAGGACAAAACTTATTAATTTATAATATTTAAAAGAACAATTTAATTAATAAAATATTTAAAAACAAAAAATAATTTATTTTTTAAAAATTGATTTAACGACCTATCAATTTATTCTTAGCTACCTCAGAAGGACATGCATATGCATTGCAAAAAGAAAAAAAAACTCACTTTTCTAATCCTATACATAATATGCGCTTATACCTTTTTATTTTGGTGGATATTCTAATAAAGATTTTTTGATTATTATCATGTGAAAATATTTCACTTTAATTATTGGATAATAAATTGTAGGGTTTAATTTTTATATGTTATAAAAGTGTTACCTATATTTAAAGTGTGGCTAAACAAATAAGACACATTTTAAGCAAAGATCATTATAAAAAATATTTTTGACATCTTTATTGAAGTAGTTGCCTTTTATTTTATCCCTACAAAATTAACCTATCTGCAACACCAAAATGTTATTTTGCTAATAAAAATTACCTTTGCCAACTTCCAATTATATATGAATATATTTCTTTTAAATTTGTTTTACTAAAATCTCTTTTTTAAAAAATTTCTCCAATTTGCATAAATTAAAAATTTAACATTTGGGGATGATTTTAGAATTTTTGTTGTAACATCCTAACTTTTAGCACCTCATGATCGCACTAAAGGTCTGGACATTACCTGATTTTACTCCTTGAATTTCATACTTTATTTATTTAATATTGAGCCTCTGCACCTTAACTTGTTGATAGTTTTTAAGAAAAACGAAATTTGTAACACCCTACCACATAAGTCTTATGCTTAAGTCATAAAGTTGAGGTGGCAAGGTATTACGACCTCTAGAAGTAAAAGTATATATATAATAACAATATTAGTTGAAGGGAAATTATACCGAGTAGTCTGTGAAGAAAAGTTTATAACAAAAATCGTAATGCTCACATAAACGAAAAACTTGCGTGCGAGGAAACCTAAGATTCATAAGTATAGTAAACAGAAACTAGGAATAGAGGGTCAAAAGTACAAAATAACAAGCTCCTAACTCAGCCTGCGAAGCTAAGGCTGGCCAGAGAATATTTACATACTTATATATATAATCCGAAACCCAAAATACATACATAAAACCCTAGTTCTCTATAAACCTGTAGGAGGAGCAAATAAACAAGTATATAAGAGGAGAATTTATATATATATATATATATATATATATCAAAATATTAAAAGAAACCCCAAAAGAAGTCAGTTCGCTTCAGAAGCTCTAGATGCCTAGCGAGGAGCCTCTCGACCTGCATTTGAAAACACAACATAGTATGGGATGAGAACCGGAGGTTCTCAGCATGGTAAAGGTGCCACGCACATAAGATATAAGGTCCTGGGAATGCCAGAGGCAATCCTAGAACGCCGATACTCAAATTATAATTCTTAAGGAACTAAAACAGAAACCATAAGCAGGGATAGATATCTAAGGTTCTTAAGGTTCTAACTCAATCCTAACTTAATCTCTCAAATTACAATCCACTCACTGTCTCATTCAACTCTAACCCTTACCACTGACCCAACCAGTCACGGCCTATGGCCCAAATAAAACCAGCTCGGCCTCTAGCCCAAATAAACTCAACCCGGCCTCTGGCCCATTTCAAATCAAATCAACATTATCACCCGTCCACCACCAAGGTACTCAAAATAGAAAGAGAATCACAAACACAAGCAAATATAAGGCAAAGACATTTAAAGAACAGTTAGAGCAAGTATCACAGTTATCAGTTAAACAGAATTTATCAGATAGGCAAACCCAAAACAATTATGCACACCCAAACCAAGCAAACAAATGCAACATGATGTATGCCTGTCCTACTGGCCGTGAGCTCATGTGTCGGTTAAATCGCCAAAACCCAACACATCTGGTAGCTAACCCAGACATTTGTCTCTTGGTTACGCATCTCCAGGAGGATCATAAACGAAGGAGTGTGCCTTTCCACATCGAAGGAGAGTGTCTTTCTACATCGAAAGAGCGTGCCTTTCCACCTTACAACCAGAGAAGAATGTGGGGGAAACAATACGAAGGAAAGTGCCTTTCCACTTTCCCCACACCCTCATTACAACAAGAGAGAAAACTTCTATCCTCAACTTTTCAAGTTAACGAGCAAATGGGATCGCACCCAAATCTTGCCCTCTCGACTATTCCAGCCACACACACATCTTGACCATTCTAGCTACACATAGTCATCCTCAATCTCATCATTAACATCTTGGTTCAGTTACTCTAGACATTCCTTTACTTTTAGGTAACCTTGCTTTCCATAGCCTAATCTCATCACTTTCAACCTTTACTTTATCTCCAAGTTACCTCTATTTTCTAACTCCATTTTATTACTAAGCTTACTATCCAAATTTAGAACTAACAGTGTGAAAACATAGATTCAGGAGGTCAAATTGACTTGAAAACACAAAATAATGATTTGCTGAAAAACAGGGTATACGTACGCATGCAAGAGGTATGCGTATGCATAGGTCTCTTTTTGGACCAGGATGCATACGCATGCACCTGTCCACGTATGCATACGCATTGGACAGAATAGAATGCATGCGTATGCCTCCTGTATGTGTACGCATGCAACGACATTTGGCCAAAAATTTGGCTAAGTCTGAAATCTGCAGAGTTTCAATTTAAAACCTCAAACTTCCGACACGCATAACTTTTTCGTTTTAAAACATTTTTCATCCGTTCTTCAAACGGCATAAACTTCATGGACCCAATTTTCATACAAAACAAGTTTGAAATCAATTGGAAGTCTAGAAGCCAATTTATGATTTGCCAAAGTTTGGCCAAAAATTAATTTTTCACAAAACCTCAAAACCTCCCTTTTCTTTAAAACTCAACTCAAGTTCAAACTTACGGAACCTATAACCATCGGCACAACACATTTTCACATCCTACCATTCCTCAATTCAACAATATCATGTATTAACCTTTCAAATAACCAACAAGATACGCATATTCTTATTCATTGTATATACATACAAACATATATCATCATTAACTCATCACTTAATTTCTTATCCAACTAGCATTAAACTCACAATATATCACTTTACTCTTATCCAACAAGCACAAAATCCATGTCACAGTTCTTAAAAAAGTCACTAAGCATCAAGTATACTCATATGTTCTAACCTATCATATGCCCACCTAGCCTAAGTTTTCACAGAACATTATATATTAAATATATGAAACCTGAACCGTATCTTAGCCGATTTCCACGTATAATCTGAGACACTACCAAAAGGCTCTAAACATAGCCCTAAGGGTCCAAAACTTCCACAGCAATAACTTCTAAGCTCCACCAAGTCTCAAGTGCCCATAATTTAAGCTCCAATTTACAAATAGATACACCTAATACACATCATATACAAATTTTAATACCCAAAAACTCACAAAATCAAGGGTTTGACTAGGGTTGAAGATCCTTACCATATATGTGCTTCAATTAAGCCAAAACCTACCAATTTCTCAAGTCAATTTGATCCTAGAACATCAAATTAACCAAAATCTCAACACCCTAAAACCCTAACATTTTTGAACTGAAGAATAGGGAATAAGAGCTGAGAATATAATTTCCTCACCTTGAAAGGTATTGAGCTTTGTAGAGCTCGTCTCTACAGATGCGTGGCCGTAAACGGTGCGGTGATCGGAGCTACGGATCAAAAGTTATTAAGAATTGAAATTACACCAAAGGTTAGGTTTTCATGGAAGTCTTCTTCCCCCTTAGCCAAATGCTTCAGCGTGCTTTTGCTGAAGGAAGGAGGAAAGAAGGCTGCCTTTAAGTGTGCTTGACTGAATTGGGTTAGGCCTTGGGACCAATACGGGCCCAGTTCGTTCGGTTCGGCGTGTTCGGGCCATTCTTGGGCGAATTCTTTAAAATTGGTGTCAAAATTCCTATTTTAATTAGCTCTATCTCCTTATACTATAAAATTCCCTTTACTAATTACTTTGATTAATAGTTAATATATTCGCTAATTATTTACTAATCTCTCAGGTTTTACATCCTACCCCTAACAGAAATTTTCGCCCTAAAAAATTTTCTCTTAATTCTCCATATAAGCTTCCTCAAATTCAACCGATCTCCTACCATTCATTTTGTCATTCTCCAACATGAATTTAATACCCTATTCCCAATTCAAGCCTAAGCTAAACCTATCTGTTTCATTCTTAGTTTCGTCTAACTCTTTCTCGATGACTGCAAACTTCCTTACCCTTCAAGAGTTCCATCTAATTCAAGTTAATCTATAATCCTTCTTAACTATCTCAAATACTAATCAATTCTTCAATCCCTTAATCGGAGTCAATCCCACAATAACCTAAATCACACACTCACACTTTCCATCTTTGACCTTACGATAGCCCTCAAAATCATTCCATATCCTCAGTCTCGTTTCTCTCGTCTCTACTATCCTTGAGCTACCAAATTCACTGCGCTTCCACAGCGTTACTTTGATTATAAGCTACTAAGATCTTAATCAAGCTCCAACTCTATCAGAACACTCCTTGAATCCCCTCATCTCTCTAACTAGCACTATCGACATTTACTCCAGCTGCACGAGTTATAATCCCTTGGTTCATTTCATTACCAGGTTCATTACCGCCTCCATTACCATTCCTAGTTTGTTTGCTCCATTCTTTTAGCAGTAGCTTGCTTAGCAACATCTATATTCTCAAGAGAAGCCATAGAATCAACCACCTCGCTCGTGTCCATGAGACACCATTGGGTCTCTTCCACACCAAACGAGTGATATTAAGGTGATCAGTCTTAATAGCTAGAGTCTAGTGCTTCGAATCTCCAAAGGTAATGCTCATGAATATTTATGCTATATATGTCAAGCAAACATCTTAAATAGCATGTAGACACAGCCAGAGCAAGCTCAGAGGCATAGCCAGTCCATTCCTCAAGCTCTACAGAAATGAACTGCTCTGATACCATAATGTAACACACTACCACACGGAGTCTTATGCTTAAGTCATAAAGCTGAGGTGGCAAGGTATTACGACCTCTAAAAGTAAAAGTATATATATATATATAATAACAATAGTAGTTGAAGGGAAATTATACCGATGATCCTATGAAGAAAAGTTTATGACAAAAGTCATAATGCTCACATAAACAAAAAACTTGCGTGTGAGGAAACCTAAGATTCATAGTATTGTAAACAGAAAGTAGGAATAGAGGGTCAAAAGTACAAAATAATAAGCTCTTCACTCAACCTGCGAAGCTAAGGCTAGCCGGAGAATATTTACATACTTATATACATAATACAAAACCCAAAATACATACATAAAACCCTAGTTCTCTATAAAATTCTAGGATGAGCAAATAAACAGGTATATAAAAGGAGAATTTACATATACATATATCGAAAGATTAAAAGAAACCCCAAAAGAAACCACTTCACTTTAGAAGCTCCAGACGCCTAGCGAGGTGCCTCTCGACCTGCATCTGAAAAAAACAAGATAGTATGGGATCAGAACTGGAGGTTCTCAGCATGGTAAAGGTGTCGCGCACATAAGATATAAGGTCCTGGGAATGCCAGAGGCAATCCTAGAATGCCGACACTCAGATTATAATTCTTAAGGAACTAAAACAGAAACCATAAGTAGGGGTAGATATCTAAGGTCCTTGAGGTTCTAACTCAATCCTAACTTAATCTCTCAAATTACAATCTACTCACTGTCTCATTCAACTCTAACCCTTACCACTAACCCAACCAGTCATGGCCTATGGTCCAAATCAAACCAGCTCGGCCTTTGGCCTAAATAAACTCAACCCGGCCTCTGGTCCATTTCAAATCAAATCAACATTATCACTTGTCCACCACCAAGGCACTTAAATTAGAAAGACAATCACAAACAAAGCAAATACAACGCAAACACATTTAAAGAATAGTTATAGCAAGTATTATAGTTATCAGTTAAACAGAATTTATCAGATAGGCAAACCCAAAACAATTATGCACACCCAAACCAAGTAAGCAAATGCAACATGATGCATCCCTGTCCTACTGGCCGTGAGCTCACATGTCGTTTAAATCGCCAGAACCCGACACATCTGGTAGCTAACCCAGACATTTGTCTCTAGGTTACGCATCTCCAGGAGGATCATAAACGAAGGAGAGTGCCTTTCCACATCGCAGGAGTGTGCCTTTCCACCTTGCAACAAGAGAAGAATGTGGAGGAAACAATACGAAGGAGAGTGCCTTTCCACTTTTTCCACACCCTTATCACGACAAAAGTGGGAACTTCTGTTCTCAACCTGCCATCCAAATACATTTTAAAGTTCACAAACAAGCAGGATCGCACTCAAATCTTGTCCTCTCGACCATTCTGGCCATACACACATCTCAACCATTCCAGCCACACACACATCTCGACCATTCCGACCACACATAGCCATCCTCAATCTCATCATTAACATCTCGGTTCAGTTACTCTAGACCTTCTTTTACTTCCAAATAACCTTACTTTCCGTAGCCTAATCTCATCAGTTTCAACCTTTACTTCATCTCTAAGTTACCTCTATTTCCTAACTCCATTTTATTACTAAGCTTACTATCCAAATTTAGAACAAACAGTGTGAAAACAGAGGTTTAGGAGGAAAAATTGGCTTAAAAACACAAAATAATAATTTTCTGAAAAATAGGGATATGCGTACGCATGAAAGAGGTATGCATACGCATGCATAGGTCTCTTTTTGGACCAGGATGCATATACATGCACCTGTCCGCGTACACTGATGCGTGAGCATCTTTCCTATCTTTTCCTAGTGAATTTGCATCTAATTTGTTGAGTTTAATAAATAATTAATTATCTTTTAGCCAATATGGATGCCACTTTTAGTATTTTACAATTTTGTTTATTTTAGGTAGCATTCGGCAGGATTTAATGGAGTTTCTGCAGCACAAGAATCAAAGGAGATGGCAGCGAGGAGCGACTCGTACGCGTGACAGATGCGTGCGCGTGATTTGGAGCTTTCCATAGCGACGCATGCGCGTGACTGACGCGTACGCGTGATTTGAAGATTTACACAGTGACGCGTGCGCGTGACTGACGCGTCCGCGTGACTCGCGGAAAAGACCATCGACGTGTACGCGTGACTGACGCGTACGCGTGACATGCGCCACGTGCAGAAAATGCAGAAAAATGCTGGAGGCGATTTCTGGGCTACTTTTGACCCAGTTTTCAGCCCAGAAAGTACAGATTAGAGGCTATAAAGTGAAGGAATCAAGTGGTCCCTATCCATCAATTGAAGACTTGTTAATTGTTATAATTAATTCTGATTTAAATTTAAATTTGAATTTGAAAATAGGAAAAGATATTATCTTAATTTTAGATATTAGATTTGAAATTAATTAGGATTAGTTATAAAAAGGAGAGACTTCTCTTCTATTAGGGAGGTTCCATCAGGGGGATTCCATTAGAGAATTCTATACAATTTTACATTCCGCATTCCATGAGCAACTAATCCTCCATTGTTAAGGTTAGGAGCTTTGTCTATTTGTATGGATTGATTTTATTAATTTTTCTATTTTAATTCATGTATGGATTTATAATTTAAGAATTGTTTTCGCTCTTTATCTTATGAATTTGGGTGGAACGAAAGTATGACCCTCTTTCTATTTGAGTTCTTGTAAAACTTGGAAAAGCTCTTTACTTGAACAACAGCTTGAAAATAATTTCTCCTAAATTTTAATTATTTGGATTTAACAGGATACCTGACATATAATCCTCTTATTTTTGGGTAATTAGAATTTTTGTGGCATATAAACTGGAATTTGAACTTCACCCTCTAATTGGAATTAATTGACCAAGGAATTGGCGGTTGATGAATTTTAGAGGAGACTAGAAAGGTCTAAGGAATTAGGGTCTAGTCACATATAGTTTGCCATAAATTAAATCCTACATGATTAAAATAGTTAGTAAGAAAGGTTAATCCGGAAAAATAGATAACTCTGAAGCCTTAACTGTTTCTTCAATATTTTATCTTCAACTTATTTACTTGTGTACCTGCCTTCTGATATTTTCAAATTTAAACCTTTTGAATATCTCAAAACCCTTTTCTGCTTGCCTAACTAAGCCAATCAATCAATCATTGTTGCTTGATCCATCAATTCTCGTGGGATCGACCCTTACTCACGTAAGGTATTACTTGGTACGACCCGGTGTACTTGCCGGTTAGTATGTGGTTGTAATCACTGCACCAAGTTTTTGGCACCGTTGCCGGGGATTGATAGTGATTAACAACTATTAGTTATTTGATTGCTTAGATTAAGCGTTTTAATTTTAATTTTATTTAATTTTTGTTTTAGTATTATTTTCGAAAAAAAATATTTGATTTATTTTATTTAAAATTTTTTTCCTCTTAATTTTTGAAATTAAGTTTGGTGTCCCTGTAGTAATTTTTCTTTAAAAAATATCTTTTAAAAGAAATCCTAGTATCTTTCTTTGTTTAATTTTTGAATTTATAGTTCACTTCTTTTCATTTATTTTCGAATTTTTATTTATGTTTATTATTCTTTATTTTATTCCTTTTCAAAAAAATTATCTTCTTTGCTTTCCTGTTTACCACATGGTGCGTTTGATTCTGTTTGGTGTTTTGTGCTAAGAAAAAATAATGGAGATAGATCACATGGGTTACTACTCACACCCAAGTAGTGATTCATATTATGGTGGATGGAGGAACTATCCAAATTTTGGTTGGCAAAATCAAAACCAAAGAAACTTCAATGCTCCATATTCCAACTATCTAGAGCCACCATCTCCATATTCATATCAAGAGCCACCATTAGATATTGAGGCTCCTCAGAAGAAGGGTGTTATGGAAGTAGAAACTCTTAATGCTATTCTTGCTCAAAACAAGCTTATGATCAGTAATTAAATCTACTTACTCAACAGATGGGTAGCATGCAAGTTTCAGCTATCAACACCCAAAATCCTCTTCAAGAGGTCAATTACATGGGGAGTGCTCCTAGAAATCCCAATAATGATCCCTATTCTAAGACCTACAATCAGAGATAGAGAAATTATCCAAATTTTGGGTGGAGAGAGCAACCTCAGAGGCCACAAAATTTTAATCATAGTTCTCAGGGTGGCTTTCAACAGAATAATTTTAACAACCCCCAGTTTCATTCATCTCAGCAAGCAACTTCTCAGCCCCAACAGAATGATGATTTGGAAGAAATCTTGGCAAGTTTTAGACAGAAAACCAGAGCATCAATCAAGAACTTGGAGATTTAGATGGGTCAATTAGCCACAAAAGTTAATGAAATTGATCAGAGGACCACTAATAGCCTTCCTGGTAACGCAATTCCAAACCCAAGAGAGGAAGCCAAGGCTATCACCTTGATAAGTGGACGAGTGGCAAGTATGGAAGCACAAGTTAATGAGGAGCCAGTTGAAAAAGATTGCAAGGTTATTCAACTGAGAAGTGGTAAAGTAGCTGGCTCTGAGACCAAGGTCAATAAAGAGTTAGTTGAAAAAGAAAGCTGCCAAGAGGAAGAGGTTGAAATTTAGGAAGCTTGCAAAGAGGTGGAAGAATTCAAAGAAGCACACAAGGGAGTGGAGCTTGCAAGACCTCTTCCAAAGCCATCACCATCCAATACAACATTCAAGTGGGTAAAATTCCTATCCTTAACCTTTACTTTCCCACTTGAACATGGGCTACTGCAGACGGATGGTCAACTTAGAGCTCTTTGTGGCATTATGAGTAAGAGAAAGATGGTTAGTGGCAAGAGTTGTCAAGCAAGGTTCAATATGGTTGCATGCTCCAAATTGAAGTGCAAGGATTGGTGTAGAGTTCAATTGAATGGGTCTAGAAGGTTGTTTGGATATCTCTGTGAGAATTCAGATTGCTTGCCACCCGGTGGGAACAATGGTGATCCACAAGAAGACGGATGTAAAAGTAAGGTTTGGGTCCCTAGAATTCATTCCCACAATCAACATTCTTGGGGCCTTGTCACTTGCTTCAACTTGCTCGAAGGTGTTATGCGCCTAGTTTAGGATCCCGATAGCCATTGGAATTACAAACATTGGTGGAAATTCCTGGATCAGTGCAAGCACAAGCCACCATGTCAAGGAGCTCACCACATGTCCAACTTAAGGACTTTAACTAAAAGTGCTTGGTGGGACACAACTCACCTTGGTATGATCGTTCTTTTTCATTCTTAGTTATTTTTCGTAGTAGTAGTTTTCTTACTTATTTGATTTTTATTGAGTTCTTACTAATTTTCTGATCATACAGCTATTTTAGAACAGGAACCAAAAAAAAAAGAAGAGGAGCACATGACCCACAAGTGTCGCTGACGTGTACGCGTCATATGAATGTGCGTGAAAAATAAAATTTGACAGAGAGTTTAGCGGGAGTAGCGCTGGAAGCATGCTGAAAGTACAAGCCGCATCACGCGTATGTGTAACCCACGCGTGCGCGTCAGTGACGCGTACGCGTGACCTTGAAATTCGACGTAAATATGTGTTTGGGTAGAGACTTGTGCTGGTTTGGGGCTAGAAGTGTGCTAGACGCACAAAATTGACCACGCGTGCGCGTCATTTGCACAAATGTTCATCCACGCGTCGTATGAAAATATTGGTACCTAAGCCACACGAACAGAGAGTTATGCGTGCGCGCGGCTGCCTTTGCGCGAATCACGCAAAACCCCAGGGCACGTGGACGCGTGCCTGACGCTTACGCGTCATTAAGAAAATTCCGCGACCCACGCGTACGCGTCGCCTGCGCCGCACAACTACACTAGTTTGCCGCCCAGTTTTAATTTTCTTTCTCTCTCTCCTAATCCTAATTCTCTCTTGTTCCTTTATCCTTTTATTCTTCTTTAATTTTAATAATTGTTTCTTTCTGTTCTCAGTTCTTCTTTGCTTGAGGAGAAGCAAACCTTTAAGTTTGGTGTTGACGCTTCGCTTAGAAGTTTTCTGTTTATTCCTATGGCACCAAAAATAAGGCGAATCATCTTCACTGAGGAGCACAACCTGAAGAATAAAGTGACCACTAGGATAACTAAGGTGGTTGAGCTCCTTTCATTTTGTTTATTCCTACTCTCTTTTTCTATGTTACGTTCCGGTTTTCTGCTATTTTGCTTTGTTTGTTGCATGATCCTTTATTAGTAAGAATCTGGTGCACGAAATTGTGATCATCAATGGCGCCATCAACATGGTACGCTCAATTGCAATCTCAACTATTTATCACAACTTCGCACAACTAACCAGCAAGTGTACTGGGTCGTCCAAGTAATAAACCTTACGCGAGTAAGGGTCGATCCCATGGAGATTGTTGGTATGAAGCAAGCTATGGTCATCTTGTAAATCTAAGTCAGGCAGATTCAAATGGTTATGGATGATATATGAATAAAGCATAAAGTAAAGATAGAGATACTTATGTAATTCATTGGTGAGAACTTCAGATAAGCGAATGGAGATGCTTTGTCCCTTCCGTCTCTCTGCTTTCCTACTGTCTTCATCCAATCCTTCTTACTCCTTTCCATGGCAAGCTGTATGT
>NC_029772.3:27224163-27224947 GCF_000817695.3 Arachis duranensis | reverse complement strand
TAACGCACCCTGTCACAGCACGGCTAATCATCTGTCGGTTCTCAATCAGGTTGGAATATAATCCATTGATTCTTTTGCGTCTGTCACTAACGCCCAGCCTTCATGAGTTTGAAGCTCGTCACAGTCATTCAATCATTGAATCCTACTCAGAATACCATAGACAAGGTTTAGACCTTCTGGATTCTCTTGAATGCCGCCATCAATTCTAGCTTATACCACGAAGATTCCGGTTAAGAAATCCAAGAGATATCCACTCAATCTAAGGTAGAATGGAGGTGGTTGTCAGGAATACGTTCATAAGTGAGAATGATGATGAGTGTCACGGATCATCACATTCATCAAGTTGAGGAACAAGTGATATCTTAGAACAAGAATAAGCCGAATTGAATAGAAGAACAATAGTGATTGCATTAATACTCGAGGTACAGCAGAGCTCCACACCTTAATCTATGGTGTGTAGAAACTCCACCGTTGAAAATACATAAGAACAAGGTCTTGGCATGGCCGAGAGGCCAGCCCCCAAAACATGATCAAAAGATTCAAAGATCTAAAGATCTCAAGATGAAAATACAATAGCAAAAGGTCCTAGTTGTAGAGAACTATTAGCCTAGGATTTACAGAGATGAGTAAATGACATAAAAATCCACTTCCGGGCCCACTTGGTGTGTGCTTGGGCTGAGCATTGAAGCTTTCATGTGTAGAGACTCTTCTTGGAGTTAAACACCAGCTTTTATGCCAGTTTGGGCGTTTAACTCACCCTTGTGCCAGTTCCGGCGTTTAACGC
>NC_029772.3:27222959-27223647 GCF_000817695.3 Arachis duranensis | reverse complement strand
AGTTAAGTATGATGATTCTTGAACATAGCTACTTTATGAGTCTTGGCCTTGGCCCAAAGCACTCTGTCTTCCAGTATTGCTAGAGTCCCCACTTAGAGGTGTCCAGGGTTCTTAAGCACACTCTTTTTACCTTGGATCACGACTTTATTATTTCTTTTCTTTCTCTTTCTTTTTCCTCTCTTTCTCTTTTTTTTTCGAATTTTTTTTTTGTATTCAATGCTTTTTCTTGCTTCAAGAATCATTTTTTTATGATTTTTCAGATCCTCAGTAACATGTCTCCTTTTTCATCATTCTTTCAAGAGCCAACATTCATGAACAACAAATTCAAAAGACATATGCATTGTTCAAGCATACATTCAGAAAACAAAAGTATTGCCACCACATGAATATAATTAATCTGTTATAAAATTTCATGCAATTCTTCTCTTTTTCAATTAAGAACATTTTTCATTCAAGAAAGGTGATGGATTCATAGGACATTCATAACTTTAAGGCATAGACACTAAGACACTAATGATCACAAGACACAAACATAGATGAACATAAGCATGAAAATTTGAAAAACAGGAAAATAAGGAACAAGGAGATTAAAGAACGGGTCCACCTCAGTGATGGCAGCTTGTTCTTCCTCTTAAAGATCTTATGGAGTGCTTGAGCTCCTCAATGTCTCTTCCTTGCCTTTGTTGCT
>NC_029772.3:27220754-27222737 GCF_000817695.3 Arachis duranensis | reverse complement strand
GTTTGCTCCATCCTTTTCTTAGTGATGGGCTTGTCCTCATCAATGAGGATGTCTCCCTCTATGTCAACTCCAACTGAATAACAGAGGTGATAAATGAATGGTGAGGAAAGGCTAACCTTGCCAAGGTAGAGGACTTGTCCGCCACCTTATAAAGTTCTTGGGCTATAACCTCATGAACTTCTACTTCTTCTCCAATCATGATGCTATGGATCATGATGGCCCGGTCTATAGTAACTTCGGACCGGTTGCTAGTAAGAATGATTGAGCGTTGAATGAGCTCCAACCATCCTCTAGCTATAGGCTTAAGGTCCAGTCTTCTCAGTTGAACCGGTTTGAACTTGTTGAATGGGGTTGGTAAGAACTTCCCAACCTCTTCTTCGAATCTCATGTCGGATCTCTGGGTATTCACTCTTTTTGAGTTTGAAAGGGACCTCGGGGATCACCTTCTTCAAGGCCACAACTTCATAGAAGTGGTCTTGATGCACCCTTGAGATGAATCTCTCCATCTCCCATGACTCGGAGGTGGAAGCTTTTGCCTTCCCTTTCGTCTTTCTAGAGGTTTCTCCGGCCTTGGATGCCATAAATGGTTATGGAAAAACAAAAAGCAATGCTTTTACCACACCAAACTTAAAAGGTTTGCTCGTCCTCGGGCAAAAGAAGAAAGAAGAGAGTAGAAGAAGAAGAAATGAAGGAAATGGAGATGGCTTTGTGGTTTGGCCAAAGGGAGAGAAGTAGTGGTTAGCTTGTGTGAAAATGAGGTGGTAAAGATGGGTTTATATAGGAGTGGAGGGAGGGGTAAGGTTCGGCTATGTGAGGGTGGGTTTGGGAGGGAAAGTGGTTTGAATTTGAATCGTGAGGTAGGTGGGGTTTTATGAAGGATGGATGTGAGTGGTGAAGAGAATAGTGAGATTTGATAGGTGAGGGGTTTTTGGGGAAGAGGTGTTGAGGTGATTGGTGAATGGGTGAAGAAGAGAGAGAGTGGTGGGGTAGGTGGGGATCCTATGGGGTCCACAGATCTTGAGGTGTCAAGGAAAATTCATCCCTGCACCAAGTGGCGAGCAAAAATGCTCTTGATGCCAATTCTGGCGTTAAACGCCGGGCTGGTTCCCATTTCTGGCGTTTAACACCAACTTCTTGCCCCTTCCTGGCGTTTAACGCCAGTCTGGTGCCCCTTTCTGGCGTTAAACGCCCAGAATGGTGCCAGACTGGGCGTTAAACGCCCATTTGCTGCCCTTACTGGCGTTTAGACGCCAGCAAGGTTTTCCTCCAGTGTGTGCTGTTTTTCTTTCTGTTTTTCATTCTGTTCTTGCTTTTTCAATTGATTTTGTGACTTTCCATGATCATCAACCTACAGAAAACATAAAATAACAAAGGAAAATTAGATAAATATAACATTGGGTTGCCTCCCAACAAGCGCTTCTTTAATGTCAGTAGCTTGACAGTGGGCTCTCATGGAGCCTCACAGATACTCAGAGCAATGTTGGAACCTCCCAACACCAAACTTAGAGCTTGATTGTGGGGGTTCAACACCAAACTTATAGTTTGACTGTGGGGGCTCTGTTTGACTCTGTTTTGATAGAAGCTCTTCATGCTTCCTCTCCATGGTGACAGAGGGATATCCTTGAGCCTTAAACACAAAGGATTCTTCATTCACTTGAATGATCAATTCTCCTCTGTCCACATCAATCACAGCCTTTGCTGTGGCTAGGAAGGGTCTGCCAAGGATGATGAATTCATCCATGCACTTTCCAGTTTATAGGACTATGAAATCAGCAGGGATGTAATGGTCTTCAATCTTTACCAAAACATCCTCTACAAGCCCATAAGCTTGTTTTCTTGAATTGTCTGCCATCTCTAGTGAGATTCTTGCAGCTTGTACCTCAAAGATCCCTAGCTTCTCCGTTACAGAGAGAGGCATGAGGTTTACACTTGACCCTAGGTCACACAAGGCCTTCTTGAAGGTCATGGTGCCTATGGCACAAG
>NC_029772.3:27220141-27220440 GCF_000817695.3 Arachis duranensis | reverse complement strand
CTCCTCATTAGGGAACTCATTGGAGGCCAGTGGACGTCCATTGAGGTCTTTCTCAGTGGCGATCACTGCCTCTTCCTCCTCTCCAAGTTCGGCCATGTGGGTCATGTTAATGGCCTTTCATTCTCCTTTTGGATTCTCTTCTGTATTGCTTGGAAGAGTACTAGGAGGGAGTTCAGTAATTTTCTTGCTCAGCTGTCCCACATGTGCCTCCAAATTTCTAATGGAGGACCTTGTTTCAGTCATGAAACTTTGAGTGGTTTTGATTAGATCAGAGACCATGGTTGCTAAGTCAGAGGTAT
>NC_029772.3:27219826-27219913 GCF_000817695.3 Arachis duranensis | reverse complement strand
TGCTATTGAAGGATTCTCAGGATCATAAGCTTCTTCTTCAGATGAAGCGTCCTTAGTACTGCCTGGTGCAGCTTGCATTCCAGACAG
>NC_029772.3:27218284-27219585 GCF_000817695.3 Arachis duranensis | reverse complement strand
CATGAAGAGATCCTTCAGCAGAGCTATCCAAAGACATCTTGGACAGTTCAGACAGACCATCATAGAAGATACCTATGATGCTCCATTCAGAAAGCATGTCAGAAGGGCACTTTCTGATCAATTGTTTGTATCTTTCCCAAGCTTCATAGAGGGATTCACCTTCCTTCTGTCAGAAGGTTTGGACTTCCACTCTAAGCTTACTCAATTTTTGAGGTGGAAAGAACTTTTCCAAGAAGGCATTGACTAGCTTTTTCCAAGAGTTCAGGCTTTCTTTAGGTTGTGAGTCCAACCATATCCTAGCTCTGTCTCTTACAGCAAAAGGGAATAGCATAAGTCTGTAGACCTCAGAGTTAACCCCATTGGTCTTGACAGTGTCACAGATTTGCAAGAATTCAGCTAAAAACTGATGAGGATCTTCCAGTAGAAGTCCATGGAACTTGCAATTCTGTTGCATTAGAGAAACTAATTGAGGCTTAAGCTCAAAGTTGTTTGCTCCAATGGCAGGGACAGATATGCTTCTCCCATAGAAGTTGGGAGTAGGTGCAGTAAAGTCACCTAGCACCTTCCTTGCATTGTTTGCATTGTTGTTGTTTTCGGCTGCCATGTCTTCTTCTTTGAAGATTTTTGTTAGGTCCTCTACAGAGAATTGTGCTTTAGCTTCTCTTAGCTTTCGCTTCAAGGTCCTTTCAGGTTCAGGATCAGCCTCAACAAGAATGCTTTTGTCTTTGCTCCTACTGGTGGATGAAATTGTGATAAAAGAGTTCCAGGCACTGTTAGAGAAGCTCACAACTCCGTTCAACTTTAACCAGCAAGTGTACTGGGTCATCCAAGTAATACCTTACGTGAGTAAGGGTCGATCCCACAGAGATTGTTAGTATGAAGCAAGCTATGGTCACCTTGTAAATCTCAGTTTGGCAGATTAAATGGTTATGGGTTTCAAAAATTAATAATAAATAGAAAATAAAAAGGGATAGAAATACTTATGTAAATCAATAGTGGGAATTTCAGATAGGTGTGTGGAGATGCTAGAATCCTTTTGAATCTCTACTTTCTTATTGCTCTCATCCAATCCTTCTTACTCCTTTCCATGGCAAGCTGTATGTAGGGCATCACCATCATCAACGACTACTTTTAATCCTCTCGGGAAAATGGTCCTATGCGCTGTCACTGCAAGGCTAATCGTCTGGAGGCATCACCCTTGTTGATAACTACATCCCATCCTCTCAGTGAAAATGGTCCAAATGCTCTGTCACAGCACGGCTAATCATCTGTCGGTTCTCAATCAGGTTGGAATAGAATCC
>NC_029772.3:27217381-27217994 GCF_000817695.3 Arachis duranensis | reverse complement strand
AGAAACTCCACCGTTGAAAATACATAAGTGAAGGGTTCAGGCATGGCCGAATGGCCAGCCCCCTAAAACGTGCTCAATGGCCTCCTAAGATGAAGAATAAAACAAAACTGAGACCAAAGATGAAACGTGGTCAAAAGACTTGATGGTCAAAAGACTCCTAATACACTAGTAAAAAGTATTATTTATACTAAACTAGCTACTAGGGTTTACATGAGTAAGTAATTGATGCATAAATCCACTTCCAGGGCCCACTTGGTGTATGCTTGGGCTGAGCTTGATCTATCCACGAGCTGAGGCTTTTCTTTGGGCTGAGCTTGATCTATCCACGAGCTGAGGCTTCTCTTGGAGTTGAACTCCAAGTTATAACGTGTTTTGGGCGTTCAACTCCGGATCATGACGTGTTTCTGGCGTTTAACTCCAGACAGCAGCATGTACTTCGCATTCAACGCCAAGTTACATCATCAATTTCCGAATAAAGTATGGACTATTATACATTGCTGGAAAGCTCTGGATGTCTACTTTCCCACGCCGATGAGAGCGCGCCATTTGGAGTTCTGTAGCTCCAGAAAATCCATTTCGAGTGCAGGGAGGTCAGATTCCAACAGCATCAGCA
>NC_029772.3:27216419-27217271 GCF_000817695.3 Arachis duranensis | reverse complement strand
CTGAAATCACAGAAAAATACACAAACTCATAGTAAAGTCCAGAAATGTGAATTTAACATAAAAACTAATGAAAACATCCTTGAAAGTAGCTTAAACTTACTAAAAACTACTTAAAAACAATGCCAAAAAGCGTATAAATTATCCGCTCATCACAACACCAAACTTAAATTGTTGCTTCTGAACAGTTTTGGCATCTCACTTTTTCCTTTGATGTTCAGAATGATTGGCTTCTCTAGGAACTTAGAATTTCGGATAGTGTTATTGACTTTCCTAGTTAAGTATGTTGATTCTTGAACACAGCTACTTTATGAGTCTTGGCCGTGGCCCAAAGCACTCTGTTTTCCAATATTACCATCGGATACATCCATGCCACAGACACATAACTGGGTGAACCTTTTCAGATTGTGACTCAGCTTTGCTAGAGTCCCCAATTAGAGGTGTCCAGGGTTCTTACATAGCTTTGCTCAAGTTCCCAATTAGAGGTGTCCAGAGTTCTTAAGAACACTCTTTTGTTTTGGATCATGACTTTAATCACTCAGTCTTATGCTTTTCATTTGGACCTGCATGCCACAAGCACATGGTTAGGGACAGCTTGATTTAGCCGCTTAGGCCTGGATTTTATTTCCTTGGGCCCTCCTATCCATTGTTTCTCAAAGCCTTGGATCCTTTTTACCCTTGCCTTTTGGTTTTAAGGGCTATTGGCTTTTTCTGCTTGCTTTTTCTTTTTCTTTCTATTTTTTCACCATTTTTTTTGCAAGCTTTTCTTTTTTTTCTGCTTTTTCTTGCTTCAAGAATCAATTTTATGATTTTTCAGATTATCAATAACATTTCTCTTTGTTCATCATTCTTTCA
>NC_029772.3:27215559-27216219 GCF_000817695.3 Arachis duranensis | reverse complement strand
CTTAAAATATTTTTCATTTAAGAGAGGTGAAGGACTAATGGAATTTTTCATAACTTTAAGACATAGTTACTAACTACTAATGATCATGAAGTAGAGACATAAAACATAAATGAACATAACATAAAAACCGAAAAGCAGAAAGAAATAAGAACAAGGAATGAATCCACCTTAGTGGCGTCTTCTTCTTGAAGGACCAACAATGTCCTTAAGCTCTTCTATGTCCCTTGCTTGCCTTTGTTGCTCCTCCCTCATTGCTCTTTGATCTTCTCTTATTTCATGGAGAATGATGGAGTGCTCATGATGTTCCACCCTTAATTGTTCCACATTGTATCTCAAATCTTCTAAGGAAGTGTTGAGTTGTTCCCAATAGTTGTTGGGAGGAAAGTGCATCCCTTGAGGCATCTCACAGATTTCTTGATGATGAGCTTCCTCATGCATCTCTTGAGAATCGTGAAGGGTCTCTCTTGCTTGCTCCATCCTCTTCTTGGTGATGGGCTTATCCTCTTCAATGGAGATGTCTCCTTCTATGATAACTCCAACTGAGTAACATAGATGACAAATAAGGTGAGGAAAAGCTAGCCTTGCCATGGTGGAGGGCTTGTCGGCTATTTTGTAGATTTCATGGGAGATGACTTCATGAACTTCTACTTCCTCTCCAAT
>NC_029772.3:27213622-27215384 GCF_000817695.3 Arachis duranensis | reverse complement strand
ATTAAGATTCCGACTTGTTGCATGGGGTTGGTTAGGACTTCCCAACCTCTTTTTCGGATCTCATGTCGGATCTCCGGATACTCATTTTTCTTGAGCTTGAAAGGGACCTCAGGGATCACCTTCTTCTTTGCCACAACATCATAGAAGTGGTCTTGATGGCTCTTGGAGATGAATCTTTCCATCTCCCATGACTCGGAGGTGGAAGCTTTTGTCTTTCCTTTTCCTTTTCTAGAGGATTCTCCAGTCTTAGGTGCCATTGATGGTAGTGGAAAACAAAAAAGATTGTGCTTTGACCACACCAAACTTAAAATATTGCTCGCCCTCGAGCAAGAGAAGAAAGAAGAGAAGAAGAAGAAGAAGAAAATATGGAGGAGAAGGGTGAATGTGCTTCGGCCAAGGTATAGAAGAGGGTGTTGTATTGTATGAAAATGAAGTATAATGGAAGGGTATATATAGGGAGAGGAGAGAGGGTAGGTTCGGCCATTTAGGGTGGGATTGGGTGGAAAAATGTTTTTGAATTTTGAAGGTAGGTGGGGTTTATGGGGAAGAGTGGGTGGATGGGAGTGGTGAATAGGTGATTGGGAAAAGAGATTGAGGTGATTGGTGAAGGGTTTTTGGGAAATGTGACATGGGGAAGAGTAAAATAGGATTAGGAGGTAAGGTAGGAATATAGTAGGTGGGGATCCTGTGGGGTCCACAGATCCTGAGGTGATCCTGTGGGGTCCACAGATCCTGAGGTGTCAAGGAATTCCATCCCTGCACCAAATAGGCATGTAAAATGCCTTTGCACACCATTCTGGCATTTAAACACCGAGTGGTGCACATTCTGGGCGTTCAACGCCCACATGTAACATGTTTCTGGCGTTGAACGCCAGTTTCATGCTTGTTACTGGCGTTCAGCGCCAGCTTTTCCTCTAGGCACATTTCTGGCGTTCAAACGCCAGAATGTTGCTTGTTTCTGGCGTTCAACGCCAGATTCATGCTCTGTTCTGGCGTTGAACGCCAGCCAGATGCTTCTTACTGACGTTGAACGCCAGTCTGTGCTTCCTCCAGGGTGTGATTTTTCTTCTACTGTTTTTGATTCTGTTTTTAATTTTTCTATTTTTTTCGTGACTCCACATGATCATGTACCTAATAAAACACAAAATAACAATAAAATAAAATAAAATAAAGATTAGATAAATAAAATTGGGTTGCCTCCCAACAAGCACTTCTTTAATGTCAATAGCTTGACAGTGGCTCTCATGGAGCCACAAAGGTGATCAGGTCAATGTTGTATAGTCCCAACACCAAACTTAGAGTTTGGATATGGGATCTTAACACCAAACTCTAAGTTTGGTTGTGGCCTCCCAACACCAAACTTAGAGTTTGACTGTGGGGGCTCTTCTTGACTCTGAACTGAGAGAAGCTCTTCATGCTTACTCTCTTTTGTCACAGAGGGATGGCCATGTGCCTTAAACACAAGGTAGTCCCCATTCAATTGAAGGACTAATTCACCTCTGTTGACATCTATCACAGCTCCTGCTGTGGCTAGGAAAGGTCTTCCAAGGATGATGCAATCATCCTCTTCCTTCCTAGTGTCTAAGATTATGAAATCAGCAGGGATGTAAAGGCCTTCAACCTTCATTAGCACGTCCTCTACTATTCCATAAGCTTGTCTCAATGACTTGTCTGCCAATTGTAATGAGAACAAGGCAGGTTGTACCTCAATAATCCCCAACTTCTCTATTACAGAGAGTGGCATAAGATTTATCCCTGACCC
>NC_029772.3:27209294-27213547 GCF_000817695.3 Arachis duranensis | reverse complement strand
TTCTATATGAACCTCAGATTCCTTTGGATCCTTAATAGGAAACTCCTTCTTGCTTGAGAGACGTCCCAGGAGGTCTTCCTCACAAGGATTTTCGTCCTCCTCCTCCCTTGTGCATTCGGCCATATTGATTACATCAATGGCCTTGCACTCTCCTTTTGGATTCTCTTCTGTATTGCTTGGGAGAATACTAGAAGGAGTTTCAATGACTTTCTTACTCAGCTGGCCCACTTGTGCCTCCAGATTTCTGATGGAGGATCTTGTTTCACTCATGAAACTGAAAGTGGCTTCTAATGGAGGACCTTGTTTCACTCATGAAACTTAAAGTGACTTTTGACAGATCAGAGACTAGATTGGCCAAATTAGAAGTGTTTTGTTCAGAATTCTCTATCTGTTGCTGAGAAGATGATGGAAAAGGCTTGCTATTGCTCAGCCTATTGCGTCCACCATTGTTAAAGCCTTGTTGAGGCTTTTGTTGATACTTCCATGAGAAATTTGGATGATTTCTCCATGATGAGTTAGGTGTTTCTATAAGGTTCACCCATGTAATTAACCTCTGCCATGGCAGGGTTCTCAGGATCATAAGCTTCTTCAGAAGTTGCCTCTTTAGTACTGTTGGATGCATGTTGCCATCCATTCAGATTTTGATAGATCATGTTGACCTGTTGAGTCAACACTTTGTTCTGAGCCAATATGGCATTCAGAGCATCAATTTCAAGAACTCCTTTCTTTTGAGGTAACCCATTATTCACGGAATTCCTCTCATAAGTGTACATGAATTGGTTGTTTGCAACCATGTCAATGAGTTCTTGAGCCTCTTCAGGCATTTTCTTTAGGTGAATAGATCTGCCTGCAGAATGGTCCAGTGACATTTTCGAAAATTCAGACAGGCCATAATAGAATATATCTAATATGGTCCATTCTGAAAACATGTCAGATGGACATCTTTTGGTCAGCTACTTGTATCTTTCCCAAGCTTCATAGAGGATTCACCATCTTTTTGTTTGAAGGTTGTTGCATTAAGGCAACTAGCTGAGGTTTCAGCTCAAAGTTATTGGCTCCAATGGCAGGAATGGAGATGCTTCTTCCATCAAATTTGGACGTTGGCTTTGTGAAGTCATCAAGCAGTCTCCTTGCATTATTATTATTTTTGGCTGCCATCTCCTTCTCTTGTTCTAATGTTTCTGAAAGGTTACCTTTAGATTGTTGTAATTTAGCTTCTCTTAATTTTCTCTTCAGAGTCCTTTCAGGTTCTGGATCAACTTCAACAAGAGTGCTTTTGTCCTTGTTCCTGCTCATATGAAAGAGAAGAAAACAAGAAAAGAAGAGGAATCCTCTATGTCACAGTATAGAGATTCCTTTATGTTAGTAGAAGAAGAAATGGGTAGAAGATAGAAAAGTGAAGAATCCAAACACAAGGGATAGATTGGGTTCGGATTTTTAGATGAAGAGAGGTGAAGAGAGGTGTTAGTAAATAAATAATTAAATAGAATAAGAAAAGAGAGGGGAATTTCGAAAATAATTTTGAAAAAGGGATTAGTAATTTTCGAAAATTAAAGATAAGATAAGATTAAAATTAAAATTTAGAACAAAAAGAATTTTTGAAAAAGAGATGAGATATTTTCGAAAATTAGAGAGGGAAAAGTAGTTAGGTGGTTTTGAAAAAGATAAGAAACAAACAAAAAGTCAAAGAGTTAGTTGAAAAAGAAATTAAAATCAAAATTTTAAAAAGAATAGAAGATAAGAAGTTAGATAAGATATTTTGAAATCAAATTTTGAAAAAGATAAAATTTTTGAAAAAGATAAGATAAAAGATAAAAAGATTTAATACAAAAATTTGAAATTACTTACTTCACTAACAAGAAACTACAAGATAAGATTCTAGAATTTAAAGATTGAACCTTTCTTAACAAGAAAGTAACAAACTTCAAATTTTTGAATCAATCACATTAATTGTTAGCTAATTTTCGAAAATATGATATAAAGATAAGAAAAAGATTTTGAAAAAGATTTTTGAAATTTTCGAAAAATGGAAAAAAATGAAAAAGATATAATTTTTGAAAAAAGATTTTGAAAAGATAAGATTTTTAAAATTGAAATTTTTGACTTGACTTATAAGAAACAACTAATTTTTAAAAATTTTTGACCAAGTCAACCCAAAATTTCGAAAATTTGAGGGAAATAAGGAAAATATATTTTTTTATTTTTGAATTTTTAATGAGGAGAGAGAGAAACACAAACATGACCCAAAACATGAAAATTTTGGATCAAAACACAAGATGCATGCAAGAACACTATGAATGTCAAGATCAACATCAAGAACACATTGAAGATCATGATGAACATCAAGAACATAATTTTGAAAAATTTTTGATGCAAAGAAAACATGCAAGACACCAAACTTAGAAATCTTTAATGCACGGATTCTAACAAACGAAAAATGCATATGAAAAACAACAAACAACACAAAACAAGAAATCATCAAGATCAAACAAGAAGACTTGTCAAGAACAACTTGAAGATCATGAAGAACACTATGAATGCATGGGATTTTCGAAAAATATGCTAGAAAAAAATTTTAAAAGCATGCAATTGACACCAAACTTAAAAGTTGACTCAAGACTCAAACAAGAAACACAAAATATTTTTTTATTTTTATGATTTTATTAATTTTTTTGGATTTTTATTAATTTTTTTCGAAAATAAAGTTTAGAAAAACGAAAAAGAAAAGAAAAATTTTGAAAAAGATTTTTTGAAAAGAAAATTACCTAATCTGAGCAACAAGATGAACCGTCAGTTGTCCATACTCGAACAATCCCCGGCAACGGCGCCAAAAACTTGGTGGACGAAATTGTGATAAAAGAGTTCCAGGCACTGTTAGAGAAGCTCACAACTCCGTTCAACTTTAACCAGCAAGTGTACTGGGTCATCCAAGTAATACCTTACGTGAGTAAGGGTCGATCCCACAGAGATTGTTGGTATGAAGCAAGCTATGGTCACCTTGTAAATCTCAGTTAGGCAGATTAAATGGTTATGGGTTTCAAAAATTAATAATACATCCCATCCTCTCAATGAAAATGGTCCAAATGCTCTGTCACAGCACGGCTAATCATCTGTCGGTTCTCAATCAGGTTGGAGTAGAATCCATTGATTCTTTTGCGTTTGTCATCACGCCTAGCCTTCAGGAGTTTGAAGCTCGTCACAGTTATTCAATACCGGAATCCTACTCGGAATACCACAGACAAGGTTAGACTTTCCAGATTCCCGGGATCCTACTCGGAATACCACAGACAAGGTTAGACTTTCCGGATCCCCATGAATGCCGCCATCTATCTAGCTTATACCACGAAGATTCTGTTGGGGAATCTAAGAGATATGCACCCGGCCTAAGGTAGAACGGCAGTGGTTGTCAATCACGCGCGTTCATAGGTGAGAATGATGATGAGTGTCACGGATCATCACATTCATCAAAGTGTTGTGCAACATATATCTTGGAATAAGAATAAAAGAGAATTGAATAGAAAGTAATAATAATTGTATTGAAACTTGAGGTACAGCAAAGCTCCACACCCTTAATCTATGGTGTGCAAAAACTCCACCGTTGAAAATACATAAGTGAAAGGTTCAGGCATGGCCGAATGGCCAGCCACCTAAAACGTGCTCAATGGCCTCCTAAGATGAAGAATAAAACAAAACTGATACCAAAGATGAAACGTGGTCAAAAGACTTGATGGTCAAAAGACTCCTAATACACTAGTAAAAAGTCTTATTTATACTAAACTAGCTACTAGGGTTTACATGAGTAAGTAATTGATGCATAAATCCACTTCTGGGGCCCACTTGGTGTATGTTTGGGCTGAGCTTGATCTATCCACGATGAGGCTTTTCTTGGAGTTGAACGCCAAGTTATAACGTGTTTTGGGCGTTCAACTCCGGATCATGACGTGTTTCTGGCGTTTAACTCCAGACAGCAGCATGTACTTCGCGTTCAACGCCAGGTTACGTTGTCAATTTCCAAATAAAGTATGGACTATTATATATTGCTGGAAAGCTCTGGATGTCTACTTTTCAACGCTATTAAGAGCGCACCATTTGGAGTTCTGTAGCTCCAGAAAATCAATTTTGCTTGCAGGGAGGTCAGATTCCAACAGCATCAGCAGTCCTTTTGTCAGCCTTTTTCAGAGTTTTGCTCAAGTCCCTCAATTTCAGCCAGAAATTACCTGAAATCACAGAAAAACACACAAACTCATAGTAAA
>NC_029772.3:27207913-27208881 GCF_000817695.3 Arachis duranensis | reverse complement strand
TTGAAAAACAATTTAAAAAGATTTGATTTTAAAAAAATTAATGACTTGGCTAACAAGAAAAGATATGATTCAAACATTAAACCTTTCTCAACAGAAAAGGCAACATACTTGAAATGTTGAATAAAATCATTAATTGATAGCAAGTATTTTTGAAAATGGAAAGAAATTGATTTTGAAAAAGATTTGATTGAAAATATTTGATTTGAAAAAGATTTGATTTTGAAAAAAATTTTGAAAACTTAAAAAAAAATTGAATTAAAAACAAAATCTTCCCTCTTGTGCCATCCTGGCGTTAAACGCCCAGAATGGTGCATATTCTGGCGTTTAACGCCCAAAGCTCTACCCTTTTGGGCGTTAAACGCCCAGCCAGGCACCCTGGCTGGCGTTTAAACGCCACTTTTCCTTCCTTACTGGGCGTTTTGAACGCCCAGCTTTTTCTGTGTAATTCCTCTGCTGTATATTCTGAATCTTCAATTCTCTTTAATAATGAGGAATAATCAAAATGCAACTAAAATCAAACAAACAATGCATGCAAGACACCAAACTTGGAAGTTTGTATACTACTGACACTAACAAATTGAGAATGCATATGAGAAACAACAAAACACACAAGACAAGAGAATTTAAAGATCAGAACAAGGAAATCATCAAGAACAACTTGAAGATTAATGAAGACACATGCATGAATTCGAAAAAATGCAGGAAGAAAAGAAACATGCAATTGACACCAAACTTAAAATGAGACTAGTGCCTCAACAAGAAACATAAAATATATTTATTTTTTTTATTTTTATGATTTTGTAATTTTTTTGGATTTTTTGAAAATTAAGTGGAAAAGAAAATAAAGATATCAAAATTCTTAATGAGAATTCCAAGAATCATGCAATGTTAGTCTAAAGCTTCAGTCTAAAGGAATTAGACATGGTCAGCCAAGCTTCAGCAGAACATTGCATTCAAGAGCTAAATTG
>NC_029772.3:27165597-27207329 GCF_000817695.3 Arachis duranensis | reverse complement strand
AGTGAGAATGATGATGAGTGTCACGGATCATCACATTCATCAAGTTGAGGAACAAGTGATATCTTAGAATAAGAATAAGCCGAATTGAATAGAAGAACAATAGTGATTGCATTAATACTCGAGGTACAGCAGAGCTCTACACCTTAATCTATGGTGTGTAGAAACTCTACCGTTGAAAATACATAAGAACAAGGTCTAGGCATGGCCGAGAGGCCAGCCCCCAAAACGTGATCAAAAGATTCAAAGATCTAAAGATCTAAAGATCTCAAGATGAAAATACAATAGCAAAGGGTCCTATTTGTAGAGAACTAGTAACCTAGGGTTTACAGAGATGAGTAAATGACATAAAAATCCACTTTCAGGCCCACTTGGTGTGTGGTGGGGCTGAGCATTGAAGCTTTCATGTGTAGAGACTTTTCTTGGAGTTAAACGCCAGCTTTTGTGCTAGTTTGGGCGTTTAACTCCCATTCTTGTGCCAGTTCCGGCGTTTAACGCCGGGCAGTTTTGAGCTGATTTGGAATGCCAGTTTGGGCCATCAAATCTCGAGCAAAGTATGGACTATTATACATTTCTGGAAAGCTCAGGATGTCTACTTTGCAACACCGTTGAGAGTGCGCCAATTGGGTTTCTGTAGCTCCAGAAAATCCACTTCGAGTGCAGGGAGGTCAGAATCCAACAACATCTGCAGTCCTTTTCAGCCTCTGAATCAGATATTTGCTCAGGTCCCTCAATTTCAGCCAGAAAATACCTGAAATCACAAAAAAATACACAAACTCATAGTAAAGTCCAGAAAAGTGAATTTTAACTAAAAACTAATAAAAATATAATAAAAACTAACTAAAACATGCAAAAAATATACTAAAAACAATGTTAAAAAGCGTATAAATTATCCGCTCATCAGAATCCTAGGTTTAGTTTAGTTTTTCCTTAAATGCTTTAATTCTGAAAAGATGTCTCATCCTAGGTTTAGTTTAGTTTTTCCTTAAATGCTTTAATTCTGAAAAGATGTCTCATGTATTACCCACTAAGCTTGAATTCAAAAAAAAATACAGAAGTGATGTATTGCATGAGAAATTGAGTTAATTTTAAGAGTAGTTTTATTTACTTAAATGTGGTGATATTTTCTAGGATTCTGAATCCATGACATGAACAGTGCATATTTAAATTTGAATCAAAGAATGTTGATGTACAAGGAATAGGAATTTAGAGAATTATTATGATTTCTCTGAAAT
This sequence comes from Arachis duranensis, assembly GCF_000817695.3. Taxonomy (NCBI): domain Eukaryota; kingdom Viridiplantae; phylum Streptophyta; class Magnoliopsida; order Fabales; family Fabaceae; genus Arachis; species Arachis duranensis. Next base: position 27,206,097 of record NC_029772.3, on the reverse strand, counting down.
TAATGAAAGTTTAATCCTTGAAGCAAAAGAAATAGCAAAAGAAAAATAAAAGCAATGTCCAAGGCTCTGAGCATCAATGACTAGGGAGGTCAGACATGATTAAAAGCTCAAAGAGTTGTTTCCCTAGTCACATGCTTGTGGTGTTCTTGTGTCAAGTAATCCTTGAGACAAAACATTTAGAGTCGAGATCAATTGTAGAGTACGCCAAAGGCTTTGAGCACCACTGTTAGGGAAAAAAAATAAAAAATAAAAAAATAAAAAAATAAAAAATAAAAAATAAAAAAAATAAAAAAAATAAAAATATTTACAACTTAAAGAGAGTTCCCCAGTTAAGTGCTTGTGGTGTTTCTGTGTCAAGTAAAACTTGAGACAAAACATTTAGTCACGGCTAGGCTCAAGGTGCAAAGCACCAAAGAAAAATTGCTGCGTTCAAGAATTAAATTGAGCTACAATAAGATCAGAGAATTCATAATATTATCCGGATTCTAATTCCAGATGACAGTAACATTCTTCTGATTCAAAGGAGAGTGAGATGCCAAAACTATTCAGGATTGCAGTTGTAAACCCCACTATAAGAAGAGACATGGGCTTAATCGAACCCTCACTCTCATGTAACTTCACATCCTAAGCCTATATTAATTTTGGTTGCTTGAGGACAAGCAACAATTCAAGTTTGGTGTTGTGATGCGTGAGCATCTTTCCTATCTTTTCCTAGTGAATTTGCATCTAATTTGTTGAGTTTAATAAAGAATTAATTATCTTTTAGCCAATATGGATGCTACTTTGAGTCTTTTGCAATTTTGTTTATTTTAGGTAGCATTCGGCTGGATTTGATGGAGTTTCTGCAGCACAAGAATCAAAAGAGATGGCAGCGATGAGCGACACGTACGCGTGACTGACGCGTGTGCGTGATTTGGAGCTTTCCATGGCTGCTTTTGACCTAGTTTTCAGCCCAGAAAGTACAGATTAGAGGCTGCAGAGTGAAGGAATCAAGTGGTCCCGTTTCGAACTTACCAAACCTATTACCATTACCAACTATTTTAACAATGTATGATTCATTCCATGGCAAACTGTAAATTTCTAAACCCTAATCTCTTACTGATTTAGCCTCCTCTAACCTTCATCAACTACCACTCTCATGGTCACTTAATTCTGATTAGAGGGTTAAGTTCAAAAACTAGTTTATGGCCACAAAAACCCTAATTACCCAAAGCTAATGGGATTATATGTCACTTATCCCAATTAGTTCATGTAATTAGCAATTTTGGAGGAAGTTATTTTCAAGCTATAGTTCAAGCGAGATAACTCTCTCAAGAATCACAAGAACTCAAGTAGAATAAGGGTCATATTCTCGTTCCACCCAGATTCATAAGATTAAGAACGAAAACAATCCTTAAAATTGAATCAATAAATTAATTTAAATAGAAGAATAATAATTTTAATCTATAGAAATAAATAGAGCTCCTAACCTTAACAAAGAAGTTTATTTGCTCATGAATTACAGAGAAACTAGGGTTCTAAATAGTGCGGAAGAGAGAAGATCCGAATTACAAGAGATCTTGTCCCTTTTTATATTAACCTAATTTTATTCGGAAATAAAGTAAAAATAATAAATCCTAAAACTAAAAGGTATTATTTGTAAATAAGAATTACAAAAAGATTTTCTTGTTTACTGCTTTATGCGCTTTCAACCATCAAAACCTCATTTTGATTCGCCTAACTAAGTCCAACTAGATAGCCATTGTTGCTCAGTCCAACAATCCTCATGGGATCGACCCTCACTCACCTGAGGTATTACTTGGATGACCCGGTGCACTTGCCGATTAAGCAGTGTGAAATCCTAATTCGCGCACCAAGTTTTTGGCGTCGCTGCCGGAGATTGTTTATGATTGACAACAACTAGTTGTCTAGTTGCTTAGATTATGTATTTTTCTTAGTTTTGTTTATTTACTTTTTCTTTTAATTTTTAATTTTTTATTTTGTTTATTTTCCCTTCATTTCTCATTTTAAGTTTGGTGTTCATTTATATGTCTCCTAATTTCATTTATTTATTTAACCTTTAATTTTTGAATTGATTCTTGTTTAGTTTGTAGTAATTTCAGAAATTAAGTTTGGTATCCCCGTAGTGATTTCTCTTGTAGAATTTTCAAAAACATTAGCATTAGTTTTTTTTTAATCTATAATTCCGTAGCTCAATTTCTCTTAATTATTTTAAAAAATTTTAGTTCTTTTCCAGTTTTGCCTTACTTTAATTCTGTTATACAGAATACCTTACGGAGAATCCTCTACACTCTGACGTAGAGATTTCCATTCCTTTTTGTTTTCTGCTTGTATGTTTAGAAATAGGGAGAGTTCACCATGGATCCAAATGGTAATGCACAACTTAGAAGAATTCTGGGCTCTTTCACAACTCCCAATCCTGATTTCTACGGAAGGAGTATTAATGTGCCTCCTATTGGAGCAGATGATTTCTACCTCAACCCGCAGCTGATCATCCAAGTACAACAAACTTGCTAGTTTCATGGACTTCCAAGAAAGATGCAAATATGTTCATCTCTAATATCTTGCGGGTTTGTGACACTGTGAAGACTAATGGAGTGAACCCTGGTGTGCATAAACTGATGTTCTTCCCATTCGCTATGAGGGATCAAACAAGGGAATGGCTTTATGTTCAACCCAAGAAGAGCTTGAACACCTGGAACAAAGTAGTCTACAAGTTCCTAAACAAGTTCTTTCTCCCACAGAGATTGACTAAGCTGAGGATAGATGTTCAAATTTTTAGGCAAGGAGAGAGTGAATCCCTATATGATGCTTGGGACAGGTACAAATGATGCTCAAGAAGTGTCCTCCTAATATGTTCTCAGATTGGATCAGAGTACATATTTTCTATGAAGGACTCTCTGATATGGCTAGAATGTCTCTGGATAATTCTATAGGTGGCTCTTTGCACATGAAGAAGACACCTGAGGTGGCCAATGAGATAATTGAGATGGTTACTAATAACCAATACTTATACGTATCTAAGAGGACTCCAGTAAGGAAAGGGACTCCAGAAGTGGAAACTGTAGATGCACTTCTTGCTCAGAACAAGCTTCTAGTTCAACAGATGAGTCTTCTCACTCAACACTTGGGTGGCATGCAAAGCCTAGTCTCAAAGATTCAGAATGCCTCTCAAGATATTCCGTATGATATATGTGTCAGCTCCTCTCAAGGTGAGAGTTGCACTTATGACCACTATACCCATGAGGAGGTCAATTACATGGGAAGTTCTTTCAGACAAATCGATAGTGTTCCTTGTTCTCAGAACTTTAAGCAGAGAAGGAGGAATCAGCAACCGATCTATGCTAGCAGCTCTCAGGAAGGCTTTAATCAGAACCTAGGTGATGATCGGATAATTAATACGCTTTTTGGCATTGTTTTTAGGTAGTATTTAGTATGTTTTAGTTACTTTTTATTATAATTTTATTAGATTTTATGCAAAAATCATATTTCAGGACTTTACTATGAGTTTGTATATTTTTCTATAATTTCAGGTATTTTCTGGCTGAAATTGAGGGACCTGAGCAAAGATCTTATTCAGAGGCTGAGAAAGGACTGCAGATGCTGTTAGATTCTGAACTCCATGCACTCAAACGTGTTTTTCTGGAGCTACAAAAATCCAATTGGCGTGTTCTCAATTGGGCTGGAAAGTTAACATCTTGGGCTTTCCAACAATGTTAATAGTTCATACTTTGCTCGAGATTTGATGGCCCAAACTAGCATTAAACACCAGCAGAAACACTTTTCTGGCATAAAACACCAGAACTGGCACACTTCTTGGCGTTAAACACCCATTTTGTCACCCAGGGTGGCGTTTAACTCCAATTTGAGGCACATGCACCTGGAAGCTTGAAAGCTCAGCCCAAACACTCACCAAGTGGTCTCCGGAAGTGGATTTCTGCACTATCTACACCTAGTTACTCATTTTCTGTAAACCTAAGTTACTAGTCTAGTATAAGAACTACTTTTAGAGATTCATTTTAGAGCTGATGACATTTTACATCTCATATTGTATCTTCTACGGCATGAGTCTCTAAACCCCATAGTTGGGGGTGAGGAGCTCTGCTGTGTTTCAATGGATTAATGCAATTACTATTATTTTCTATTCAATCACGCTTGCTTCTGTTCTAAGATACTCACTCGTACTTCAATATGAAGAATGTGATGATCTGTGACACTCATCATCATTATCAAATTTATGAACGCGTGCTTGACAAGCACTTTCGTTCTATCCGAGCCCAACGTAGTCATTGGGCGACAGCTTGAGTGCGTATCTCTTAGATTTCTCATCCACGAGTTTGACTTGCATCTCCTGACAACAGATCATTCAAACCTGTGAGATCAAAACCTTCGTGGTAGAGGCTAGAACCAATTGGCAGCATTCTTGAGAAAAATCTAAACCTTGTTTGTTGTATTCCGAGTAGGATCTGGGACGGGATGACTGGGACGAGCTTCAAACTCACAAATGTTGGGCGCAGTGACAATGTGCAAAAGGATAGAGAGATCCTATTCCAACATAAGTGAGAACCGACAGATGTTTAGCCGTGCGGTAGCTGTGCCTGGTATTTTTTATCCGAGATGAGAGATCCAACAATTGATTAGCCGTACAGAAACCGTACCTGGACCATTTTTACTGAGAAGACGAATGGTAGCCATTGACAATGGTGATCCATCAACATACAGCTTGCCATGGAAGGAAGCCATGCGTGTTTGGAGAAGAAGACAATAGGAAAGCAGAGATTTAGAAGACAGAGCATCTCTAAAACCTCAACCTGTTCTCCATTACTGAATAACAAGTATCATTCATTTCATGCTCTTTTACTTCTTACAAATGAAATCATTTTTATCACTAATCTCCTGACTAAGAGTTACAGGATAACCATAGCTTGCTTCAAGCCGGCAATCTCCATGGGATCGACCCTTACTCGCGTAAGGAATTATTACTTGGACGACCCAGTGCACTTGCTGGTTAGTTGTGCAGAGTTACAAAGGTGTGATTACAATTCCATGCACCACTGGTCAACAACCTCCCTTCTCATCCTACACAATCTCAGAGTACCCCTAACTTAGCATCCATTATTACAGAGCTCTCGAAAAGCTTTATGACAGAAACCCAAACCTCCTGTAAGAACCTGGAGATGCGAATGGACCAAACGGACCAGCAGATATCTGAGAAAGTTGCACTAATTAAAATGATCCCCAATGGCAGAAAAGAATGCCAGGCAATTTATTTGAGGAATGGCAAGACAATTGTCACTCAACATAAGGACAGTGAAGACCCAAGTAAAAAAGAGACACCGGAGCAGAAAATTACAAAGACAGAGAGTGCCACCAAGGGCACTGAACACTTAGAAGGGGCCACCAAGGGCACTGAACGCCCAAAAGGGGGAGCACTAAACGCCAAGGAAAACTCAAAGGACATCCCCCCGAGACATCCAGACAACCCTTTTTCGGTCACACTTGACACGCATCCTTCACTACCCAAAGCCCTGGAGTACAAGGGCAAATTACCATACCTTCAGAAACTTTAGAAAGCAGAAAAAAACAAACAATTCTCTAAGTTTCTAGAAGTCTTTTGGAAGCTTAAAATCAACATCCCCTTTGCAAAATCCCTTGAAAAAATGCCTTTGTAAGCCAAGTTTATTAAGGATATGATCAACAAGAGTGATTGGAAAGAAGTGGAGATAGTGGTATTTACTAAGGAATGTAGTTCAATCATCTAGAGGAATCTCCCTGAGAAACTGCAAGATCCTGGGAGCTTTGTGATTCCTTGTACCATTGAAAAAACCCTTATTCGGAAGGCCTTGTGTGATCTTGGAGCAAGCATCAACCTCATGCCACTATCATTAATGAGGAAGCTCTAAATTGAGGAAGTAAAGCCTACATGTATTTGTCTCCAACTTGCAGACCGCTCTATCAATTTTCCCTTTGGAGTGGTGGAGGATCTACTTGTGAAAGTAGGGTCTTTCATCTTCCCTACTGATTTTGTGATATTGGATATGGAAGAGGAAAAGAATGCATCCATCATTCTTGGAAGACCCTTCTTAGCAACAGCAAGAGCCCTTATAGATGTTCAGAAGGGTGAAGTAACCCTAAGGGTCAATGAAGAGGAAATTGTGTTAAATATTTTAGAAGTTTTGCAACATCCGGATGATTCTAAAGGATGCATGAGGATTGATAACCTCTGGTTAAAGAAGTGTTTGAAGCTAGAATACTTGAATATGATCTGGACGCTTCCCCTGAAGACACTCTGCTTGGAATTGATGAGCCAGCACCTCAGAGGGAGAAGCTTCGCATGCTTAGCATTGAGGAAGGACCTCCTAAGCTCGAGTTGAAGTTATTGCCTCCATCCTTGAAGTATGCATTCCTAGGTGACAAAGACACCTATCCAGTGATCATAAGTTCCTCCCCGGGGTAAGAGGAAGAGGAGGCACTGATTCAGGTACTCAAGAATCATAAAACATCTCTTGGATGGACCATTAATAACTTAAAAGGGATCAGTCCAACCAAATGTATGCACAAGATCTTGCTTGAGGATGATGCTAAACAAGTTGTACAACCACAGAGGCGACTGAATCCAACCATGAAAAAGGTGGTTCAGAAGGAAGTTGTGAAGCTTTGGGAAGCCGAAATTATTTACCCTATCTCTGGTAGCCTATGGGTTACTCCAGTACAAGTGGTTCCCAAAAAGGGAGGCATGACAGTGATTCAAAATAAAAGGAATGAGCTTATCCCCACAAGAATTGTCACAAGATGGCGCATGTGTATTGACTACAAGAGGCTCAATAATGCTACAAGGAAAGACCACTTCCCCTCACCTTTCATTGATCAGATGTTTAAGAGACTAGCTGGCCATGCCTTTTATTGCCTTTTAGATGGATACTCTGGATACAATCAGAGTGCAGTAGACCCTCAAGACCAGGAGAAGAGGACGTTCACTTGTCCCTTTGGAGTATTTGCTTACCGGAGGATGCCGTTTGGACTCTGTAATGCCCAGCAACTTTTCAGAGGTGTATGCTTTCTATTTTTTCAAACATGGTCGAAAAGTTCATTGAGGTATTTATGGATGACTTTTCTATTTTTGGTGAGTCTTTTAATTCTTGCCTTAAGCATCTAGCCTTGGTCTTGAAACAGTGCTAAGAAATAAACCTCATTTTGAACTCAGAAAAATGTCATTTTATGGTAACTGAGGGAATTGTTCAAACAAGGGAATAGAAGTTGATAAAGCCAAGGTGGAAGTAATTAAAAAATTACCACCACCCACTAATGTTAAGGCAATAAGAAGTTTCTTAGGACATGCAGGATTTTACAAGAGGTTTATAAAGGATTTTTCCAAGATTGCGAAACCTCTGAGCAACCTTTTGGTTGCTAACATTCCTTTTGTTTTTGACAAAGAATGCCTGCATGCCTTTGAAACTTTAAAATTGAAGCTTATCTCTGCACCCATTATTGCCCCTTCCAACTGGGAATTGTCATTCAAACTAATGTATGATGCCATTGATTATGCTATAGGGGCTGTCTTGGGACAAAGACAAGATAAGCTTCTGCACATCATTTACTATGCCAGTCATGTTTTGAATGACGCACAAAAGAATTACACCACTACAGAGAAAGAATTACTGGCTGTTATCTATGCAATTGATAAGTTTAGATCCTACTTAATTGGTTCCAAGGTTATTGTTTATACTGACCATGCTGCTCTTAAGTACCTTCTAACCAAGTAGGATTCTAAACCAAGATTGATCATATGGGTACTACTTCTTCAGGAATTTAATATTGAGATTAGAGACAGAAAAGGATCGGAAAATCAAGTAGCTGACCATCTGTCAAGGATTGAGCCAAAAGAAGGGACACTACCCTCCCCACTGCTACGACTGAGACCTTTTCGGATAGGTAACTCTTTATGATTTAAAGGGCTCCATGGTTTACAGACATTGCAAACTATAAGGGCATGCGGTTCACCCCCAAAGAGTACACTATACCACAAATGAGAAAGCTTTTATATGATGCTAAGTACTACTTGTGGGATTATCAGGCGTTGTGTCTCAGATGACGAAGCACAATAGATCATTTGGCATTGTCATAGTTCTGAGTATGGAGGCCACTATGGGGGTGATAGAAAGCCACCAAGGTCCTTCAAAGTGGGTTCTAATGGCCAACCCTCTTCAGAGACTCAAGGGAGATTGTAAGAAACTGTGACAAGTGTTAAAGAGTTGGGAATCTTCCTCACAATCATGAAATGCCACAAGGAGATTGAGTTGTTTGATGTATGGGGGATTGATTTCATGGGACCTTTTCCACCCTCATACTCAAATACATATATCTTGGTGGCAGTGGATTATGTGTCCAAATGGGTGGAAGCAATAGCATCACCCATCAATGACACTAGAGTCGTGCTGAAATTCTTGCAGAGATATATTTTCAGTAGGTTTGGTGTCCCAAGGACACTGATCAGTGATAGGGGCAGCCACTTTTGCAATAAATAGCTATACTCACTTCTGCAAAGATATGTAGTCCATCATAAAGTGACAACCCCCTATCACACACAAACAAGTAGACAAGCTGAAGTTTCAACCAGGGAACTCAAAAGAATCTTAGAGAAGACAATGAGCACCTCAAGGAAGGACTGGACAATGAGACTTGATGATGCTCTCCGGGTGTACAGGACAGCCTTCAAGACCCCTATTGGAATCTCTCCTACCAGTTAGTCTATGGTAAGGCTTGTCATTTTCCAGTGGAGTTGGAACACAGAGAATATTGGGCAACAAAGTTCTTGAATTTTGATGCCAATGCAGCAGGAGAGAAGAGGCTACTCCAGCTAAATGAGCTTGATGAGTTCAGGCACTCTGCCTTTGAGAATTCCAAGCTCTACAAGAAAAGGGCAAAAAGATAGCATGATAGAAAGATAGCTTCAAGAGTATTTGAGCCTGACCAGAAGGTTTTACTATCCAATTCTCGGCTCAAGCACTCTCCTGGAAAGCTTAAGTCTAGATGGTCAGGACCCTTTGTGGTCATTAGAGTGTCACCCTATGGTCATGTGGAACTTCAAGATAGAAATTTAGACAGCAAATTTATAGTCAATAGCCAGCGGGTAAAACATTATCTTGGAGATGAGATTGATCATCAGAAATCTACTCATCTGCTGACATAGCAGATGTGAATGTCAAGCTAATGACAGTAAAGAAGCGGTTGTTGGGAGGCAACCCAACCATAAGTATCCTTTAGTTTGTTTAAGTTTTATTTTATTTTTACTTTAGTTTGATTCCACTTTATTTTATTTTTTCATTGATTTTCATAGTTTTTCTAGGTTTTCTAATGTTTATGATTATGTACAGAGCATAGAATAGGGACAGAAGAACTCAAAGAAAAGAACAGAACACCCAAGAGAAGATGACTGGGGCGCTAAACGCAGGGAGGGCGTTTAGCGCCAACAAATGAGTTTTGGATGGGGCATTTGACGCCCCAAATGGGTGTTCCAACTCAAAACTTACCCCTCTGGGGCGTTTTCACATCCATAATGGGTGTTGCCACCAAGTTTTAAGAAAAAAAGGGGGGAACTACGGGCGTTTAACGCCAGCAGTGGCGTTTCACGCCGAAACGGGGGCAAAGCCATCCGCGTTAGGGCACTAAATGCCAGGGAGGGCATTTAGCACCACCAGGTGGTCAATTTCCTACCAAATCTTCTAAATCCTACTCATATCCTTTCATATCACATCTTTTTTATTTCCCTTCTTCCCCTCCCTCTCACTACTCAACCTCATCCGTCAAATTCTCCTTGTCCCAACCAATTCCATAACATATCTCACCATATCTTAATCATATCTTTTTCATATCATATTTCCCACACTCAAAATTCACCCCAAAGTTTCCCACCCACACCATGACTGAAATCACACCCCCTCCCCTCTAAATATCACTTTAATTCTCCCCTCTCCTCACCCTTTCATTCTACTCTTCATTCTCGCTTTTGTCTCGCCCTCTATCCTTCCATCTTTATATTCTCTCTCCTCTTTGCTCGAGGGACCAGCAAAAGTTTTAAGTTTGGTGTTGGAGCGCTCTACTTTTCACTTTTCTCACACACCCTATGTTACCAAAAGTTAGAGAATCCTCTTCAAGAAAGGGGAAGGAAAAAACTCCCTCCACAATCCTAAATGAGCTCCATCGATTTTACACTAAGATTCATGAGGAACACTATTATAAGATTGTTAGCAAAAAGAAAATGATACCAGAGGTGAAGTTCGACTTGAAAGCTGATAAGTATCCTGAAATTCAGGAATAGATTCAAAGTAGGGGTTGAAAAATTCTGGCCAACCTTGTAACTGAAGTTGGAATTCTGAGGGTCAGAGAGTTCTATGCAAATTTTTAGATGACGGACAAGCACAATAATGAGCATCCCGAGTTCAAGACTTGGCATGCCATGGTCCGAGGGAAGACCCTACAATTTGGAATGGGAAGAGTGAGGGAGATACTTCAGCTACCTCCATCTAAGGATGACCCTCACTCTTACAATAGGAGAGTCAGAGCTTATTCGAGGTTAGATCATGTCCTCCAGGATATATGCCTCCCCGGAGCATAGTAGCGGAAGGATACCAAGGGCCGGCCATACTAGTTGAGAAGGAATGATCTGAAGCCAATTGCTAGAGGATAGAAGGAGTTTATCCAATGCTCCATCCTCCCCACTAGTAATTGGTCTGAGGTTATTGTGAGGCGAGCTGTGATGATTCACTGCATTATGCTTGGAAATGAGATGGAAGTTTATCAGGTGATCCCTCTGTAGATATACAACGTCACAGCAAAGACATCAACCCTCTCTAGTTTACCCTCCCTCACCTCATCTCCCGTTTATGTGAGGCAGCCAATGTCTAGATTGATAGAGATATGCTTATTGTAGTGAACAACCCAATTACTAAGAAGAGTATGGAGTACACTCGGGAACTTGGGCAAGCACAACTTCAAAAGATGGTTTCCCCTCCTCAGAAGAAGCAGCTTGAACTACCTCAAGGAAAATATCTCCCTCAGTGCGATTATTGGACTCAGCTGGCAATATCCATTGAACAGTTGATATCCTCTATGGATTAGCTGAAACAAGAGCACAAGAGCCAATCCACCATCCTCCACAAGATTATAGAGGAATAGTAGAAGTAGGGGCATGAATTGGAAGAGTTGAAGTGCAAGAGAGGACTCTCTGAAGCGAACAGCAGCCACCATGACTGAGGTGGTTGAGTTTCACTCTCCTCTCCTTTATCTTATTTCTGTTTTTTGATATTTCATTCCATTTTGTATTTTTTATTATGAGTTACATGATCGCTAGTAGGATTTCCATGCTTTCGAGTTAAGTTGTTTATTTTGGTACTTTATGTTTACCTTTTTGAAAGATGTCTCATGTATTGCTCACTGAGCTTAAATAAAAGTTTAAAAGAAAAGAAATAATAAAATGCATGAGGTTTTGAGTCATATATTATGAATATTCTAGTTACTTTGACATGGTGGCACTATCTCTATTTCTGAACGTATGAATTAACTGTGCATACTTGATATTGGAGTTGATATTATTGGTTCTTGAGGAACAGGAACCTAGAGAAGTATTATTGATTCTCCGAAATAAGAAAAAGATTGATCCTTGAAGTAAAACAAACAGCAACAAGAATTGAAAAGAAAAGAAAAATCAAAAGAAAAAGGTCCAAGGCTTTGAGCATCAATGGTTAGGAGGGTTGATAAACCCCATTTTTAAGGTTTATCTTGTATTGATATTAGGGGATTTTATGACCTTTTACCCACATTTATTCAACGAAATAGTATAGTTTCATGATTATCTCCTAATTTGTGCTTAAATGTGGAAATATGCTTTTAGACCTTTAATTTGATGATTTTTATTCACTGTTGATTCTACTAGATGCCTTGATTTGTTTGTTAAGTGATTTCATGTAGAAAAGGCTAGGAATGGACCAAAGGAGTGAAGAGGAAAGCATGCAAAGTGGAAAACACATGGAAAAAAAGCCAAAGATGTGGATGTACCTATCCACGCGCACGCGCACTGGACGTGCACGCGTGGATCGCAAAAACTCAAGGGACGTGCACGCGTGCTGTACGTGTACGCGTCGATGCTGGCACATTATTTTTAAGTGAAAATGTGCCCAGCAAATTCTCAGAAGCTGTGGGGCCCAGTTTGCAACCAACTTTGGCACCAAAATGCTTTAAAGGACCAAGGATTGAAGAGCAAAGGGGGATTCCATCATTTTACACACATTAGGATTAGGATTAGCTAGTTTTAGAGAGAGAAGCTCTCGCTTCTCTCTAGAATTAGGATTAGATTTAGGTCAATAATCTTAGATCTAGGTTTTAGTTCATGTTTTCATCTACTTCTACCTTTCAATTCTTTGTTGTTACATTCATCCTTCTACCATTCTTTTGTTGTAATTTCCTTTATGTTGTTCCTATAATTTGTTGTAGATCTACTCTTGTTCCTTCTCTTTTCTTTCAATTCAATTTGAGGTAATTCATAATAATTGTGTTCCTTTTGATTGTTGTTTTTAATTCTTTACAATATTGTTGTTAGATTCTATTCTTGTTGTCAATTTACTATGCTTTCCTTTTATACCTTCCAAGTGTTTGTCAAAATGCTTGAGAAGATGTTAGAGTAGAATTTTATGTTTTTGGCTTGGGATTGTAATTTAGAAATTCTTGAGTTGCCAATGTCCAAGTGATTGATGATTGGAAGCCATTAACTCTAGTTCTCACTAATTGAATTAGTGGAGAGTTAGGACTTATGGACTAGGATTGATATAGCTCATCTCACTTTCCTTTACTACTAGTTAGAGGATGATTTAATGGGATTGATCCTTGCCAATTCTCATGTTGTGGTTAGTGATAAGGATAGAGATCCTTGACCACCAAACCTTGCCAAGACCTTTGTTAGTTGTTAGTTTATTTCCTTGTCATTTACATTTCTTGTCTCTCATCTCAAAACCCCAAAACATACTCCATAACCAATAACAAGACACTTTATTGCAATTCCTATGGAGAACGACCCGAGGTTTGAATACTTCGGTTATTAATTTTAGGGGTTTATACTTGTGACAAACAAATTTTTGTATGAAAGGATTATTGTTGGTTTGGAAACTATAATTTACAACGAGACTTCATTTGTGAAATTTCATACCGTCAAAAATCCAATCATCAAAATGGCGCTGTTGCTGGGGAATTGCAATGGTGTTATGTTATTGGTTATTGTATATATGTAAATATTGTGAATATGTTTGTCTTTTGCTTCTTTATTAGTTTTTGGTAGTTGTAGGAGTTTGTTTCCTTTATTTGTTATTAGTTTTATTTTCTCTTGCTACCATGAATTCTCACTTTGGCTATGAGTGTGATTACAACTATATTGTAGGAAATGGAAGCTTCAATGAGGATGTGTATCAAGGATGGGACAACCAAAGGTGGGAGGAGCCATATGCATATGATCAATCCTCATGGCAACAACCTCTGCCAATGCATTATGAACAAGAGCCCTTCTATGATGCATACCAAGCAAACAGCTATGGTGAATCTCCTTGTGACTATCAAGAACCACCACCATATGCCTATGAGCAATATCCTCAACATAACCCTCAACCATACTCACAAGCCCCTTTTCACCAACCACCTCCATATGACCCTAATCCATATCCACTATACCAACCACCTTTTGAGCCATATGAACCATATATGGAACAACCACAATATCAACCCTTCCAAGAACCAGCTCCTCCATACCATGACCAAGATAAACCACCTCCAATGTATGAGAACTTTCAACCACAAGATGAATTCTACCTTCCACCACAACCCTCCATGGAAGAATATCCATGTCCATCTTTCAAGGAAGCAATGGATCGGCTTCAAGCAACCGTCCGTGAAAAGTTAGCTGCATAGGACTCATACCATATGTCCAAGGATGATTGTGGAGGAGCAACCGAATAAAAAATTAAGGGCATTGTAGAATCTCAACTTGTGAACAATATATTGGAGTGTGTTGTGCAACAAGTAGACGAAATGGAGAACATAGAACCACCACTTCCTTACTATTATGAACCACCTTCCTATTATTAACCTTCCCTCCAAAATGATGAACCCTCCCATCCACCCCAACCTCCAATGGATGACATCCTTGGTGCTCTTCTCCAAAGGCAAGAAGAGATGAAAAGGGATGTACAAAGCTTCACGCCTGCCTTGGATGAGGTGGTAAACCGGTTAGCATCCCTGTTGAGCGGATAATTTATACGCTTTTTGGCATTGTTTTTAGTATGTTTTTAGTATGTTTTAGTTAGTTTTTATTATATTTTTATTAGTTTTTATTTAAAATTCACTTTTCTGGACTTTACTATGAGTTTGTGTATTTTTCTATGATTTCAGGTATTTTCTGGCTGAAATTGAGGGACCTAAGCAAAAATCTGATTCAGAGGCTGAAAAGGACTGCAGATGCTGTTGGATTCTGACCTCCCTGCACTCAAAGTGGATTTTCTGGAGCTACAGAAGCCCAATTGGCGTGCTCTGAATTGCATTGGAAAGTAGACATCCTGGGCTTTCCAGCAATATATAATAGTCTATACTTTGTTCGAGATTTGATGGCCCAAACCGGCATTCCAAATCAGCTCAAGACTGTTCGTCGTTAAACACTGGAACTGGCACAAAAGTGGGAGTTAAACGCCCAAACTGGCACAAAAGCTGGCGTTTAACTCCAAGAAAAGTCTCTACACATAGAAGCTTCAATGCTCAGCCCAAACACACACCAAGTGGGCCCAGAAGTGGATTTTTATGTCATTTACTCATTTTTGTAAACCCTAAGCTACTAGTTCTTTATAAATAGGACCTTTTTGCTATTGTATTGGAAATCTTTTTGATCAATTTAGATCTTAGGATCATCTTGGGACGTCTAGTTCCTAGATCATGGGGCTGGCCTCACGGCCATGCTTAGACCTTGTTCTTATGTATTTTCAACGGTGGAGTTTCTACACACCATAGATTAAGGGGTGGAGCTCTGCTGTACCTCGAGTATTAATGCAATTACTATTGTTCTTCTATTTAATTCAGCTTATTCTTGTTCTAAGATATTCATTCGCACTCAAGAACTTGATGAATGTGATGATTATGTGACGCTCATCATCATTCTCACATATGAACGCGTGCCTGACAACCACTTCCGTTCAACATGCAAACAAGGCTTGAATGTGTATCTCTTGGATTCCTTAATCAGAATCTTTGTGGTATAAGCTAGAATTGATGGCGGCGTTCTTGAGAATCCGGAAGGTCTAAACCTTGTCTGTGGTATTCTGAGTAGGATTCAAGGATTGAATGACTGTGACGAGCTTCAAACTCACGATTGTGGGGCGTTAGTGACAGACGCAAAAGAATCATTGGATTCTATTCCGACATGATCGAGAACCGACAGATGAATAGCCGTACTGTGACAGAGCGCGTTGAACATTTTCACTGAGAGGACCGGGATTGTAGCCATTGACAACAGTGATGCCCAACATACAGCTTGCCATGAAAAGGAGTAAGAAGGATTGGATGAAGACAGTAGGAAAGCAGAGAGACGGAAGGGACAAAGCATCTCCATACGCTTATCTGAAATTCTCACCAATGAATTGCATAAGTATCTCTATCTTTATTTTATGTTTTATTCATCTTTTAATCATTAATCCTCCATAACCATTTGAATCTGCCTGACTGAGATTTACAAGATGACCATAGCTTACTTCATACCAACAATCTCCGTGGGATCGACCCTTACTCGCGTAAGGTTTATTACTTGGACGACCCAGTGCACTTGCTGGTTAGTTGTGCGAAGTTGTGATAAAGAGTTGAGATTGCAATTGAGTGTACCATGTTGATGGCGCCATTGATGATCACAATTTCGTGCAGCAATCCCAATGCTTGAACACTCAAGGAACTCCCATGGATACGTGTGAAGAATCCAAGGAAGAGCATAGCATGAAGGAGAGATTAAAAACTTTGGTGGAAAAGAGAGAAATTGCTTTGTGTTCGAACAATTGGAGGAAGCTACTATTGTTGAAGAACAGGAAGAAGTGGTTGAAGACTTAGGAGATGCAGAATCTCCATGGGAACATAGAATTGAAGAAAACCCCTCCAAGACAATTGTAATTGATGTCAAGGAGGAATGTGCACAACCTCCAAGGCATATCCCTTATGAAGAATTGGATGGGATAGAGCAAGAATTGAGTTCCCTTGGAATTGAAGATCAAGCATCAAGTCTTAGTGGTGGAGAATCATTTGAACTTGAAGAACCTTCTCCCGGTGCATCTGAAAATGTTGTGGAGGTAACCTTCTTTCACCCTCCCAACTATAGTATAATTAAGGGAAAAGGCTTAGATAGAATTGATGAACAAAGGATTGAAATTAAGAGATCTTGGGAAGGGGTAGAAGTCTCTAGAAATAGAAGGACGGGGTTTGGTTACGCTTTGTCAAGATCCTTGGAAGCTTCTTTACCTAGGTTGCCATCTACTCCTACATTTGAGTGGGTAAAATTCATTTCTATTAGCTATATTATCCCACTCGAATATGGCTTGCTTGAAATGGATGGTCAACTTAGAGCATTTTGTGGGATGAAGCGTAAAAGAAAGAAGTTTTGTGGTTGGCGATGCAAATTGGTGCACGAAAATTACAATCACAATTTTGCAATTCCGCACAACTAACCAGCAAGTGCACTAGGTCATCCAAGTAATACCTTACGTGAGTAAGGGTCGATCCCACGGAGATTGCCGGCTTGAAGCAAGCTATTGTTATCTTATTATTCTTAGTCAGGATATCAATAGTGGTTTTTAGTTTTAATTGCAAAAAGTAAAAGAGCATGAATTAAATGATACTGTTATGCAGTAATGGAGAATAGGTTGAGGTTTTGGAGATGCTCTGTCTTCTGAATTTCTGCTTTCCTACTATCTTCTTCTTCACGCACGCAGGTCTCCTTCCATGGCAAGATGTATGTTGGTGGATCACCGTTGTCAATGGCTACCAGCCGTCCTCTCAGTGAAAAGGGTCCATGTACATGGCTAATCATCTGTTGGTTCTCACTAATGCTGGAATAGGATCCATTGATCCTTTTGCACACTATCACTGCGCCCAGCATTCATGAGTTTGAAGCTCGTCACAGTCATCCCTTCCCGGATCCTACTCGGAATACCACAGACAAGGTTTAGACTTTCCGGATCTCAGGAATGCTACCAATTAATTCTAGCTTATACAACGAAGACTCTGATCTCACGGACTTAAATGCTCTGTTGTCAGGAGAGGTAGTCAAACTCGTGAACCAGGAACCCAAGAGATATACATTCAATCTAAGATAGAACGGAAGTGGTTGTCAGGCACGCGTTCATAGGTTGAGAATGGTGATGAGTGTCAGGGATCATCAAATTCATCAAGTTGAAATGCGAATGAATATCTTAGAATAGAAACAAGTGTGATTGAATAGAAAACAGAACTAATTGCATTAATTCATCGAGACACAGCAGAGCTCCTCACCCCCAACCATGGGGTTTAGAGACTCATGTCGTCAAAGATACAAATTCAGATGTAAAATGTCATGAGATGATAAAATGAATCTCTAAAAGTAGTTTTTATACTAAACTAGTAACCTAGGTTTACAAAAAATGAGTAAGCTAAGATAGATAGTGCAGAAATCCACTTCCAGGGCCCACTTGGTGTGTGTTTGGATTGAGCAATGAAGCTTTCACGTGTAGAGGCTATTTCTGTCTAGCTTTTGTGCCAGTTTGGGCGTTTAACTCCAGCTTGTAACCTATTTTTGGCGTTTAACGCCAGAATAGGGTGGAAAGTTAGCATTAAACACCAGTTTGCGTCATCACAACTTGAGCAAAGTATGGAATATTATATATTGCTGGAAAGCCCATGTCTACTTTCCAAGTCAATTGAGAGCATGCCAATTGGGCTTCTATAGCTCCAGAAAATCCATTTCGAGTGCAGGAAGGTCAGAATCCAACAGCATATGCAGTCCTTTTTCAACATCTGAATCAGATTTTTGCTCAGGTCCCTCAACTTCAGCCAGAAAATACCTAAAATCACAGAAAAACACACAAACTCATAGTAAAGTCCAAAAATGTGATTTTTGCATAAAACTAATAAAAATATACTAAAAAGTAGCTAGATCCTACTAAAAACTATATGAAAATACCCCAAAAAGCGTATAAAACATCCGCTCATCACAACACCAAACTTAAACTGTTGCTTGTCCTCAAGCAACTAGATAAATAAAATAGGATAAATAGGAGATCAAGAGGTAATACATCTCAGAGTTTTAGGTGAAGCTCAAATTCTAATTAGATGAGCGGGGCTAGTAGCTTTTTGCTCCTGAACAGTTTTGGCATCTCAATTCATCCTTTGAAGCTCAGAATGATTGGCATCTATAGGAACTCAGAATTTTAGATAGTGTCATTGATTCTCCTAGTTCAGTATGTTGATTCTTGAACATAGCTACTTTATGAGTCTTGGCCGTGACCCTAAGCACTTTGTCTTCCAGTATTACCACCGGATACATAAATGCCACAGACACATAAGTGGTTGAACCTTTTCAGATTGTGACTTAGCTTTGCTAAAGTCCCCAATTAGAGGTGTCCAGAGTTCTTAAGCACACTCTTTTTGCTTTGGATCACGACTTTAACCACTCAGTCTCAAGCTTTTCACTTGGACATTCATGACACAAGCACATGGTTATGGACAGCTTGATTTAGCTGCTTAGGCCTGGATTTTATTTTCTTGGGCCCTCCTATCCATTAATGCTCAAAGCCTTGGATCCATTTTACCCTTGCCTTTCGATTTAAAGGGCTATTGGCTTTTTCTGCTTGCTTTTTCTTTTTCTTTCTTTTTCTCTTTTTTTGCCATTTTTTTCACTGCTTTTTCTTGTTTCAAGAATCAATTTCATGATTTTTTAGATTATCAATAACATTTCTCTTTGTTCATCATTCTTTCAAGAGCCAACAATTTTAACATTCATAAACTTCACTATAAAAAATATGCACTGTTCAAGCATTCATTTAGAAAACAAAAAGTGTTGCCACCACATAAAAATAATTAGAATTTTCCTTATTGAAAACTTGAAATAATTGCCTCTTTACTCTAAAGAGAATCTACTATTTTATTCATGTTTAGTGATGTTGAAAGGAACAAATTATAGCTTACTTGGAGATAATAACTAAAATAAAAATAAAAATAAGGACCCTAATTACTAATACTCATATAATTCTTAAGATAGGTTTCTAATAATAAAAGTTATCACAGATTTAAGATTAGGACTCAACAACCTTTTTTTTGGGAGATGGATGCTCCTTCAATCTGTGGGGTGTCTGGTCCCTCAAGGGAGAGCTTCTGGCGCTTCAGCTCCTGTAGCTCACGCCCTTATTTTTCTTGCTCCTTAAGCAGTTTGCAAAGCTTGCTATTTTGATTTTGTTGTTCTTCCTTAAGTTGGTCCATAGCTTCTTGCAGCTTGGTGACAGATACTTCTAGGCAGGTCTAGTAGTCAATCTGAGAGATTTCTAGGAGGAACTCCTGCGCCCTCCTTTTCATGGAGTTGTCTTGTACTTGTTGTCCTTCCATTGACTTTTTGGTGATTGGGTGCTCGACTGAGATATACTCATCTACTCCCATCTTTACCCCAGCATCTTTACATAGCCGAGAGATTAAGCTTGGGTAAGCCAATTTGACATCAGTGGAGTTCTTGTTTGCAATTGTGTAAAGCTCACAAGAAATCAGATGATGAATCTCCACTTCATTTCCCAGCATAATGCAATGGATCATCACTGCTCTTTTGACAGTGACTTCAGAGCGGTTGCTGGTGGGCAGTATAGAACGTCCAATGAAGTCCAGCCAGCCTCTAGCGACTGGTTTGAGATCCCCTCTCTTGAGTTGATTTGGGACACCCTTTGTGTTGGTTATCCACTTGGTTCTAGGGAGGCATATGTCCTCTAGAACTTGGTCCAAGCGCTTATCTAATCTCACTATTCTCCTATTAAAGGATTCTGGATCATCTTGTAGTTGAGGTAGCTTGAAGACCTCTCTTATTCTGTCCAGGTCGAAGTAGATGATCTTCCCTCTGACCATAGTTCGAAAGGTATAGAAGGCGGTTCCAGTCATTCTCTGCTTATCTGTTTGCCACAGATTTGAGTAGAATTCCTGAATCATGTTTCTACCCACCTTTGTCTCAGGATTGGCTAGGATTTCCCAGCCCCTATTTCGAATCTGCTCTAGATCTCCAGATATTCATCTTCTTTCAGATCGAATTTAACTTCCGGAATCACTGACCTTAGACCCATTATTTTGTGGTAATGGTCTGCATGTTCTTTGGTTAAGAACCTCTCTTGATTCCAAAGTGGTTTTGGAGTGTTCTCTTTCTTGCCTCTTGGAGTGGTTTGCTTTCCCTTAGGAGCCATGATCTTGGTGAATCTTAGCCCAGTGATCACGAAAAACACACCAAACTTAGAGGTTTGCTTGTCCTCAAGCCAAAGAAAGGAAAGGAGAGGAATATGAGGAGAGTCAAATTTGAGTGGTGGAGGAGAGGGGGAGGCCCAATGTGAATTTAAAAGGGAGGGGTGGGCAAAAATTTTGAAAAAAGAAATGATAGAAGATATAATTTAGAAAAAGATAAGTATGATATACAAAAGATATAATTTTAAAATTAAAATGATATGAGAGAGTTTTGAAAAGAGAAATCTAAATTTGAAAAGATAGTATGATGAGTTGGAAAAAGATTTGAAAAGATATTAGAGAGATAGATGAGTTTTGAAAAGATTTGAAAAGAAATTAAAAAGATATATGAATTTTGAAAAAGATTTGAAAAGAAGGTGAAGAAAGATTTTTTTAGGATTAGGATTTTTTTGAAATTGAAATTGAAAAATGAAAATTTGTAACATGTTCATGCAAGAAAGGATGGATGAAAACATGAAAATTTGAAAAAAAATTGAGTTGGAAACAAAACTTCCTCCCCTCCAAATTCTTGGCGTTAAACGCCCAGAATGGCATCCATTCTGGCGTTTAACGCCCAATTGTTGGTTGTTTTGGGCGTTTAACGCCAGCCAGAGTATCTGGCTGGCGTTAAACGCCAGAAAGCCTTTATCACTAGGCGTTTTTCTAAACGCCCGGGATGCTTCAATTCTAGCGTTTAAACACCCAGAATGGTACCATTTTGGCGTTTAACGACTAGAAAGGTATCTTTACTGGCGTTAAACGCCCAGAATGGTGCCCATTCTGGCGTTTAACACCCAAAAGTGCCTCTTATTGGCGTTTTTGTGCCAGTGAGCTCCTTTTCTCTGCTTTCTGCTCTGAATCCTTCTGTAACTCTGTGAACTTTCTGTAATTGAGAATCAATGTTGAAAATAATTTATATCAAACTTCTATAATTATTATTTAAATAACAGATAAACCCTACTAATGGCTGGGTTGCCTCCCAGCAAGCGCTTCTTTATTGTCTTTAGCTGGACCTTACTGAGCTTTAATCTAGTATCAGTTTTGAGCATTCTTTCTCAACATTGCTTTCAAGATAATGTTTGACTCTTTGTCTATTAACAATGAACTTTTTGTCAGAATCGATATCCTGAAGCTCTACATATCCATATGATGACACACTTGTAATCACATATGGTCCTCTCCACCGGAATTTTAGTTTCCCGGGGAATAATCTGACCCTAGACTTAAATAGCAGAACTTTTTACCCTGGCTCAAAGACTCTGGATGATAGTTTCTTGTCATGCCACCTTTTTGCTTTCTCTTTGTAAATTTTTGCATTTTCGAAAGCATTGAGTCTGAATTCCTCTAGCTCATTCAGCTGGAGCAATCTTTTCTCTCTAGCTAATTTGGCATCAAGGTTTAGGAATCTGGTTGCCCAGTAGGCTTTATGCTCCAGTTCCACGGGTAGGTGACAGGCCTTCCCATACACAAGCTGATTTGAAGAAGTTCCTATAGGGGTCTTGAATGCTGTTCTGTATGCCCAGAGAGCATCATCCAAGCTCCTTGCCCAATCCTTTCTACGGGCAATTACAGTGCGTTCCAGGATTCTTTTAGTTCTCTATTAGAGACTTCAACTTGCCCATTTATTTGTGGATGATATGGAGTTGCCACCTTGTGGCTAATTCCGTATCTGACCATAGCAGAGTAAAGCTGTTTATTGCAGAAATGAGTTCCTCCATCACCGATTAGTGCTCTAGGGATACCAAATCTGCTAAAGATATGTTTCTGGAGTAACTTTAGCACTGTCTTAGTATCATTAGTGGGTGTTGCAATTGCCTCTATCCATTTAGATACATAGTCTACAGCCACCAGAATATAAGTGTTTGAGTATGATGGTGGGAAAGGCCCCATGAAGTAAATACCCCATACGTCAAACAACTCAATCTCTAAGATCCCTTGTTGAGGCATGGCGTAACCTTGAGGCAGATTACCAGCTCTCTGGCAACTATCACAGTTACGTACAAACTCTCGAGAGTCTCTATAGAAGGTAGGCCAGTAGAAGCCACATTGGAAGACTTTTGTGGCTGTTCGTTCACTTCCAAAATGTCCTCCATATTGTGATCCATGACAATACCATAGGATCTTCTGTGCTTCTTCTCTAGGCACACATCTACGAATTATTCCGTCTGCACATCTCTTAAAGAGATATAGCTCATCCCACAAATAGTACTTTGCATCAGAGATAAGTTTTTTCGATTGCTGCCTACTATACTCTTTGGGTATGAATCTTACCGCTTTATAGTTTGCAATGTCTACAAACCACGGTACTTCCTAAATGGCAAAGAGTTGCTCATCTGGGAAGGTTTCAGAGATCTCAGTAGAGGGGTAGGACGCTCCTTCTACTGGTTCTATTCGGGACAGTTGATCTGCTACTTGGTTCTCTGTCCCTTTTCTGGCTCTTATTTCTATATTAAACTCTTGCAGAAGCAACACCCATCTTATGAGCCTGGGTTTTGAATCCTGCTCTCTAAGTAGATATTTAAGAGTAGCATGGTTAGTGTACACAATCACTTTTGATCCTACCAAATAGGATCTGAAATTGTCAATGGCATAAACCACTGCAAGCAATTCCTTTTCTGTGGTTGTGTAATTTTTCTGCGTGTCATTTAGAACACGGCTGGCGTAGTTAATGATGTGCAGAAGCTTGTCATGCCTCTGTCCCAATACTGCACCAATAGCATGGTCACTAGCATCACACATTAATTCAAATGGTAATGTCCAGTCTGGTGCAGAAATGACAGGTGTTGTGACCAATTTAGCTTTCAGAGTCTCAAACGCCTGCAGACACTCTATGTCAAAGACAAATGGTGTGTCAGCAACTAGCGGATTTCTCAGAGGTTTTGTAATTTTTGAAAAATCCTATATAAACCTCCTATAGAATCCTGCATGCCCCAGAAAGCTTTTGATTGCCTTAATATTGGCAGGTGGAGGTAATTTTTTAATTACCTCTACTTTAGCTTGATCCACCTCTATTCCTTTGTTCGAAATTTTATGCACAAGGACAATTCCTTCAGTCACCATGAAGTGACATTTTTCCCAGTTTAAAACCAGGTTAGTCTCTTGGCACCTTTTCAGAACAAGTGCTAGATGATCAAGACAAGAGCTGAATGAGTCTCCAAATACTGAGAAGTCATCCATAAAGACTTCCAGAAATTTTTCCACCATATCAGAGAAGATAGAGAGCATGCATTGATAAACCCATATTTCATGAGTTCTTTTGTGCTTAATTTGAGTGATTTATTCAATCCTTCACCTACTTATTCACATTAATTGCATGATTTTACTTTCCCTTCCTTATTATGTCATATTGTGAAAAACATGTTTCCTAAGCTTTAAAATTAATTGTTTTAATTACCTTTATTTCCATTCGATGCCATGATGAGTGTGTTGAGTAGTCTCAGGTTTTCTAAGGCTGAAAGACTTAAAGGATGAAAAAGGAAACATACAAAAATGGAAGGAGAAGGCAAAAGGGAGCTTTAAGGAAACTGGTATCCACGCGATCGCATGGACGACGCGATCGCGTGCCAGAAGCGAAGAAGCAGCGACGCGGCCGCATGACTGACACGACCGCGCGCCTCAAGTAGAACACCTACGACGCGGACGCGTGACCGACGCGACCGCATGGCAAGGAAAGGCTCCAGACGACGCGACCGTGTGACCCACGCGGACGCGTGACAGAGGCCACGTATCAGAATTCACAGAATACGCCCCCAACGATTTCTGAAGTCCTTTTTGGCCCTGATCCAAGCACAGACAGCATAGATTAGAGGTTATAAAGTGGAGGAATGCATCCATTCAGGGAGAGCTCGCCAATTTCTAGTTTTCATGATTTAGATTTAGTTTAGAGAGAGATTCTCTCTCTCTCTCTTTAGGATTTAGGATTTCTTCTTGTTTTGAGAGTAACTCTGGATCCAAGTTTAATGTTCTTTTGTTTTCAGTTTACTTTTATTTATTTATTTTCTTTTGATATTTGAATTGATTTATGAATTATTCCATGTTACAGATCTCTATTTTGAATTAATGATATTTGAAGTATTTTCAGTTAAGATTGTTCTCTTTGATTTAAGTTACTATTGCCTTCCATCTAAGGTCACCTCTATTATTCTAGCAATTTTACTTTTTCCCCTTTTGGTTTTGGTTAAGAAATCAGTAACTCAACAGTTATTAAACTCAACATATTTGATAATCGTTATCTTGCTAATTGAGCTGAACTTAAGTAATCCCAACCTTTTCTTAGAAAATAAATAGGATTCAAAGTTCAATTTAATTAGTCCCTTGACTTTCCTTTGCTTTAGTAAAGGTTGACCAAGTGGAGTTTAGATTCAACTTTCCTTATAGTTGAGAGAGATAACTACGTTGGACCTCCAATTTCTCATACCTTGCCCAAAAGTTTGCTTTACAGTATTTATTCATTTTTAATTGCCATTTAAATTATTTGTCATATAACATATTCCCACCTTACTTCCAAAACCCCAATTTACAAACTCATAACCAATAATAAGAACATACCTTCCTCGCAGTTCCTTGAGAAGACGACCCGAGATTTTAATACTCGGTTATCAATTTTAAAAGGGGTTTGTTACTTGTGACAACCAAAACGTTTGTACAAAGGGATTTCTGTCGGTTTTGAGACTATATCTACAACGCGACTATTTTTATGAAATTCTTTACTGGCAAAAATCCTAACGTCATGCATCTTTGAAAGGTTGCAGGTGCATTGCACAGACCAAATGGCATCCTTCTGTAGGCAAATACTCCAGATGGACATGTGAATGCTATTTTTTCTTGATCCTGAGGATCCACTGCAATTTGGTTGTAACCTGAATAGCCATCCAAAAAGCAGTAATAGTCATGACCTGCTAGTCTTTCTAGCATCTGGTCTATGAATGGTAAAGGAAAATGATCCTTTCTGGTGGCTATATTGAGCCTTCTGTAGTCAATACACATACGCCACCCTGTAACTATTCTTGTAGGAACCAGTTCATTCTTTTCATTATGAACCACTGTCATGTCTCCCTTTTTGGGTACAACTTGGACAGGACTCACCCAGAGGCTATCAGAAATGGGATAAATAATCCCAGCCTCCAGTAATTTAGTGACCTCTTTCTGCACCACCTCCTTCATGGCTGGATTCAGCCGCCCCTGTGGTTGAACTACTGGCTTAGCATTATCCTCCAACAGGATCTTGTGCATACATCTGGCTGGGCTAATCCCCTTAAGATCACTTATGGACCACCCAAGAGCTATCTTGTGTGTCCTTAGCACCTAAATCAGTGCTTTCTCTTCCTGTGGCTCTAAAGCAGAGCTTATGATTACAGGAAAAGTGTCACCTTCTCCCAGAAATACATATTTCAGGGATGGTGGTAATGGTTTGAACTAGGATTTAGGAGGTTTCTCCTCTTCCTGAGGAGTTTTCAGAGATTCTATTATTCCCTCTGGTTCCTCCAGATCAGGCTGAACATCTTTAAAGATATCCTCTAGCTCTGATTCGAGACTCTCAGCCATATTGATCTCCTCTACCAGGGAGTCAATAATATCAACGCTCATGTAGTCCTTTGATGTGTCTGGATGCTTCATTGCTTCAATAGCATTCAGCCTAAACTCATCCTCATTGACTCTCAAGGTCATTTTCCCTTTTCGGACATCAATGAGGGTTCGTCCAGTTGCTAGGAAAGGTCTTCCTAGAATGAGAGTTGCACTCTTATGCTCCTCCATCTCCAGCACTACAAAGTCAGTGGGAAAGGCAAATGGCCCAACTGTGATAATCATGTCCTCAATCATGCTTGATGGGTATTTAATAGAGCCATCAGCAAGTTGAAGACAGATCCGGGTTAGTTTGATTTCTTCAGTCAAGCCAAGCTTTCTGATAGTGGATACAAGTATTAGGTTGATACTTGCCCCAAGATCACATAGAGCTGTCTTGGTACAAGTACCCGCATGGTATCATAAAGCTCCCAGGATCTTTAAGCTTCTCTGGTAAGCTCTTTAGACTGATTGCACTGCATTCTTCAGTGAGAAAAACTTTTTCAGTTTCTCTCCAATCCTTCTTATGACTTAAGATCTCTTTCATGAACTTAGCATAAGAGGGTATTTGCTCAAGTGCCTCTGCAAACAAAATCTTCATTTCAAGAGTCCTGAGATAGTCTGCAAAGTGCGCAAATTATTTATCCTGTTCCACTTGGCGGAGTTTCTGAGGATAAGGCATATTGACTTTGTATTCTTCAACCTTAGTTGCTGCAGGTTTATTTCCTACAGAGGTGGTTGGAGAAGCCTTCTTAGAGGGGTTACTATCAGCACTTGGAGGTGTATGATCCCTTATTGGCGTTTGAATGCCAGGATTGGGGAATGGATGGGCGTTTAACGCAAGATTCCCACCCTTTTCTGGTGTTTGAACGCCAGAACTGGACATGGACTGGGTGTTTATCACCTATTTTTCACCCTTTTCTGGCGTTTAAATGCCATAATCATTCCTCTCTGGGCTCTTACTGTTCTCAGAGGGATTTTGGGTAGCAGTTTGCTCATCCTCTGTCAGTTGCTCTTTTCTTGGCTTTCTGCTGCTTTGAGTTAAGGTATTTAATATTTTCCACTTCTTAATTGAACTACTTGGCACTCTTCTGTTATCTGTTTTGATAACTGCTGTTTTGTCTGCTTCAATTGCCTTTCCATATTCTGATTAGCATTTCTGGTTTCCTGTAGCATCTCCTTAAATTCTGCTAACTGTTTTGTTATAGAAGATAGTTGCTGATTCAGTTCAGCAACTTGTTCCTGAGGACTAAAGTCAGTGGATACTGCCTTAGCTTCTTCTTTCATGAAGGACTCATTACTTAAGTATAGATGCTGATTTCTGGCAACCGTATTTATGAGCTCTTGAGCCTCTTCAATCATTTTTCTCATGTGTATAGATCCACCAGCTGAGTGGTCTAGAAAAATCTGAGCTTTTCTGTAAGTCTGTAGTAGAAGATGTCTAACTGCACCCACTCTGAAAACATTTCAGAGGGGCATTACCTTAGCATCTCTCTGTACCTCTCCCAGGCATTATAAAGAGATTCATTATCCCCTTGTTTAAAGCCTTGGATATCCAGCCTTAGCTGTGTCATCCTTTTAGGAGGGAAATATTGATTCAGAAATTTGTCTGACAATTGTTTTCATGTTCTTATGCTTGCTGTGGGTTGGTTATTTAACTACCTCTTAGCTTGATCTTTCACAGCAAATGAAAATAGTAATAGTCTATAGACATCCTGATCTACTTCCTTATCATGTACTATGTCAGCAATTTGTAAGAATTGTG
Source organism: Arachis duranensis (assembly GCF_000817695.3). Taxonomy (NCBI): domain Eukaryota; kingdom Viridiplantae; phylum Streptophyta; class Magnoliopsida; order Fabales; family Fabaceae; genus Arachis; species Arachis duranensis. The sequence continues at coordinate 27,178,262 of NC_029772.3, read as the reverse complement.
CCAGAAACTCAGTAGGTTCTTCCTGTGGAAAACCGAAATACTGGCAATTTTGCTGCACCATGATAATGAGCTGAGGATTTAGCTCAAAATTACTAGCTTTAATAGGGGGTATACAGATACTACCCCTATATGAAGCAGTAGTGGGATTAGCATATGACCCCAGAGTCCTTCTGGATTGTTCATTTCCACTTAGGTCAATGATGGAGTAAGGGAGATGATGTGGATAAAAATTTTATTTTATATTTATTTATTTATTTATATATATTTTTTTGAAATAATAAAATAAAAAAGACTAAAATAAAAAAAAGATTTGAAAGTTTTTTTTATGAGGATTTTTGAAAAAGCGAGGAGAGAGAAAGTGGTTAGGAAGTTTTTGAAAAAGATATGATTTTAAAAATTAAAAATATTTGTAAGAAAAATAAATAAAAGAGAAGATTTGAAAAAGATATGATAAGATAAAATTTTGAAATTGAAATCTGAAATTTTTGTTAAAATTTTCAAAATTTTTGCTTAAAATTAATTAGGGAAGATTTTTTTTTTTGAATTTTATGATGAAAGAGAAAAACACACAAAAGACACAAGACTTAAAATCTTTAGATCTAATGCTTCTTGTTTTCGAAAATTTGGAGGGAAAACACCAAGAAATACCAAACTTAAAAATTTTAAGCTCAAAACACAAGGAAGACTCAAGAACACTTTGAAGATTTACAAGAACAACAAGAACAAAATTCAAAGACTTAAAGAACTCAAGAACATAAAGAAAGAACACCAAACTTAAAATTTTAAGAAAACCAAAATAAAATTTTCGAAAACTAAAGAAAAATTAACAAGAGAACACCAAACTTAAAATTTGACACAAGATTTAATCACAGAAAAATTATTTTTGAAAAGAAGATACCAAAAACATAAGCCAACGCTCTAACCAACTGAGTTATGAAAAAAAATTATTTATTGAAAAATCTTTTTGAACTTTTCGAAAATCACAAGAAAAACAAGGAAAGACACAAAACAAGAAAAACTAAAGATCAAACAAGAAAAATAAACAAGAACAAGTAATGAAAATTATGAAGAAAAAAAATAAGACCATGCAATTCGAAAATTATGAAGGAAATTAAAAACATGCAATTGACACCAAACTTAAAATATGAAACTAGACTCAAAGAAAAATTAAAAATTAATGAAGAAAAATAATATTTTTGAAAGATTTTTGAAAGGAATAATATAAGATGCAATCCTAGTAACTCTAAACCAAAAAGATAAATTTTTCATAATCCAAGTGACAAGATAGACCGTCAGTTGTCCAAACTCGAACAATCCTCGGCAACGGCGCAAAAGACATGGTGCAAGAAAATTACAATCACAATTTTGCAATTTCGCACAACTAACCAGCAAGTCCACTGGGTCATCCAAATAATACCTTACGTGAGTAAGGGTCGATCCCACAGAGATTGCCGGCTTGAAGCAAGCTATGGTTATCTTATTATTCTTAGTCAAGATATCAATAGTGGTTCTTAGTTTTAATTGCGAAAAGTAAAAGAGCATGAATTAAATGATACTTGTTATGCAGTAATGGAGAACAGGTTGCAGTTTTGGAGATGCTCTGTCTTCTGAATTTCTGCTTTCCTACTGTCTTCTTCTTCACGCACGCAAATCTCCTTCCATGGCAAGCTGTATGTTGGTGGATCACCGTTGTCAATGGCTACCAGCCGTCCTCTCAGTGAAATGGGTCCATGTACATGGCTAATCATCTGTTGGTTCTCACTAATGTTGGAATAGGATCCATTGATCCTTTTGCACACTGTCACTGCGCCCAGCATTCATGAGTTTGAAGCTCGTCACAGTCATCCCTTCCTGGATCCTACTCAGAATACCACAGACAAGATTTAGACTTTCTGAATCTCAGGAATGCTACCAATTGATTCTAGCTTATACCACGAAGACTCTGATCTCACGGATTTGAATGCTCTGTTGTCAGGAGAGGCAGTCAAACTCGTGAACCAGGAACCCAAGAGATATACATTCAATCTAAGGTAGAATAGAAGTGATTGTCAGGCACACGTTCATAGGTTGAGAATGGCGATGAGTGTCACGGATCATCACATTCATCATGTTGAAGTGCAAATAAATATCTTAGAATAGAAACAAGCGTGATTGAATAGAAAACAGAACTAATTGCATTAATTCATCGAGACACAGCAGAGCTCCTCACCCCCAACCATGGGGTTTAGAGACTCATGCCGTCAAAGATACAAATTTAGATGTAAAATGTCATGAGATGATAAAATGAATCTCTAAAAGTAGTTTTTATATTAAACTAGTAACCTAGGTTTACAAAAAATGAGTAAGCTAAGATAGATAGTGCAGAAATCCACTTCCAGGGCCCACTTGGTGTGTGTTTGGACTGAGCAATGAAGCTTTCACGTGTTGAGGCTATTCCTGGCATTTAACTCCAGTTTTTGTGCTAGTTTAGGCGTTTAACTCTAGCTTGTATCCTGTTTCTGGTGTTTAACACCATAATAGGGTGGAAAGTTGGCGTTAAACGACAGTTTGCATCATCACAACTCGGGCAAAGTATGAACTATTATATATTGCTGGAAAGCCCAGGATGTCTACTTTCTAACTCATTTGAGAGCGCGCCAATTGGGCTTCTGTAGCTCCAGAAAATCCATTTCAAGTGCAGGAAGGTCAGAATCCAACAGCATCTGCAGTCCTTTTTCAACCTCTGAATCAGATTTTTGCTCAGGTCCCGCAATTTCAGCCAGAAAATACCTGAAATCACAGAAAAACACACAAACTCATAGTAAAGTCCAGAAATGTGATTTTTGCATAAAAACTAATAAAAATATAGTAAAAAGTAGCTAGATCCTACAAAAAAACTATATGAAAATACCCCTAAAAAGCGTATAAAATATCCGCTCATCACAAATCAAGGCTCATCATGGTTGATACTTCAAAGATTAGATGCAAAGGTTGGACTAATGCTCAATTAGATGGGTCTAGGAGGATTGTTGGGCACTTCATCGAGAATTCATCTTGCTTGCCACCCGGGAGGATTAATAATGATCAACTTCACGACGGATGTGAAAATAAAGTGTGGGATCCCGGAATACAAGAAGAGGATCAACTTTGGGAGCCCCAAGCTTGTGAAGAACTCCATCAAGGCTTGGCGCAACACATGAGAAATCTTGGGGCACAATGGAGAACCAAGCATTGGTGAGAGTTTCAAGAAGAATTTAAGCACAAGCCACCTTGAGGGGAGCTCCCCATAAGTCTAACTTAAGGACAATAAACAAAAGTGCTAGGTGGGAGACACCCCACCATGGTAAAATCTTTTCATTTTTCCCTTTTTGTAAATATTGGTAAAATCAGTTTAACTTCATGCTTTTATTGGGTTGTTGAGTTTATTTGGTAGTTTAGTATGTTAAATAAGGTTTCATGGTGTTTTGGTAGCTGTTTGGAGGTTTGGAAGCCTTGGTTTGGTGCAAGAATTTAGAAAAATTTTGAAAAACAGAGCACCATCCACGCGTATGCGCACTCCACGCGTATGCATGCATCAAGCATTTTCGACCATCCATGCGCACGCGTCATGCACGCGTACGCGTGGATTGCAGGTTTTCACCCCTCAGCCACAAACCCGTGAGTTACGCAAACACTGTGCGAACATTGGGCCTGAGGCACAAACCAATGCACGCACAAGCGTAGATGACGCTTACGCGTCCATAAGCTTCCTGCCAAATCCACGCGCGCGCGCACCGTGTGCGTGCGCATCGATATTCCTATAGCCAACTCCTGGTACCTGAACCAGAGAGTTGTGCCCAATTCATGCTAGCATTGTGCCTCCCACACAACCCAACTCACGCGTGCGCGCCACTTGCACATACGCGTCGCCTCCCTGGTTTGCCATGCACACACATTACGCGTACGCGTGGATCACCTTTTCTCAACACCCTTCCTTTCTTCTCTTCTCTCCACTTCTTTCCATTTTCTTTCTTCTTCCTCTCTCCCACCCCTCATCCAACATTACCAAACACCATCTAACACCATTTATTTTAGTTAGTTAGTCAATTAGTTAGTTAGTTGATTTAGCTTTCATTTCATTTCTTCTTTTTTCATTCTAAATGTTAGATTATTGAATTTTTTACTATATTACTGCTTCGTATTGATTGAATGCTATTTTAGCATCATTTTTTTGGTTATCCATTGTTGGATTTCATTGTTGAGGTTATAATTTGCTACTTGGTTTTGAATTTCTTTGTGAACATTTGTGAACACAAAGCGAATGACATTGCCTTTAGAGCTTGTTAAATCTTTTTTTTTAGTTTCATGATTTGGCCACCATGTGATTTGAACCCTATTCTTTGATTAGGCAATTAATTGATGGATGTTGTGCATTTATCTTAATGCATTGTGTTTCATGATCATATGCATCCATATGTTTTTAGCTTGAATGCTTTCGTGCTTCTTTATTGCTTGTTTGGTTGTCTTAACCTACAAGTTTAGAGCATTTCAAGCACATTAGGATGAGTGAAATGCATGCTTCTTTTGTGACATCACTTTTTGTGCTAGTGTGTGTTCTAAAGGGCGCCTAATTTAGAAGTCACACACCTACTCTTCACTAATGTCACACTAATTCACTCACTCAATCCTAGTGATTATTACCTCATACCAACAATGTATGCTTCCTTGCTTTGTATTTTCTTATCTCATGGTGTTCTTTTCTATTTTTCATGATTGATGCACCATGAACAACACAGACGCGAGAAGAAAGAACATGCAGCAGCCGGTTGACCTACCAGCTGAAGGTAGCAACCCGGAGATTCGCCGTACCCCCTTGCTCTTTTTTTAATGCACCGAGGACGGTGCAAACTTTTATGTGTGGGGAGGTCATCCGACCAATCGGCGATTTTGGATGACAAATTTCTAATCCCAACACTTTTGCATATCATTTTTAGCTCTCTTAGGATTTCTAGTTGCATTCTCTTATTTTGCATATATATACACAATAAGCCTAGTCAAAATAAAAGATTTTTCAAGATTTCTATATATAGGGCACCTCAATTGATTTGAGTAAAAACTTTTCTTTAGAACTTGCTTGAATTATATATATATTGTGGAACATGTTTTGAGCTAAGAACACACAACCTTGTGAGACTTGAGCCTAATGGTGTGGTTACATCTTATAACCACTTATTTTTTCTTCTTGTGTGCATTATTCTCTTTCTATGATTGTGATATTTGATTTGTTTAATTCTATATGTCCATTATTCCGTGTATTCATGCATTTATATGATTGAGGCCATTACTTCATTAGCTCACTTACCCAAATAGCCTTACCTTTTATCTTCCATTATTAGCCAAATTGAGCCTACGATTAACCCACTTGTTCTTAATTTAGCACATTACAAGCCTAAAAGTGAAAAACAATAAATATCCTTAATTTGGATCTCTGATTAGCTTAGGCTAGTGTGTGTATATCTTTCAAGTGTGGGAAAACTTGGACATTGGGTGAATAAAAGGGTAGTTTTGTATTTTTGTTGTAAATATTAGGAATTGGGTACATGCTCATGTGTAATAAATGTAAAACCATATGCATTGATACTTTTGTATATATTTTATTGCAAAGCAAAAAGGAAAGAAAGAAAAATGAGAAAAACAAAAGAAAAAGAAAAGGGAAAGAAAAAATATGGAAAAGAATTATGGTTTGGCTTTAATAATAACTCAATTCAATTTTGGTTTGGCTTGGTTATAAATACCTTTAGCCCTTGTGCTTATATTGGTTTTCTTGGGAATTGATGTATTTTGACCAAGCAATTGCATTCATGTAGATAGTTGCATATAGTTTAGGATGCACTTAGTTAGTTTACATTGAATAAATGTTGATACCCTTTGCCTCTCTCCTGGTTCAAGCATGAGGACATGCTTGGTTTAAGTGTGGGGAGGTTGATAAACCCCATTTTTAGGGTTTATCTTGTAGTAATTCTAGGAGATTTTATCATCTTTTACCCACATTTATCCAAGAAAATAGCATGGTTTTGTGACTCTCCCTTAATTTGTGCTTAGATGTGAAAACATGCTTTTAGACCTTTAATTTGATGATTTTTATTCACCGTTGATTCCACTAGATGCCTTGATTTGTTTGTTAAGTGATTTTAGGTAGAAAAGGTTAGGAATGGACCAAAGGAGTGAAGAGAAAAGCATGCAAAGTGGAGAACACATGGAAAAAAGCCAAAGATGTGGATGCACCTATCCACGCGCACGTGCACTAGACGCGCATGCGTGGATCGCGAAAACTCAAGGGACACGCACGCATGCTGTACGTGCACGCATGCTGTACGCGTACGCGTCGATGCTGGCACATGATTTTTAAGTGAAAACATGCCCAGCAAATTCTCAGAAGCTGTGGGGCCCAGTTTGCAACCAACTTTGGCGCCAAAATGCTTTAAAGGACCAAGGATTGAAGAGCAAAATGGGATTCCATCATTTTACACACATTAGGATTAGGATTAGTTAGTTTTAGAGAAAGAAGCTCTCACTTCTCTCTAGAATTTGGATTAGATTTAGATCAATAATCTTAGATCTAGGTTTTAATTCATGTTTTCATCTACTTCTATCTTTCAATTCTTTGTTGTTAGATTCATCCTTCTTCCATTCTTTTGTTGTAATTTCCTTTATGTTGTTCCTATACTTTGTTGTAGATCTACTCTTGTTCCTTCTCTTTTCTTTCAATTCAATTTGAAGTAATTCATAATAATTGTGTTCCTTTTGATTGTTGTTGTTAATTCTTTGCAATATTGTTGTTAGATTCTATTCTTGTTGTCAATTTACTATGCTTTCCTTCTATACCTTCCAAGTGTTTGTCAAAATGCTTGAGAAGATGTTAGAGTAGAATTTTATTTTCTTGGCTTGGGAAGGTAACTTAGGAACTCTTGAGTTACTAATGTCCAAGTAATTGATGATAGAGAGCCATTGACTTTAGTTCTTATTAATTCAATTGGTAGAGAGCTAGGACTTATGGACTTGGATTGATATAACTCATTTGACTTTCTTTTACTAGTTAGAGGATGATTTAATGGGATTGATCCTTGCCAATTCTCATGTTATGGTTAGTGATTAGGATAGAGATCCTTGACCACCAAACCTTGCCAAGACCGCTTTATCATTTACATTTCCATTGCCATTTACTTTTCTTGTTTCTTATCCAAAACCCCAAAATATACAACTCATAACCAATAACAAGAACACTTTATTGCAATTCCTAGGGAGAATGACCCGAGGTTTGAATACTTCGGTTATTTTCATTGGGGTTTGTTTTAGTGACAACCAAATTTTTGTATAAAAGGATTTTGTTAGTTTAGAAACTATATTTGCAACGAGATTTCGTTTGTGAAATTCTATACCATCAATATTTCTCTCATCAAGGGTCAAAACTGATCTAAACCTCAAAAGAGTTATTTTCCCTAACCATATACTTGTGGTGTGAAAGTGTCAAGTAACCCTTTAGACTGAACACTTAAAGTCGTGACCAATTGCTGTTACAGCGTATGCTAAGGCTCTGAGCACCACTATCTGGGAGAAATAAGAGGAAAAATCAGAACCCAAAGATGTCCCCAGTTAAGTACTTGTGATGTTCTTGTATCAAGTCAAGCTTGAGGACAAAACACCTAGAGTCATGGCTAGGCTCTAGGTGCAAAGCACCAAAGGAAAAAGGAGTTATCTTCAAGAATCAATTAGAGCCTAAAGAAGAGAATCTATAATATCATCCGAGTTCTAAGTTCAAAAGGATACCAATATTTTTTAGCTTCAAAGGATAGTGAGATGGTGAAACTATTCAGAATTAGGGTGTCATAAGCCCCATTCAGTAACTAGACCTGAGCTTAAGTGACTACTCAAGTCTTAAGCCTTTTCTCTTCTTGGTCCTATACTATTTTTTGTTACTTAAGGACAAGCAATAGTTTAAGTTTGGTGTTGTGATGCGCGAGCATCTTGTACCCTTTTTCTTAGCATTTTCTAGTTATTTTTATTTAGATTTTATTTAGTTTTGATTGATTTGAGTGCAAAAATCCCCTCTGGATGCTACTTTGAGTTGTTTTGGTGTTTTTATGATTTCAGGTTAAAATCGGAGCAGTTTGGCAGAGTTTGGAGCTAAAAACAAAAAGTTGGCAGAACCACCCCCCTAGGCGCTAAACGCCATCTGGCGTTTAACGCCAGCAAAGGACACAAGCATATACGAAGTTGCTCCCCTTAGGGCATTAAATGCCCAAAGTGGCGTTTAACGCCAGCAGTCTGACCAAATTTACTCTATCTTTGACATCTCAAGTGGATTTAGCATTTATTAGTTATATTTCATTTTCTTTTTGTAATTCTTATTTACAAACAATACCTTTTAGTTTTAGGATTTATTATTTTTACTTTATTTTCGAATAAAATTAGGTTAATATAAAAGGAAAAAGATCTCTTGTAATTTGGATCTTCTCTCTTCTGCACTTTTCAGAACCTTAGTTTCTCTGAAAGTCATGAGCAACTAAACCTATTGGTAAAGTTTAGGAGCTCATATTATTCTTCTATTTTAATTAATGTTTTAATTCAATTCTAAGGATTATTTTTGTTCTTAATCTTATGAATCTGGGTGGAATGAGAGTATAACCCTTATTATACTTGAGTTCTTGTGATTCTTGAGAAAGTTATCAAGTTTGAACTACAACTTGAAAATAAATTCCTCCTAAATTGATAATTACATGAACTAATTGGGATACGTGACATATAATCCCATTAGCTTTGGGTAATTAAGGTTTTTGTGGCCATAAACTAGTTTTTGAACTTAACCCTCTAATCGGAATTAAGTGATCACGAGAGTGGCGGTTGATAAAGGTTAGAGGAGGCTAAACCACTAAGAGATTATGGTTTATACATTTACAGTTTGCCATGGAATGAATCATATATTGTTAAAATAGTTGGTAAGAACTTTTAATCCGGAAAGATAAACATCTCTGAAGCCTTAACTATTTTCTCGCACTGTTTTACACCAAACCCTTAATTGCTTTCTTTATTTTCTTGTTTACTGCTTTATGTGCTTTCAACCATCAAAATCTCTTTTTGATTCACCTAACTAAGTCAAACTGTATTGCCATTGTTGCTCAGTCTGACAATCCTCGTGGGATCGACCATCACTCACCTGATGCGCGAATTAGCATTTTACTTGGATGACCTGGTGCACTTGTCGGTTAAGCTATGTGAAATCCTATTTCGCGCACCATCCCAGTCTCCTCTGAGGAGGTCATGTCATGCGTTGTGCACCTCGTTGTATGGCCGAGTCGTGGGTTTGCTTCATAGACCCCCAGTTATTGTTGGGTTGGGCTAGAATAATATGTAATAAAATATAAAATTGTAAATACCTTTAAAATTATATATATTGATAAAATATTTATTTTTTCATATAAAAAATTCTTAAATTTTTTTAATGAAAAAATATCTTAAAATATTTTAAAACACTACAAAATATTCTATTATAAAAAAACCAACCATCTCCATTAACGAAAATGGCTAATGTGCCACCATTCACTACAATATGGCCACGATTTTTTTGTCACGTTTGAAAACTGTGACCATAGACCTTCAAACGGTAACCTAAAAATATTTTGGATACTATGTTTTAAAAACCGTGACAAAAAAAAAATCTATGGTCACGGTTATTAAAAAAATATTACTTAAAAAGGTCTATGATAATAGTTTTGGAAGGTGACCTAAAGGGATCTATGGTCACGATTTTAAAAAGTGACCTAAAAAGGTCTGTGGTCATGGTTTTGTAAAATAATTTAGGATATTTTTTTTATTAGATTTTGGATATTTTTTTTGTTACGTTTCAAATATTTCTTTTTATTAGTATTTGGATATTTATTTTACAATAATTTTAGATGTTTGTTTTTGTTTAGTTGTAGATGTTTTTTTTTCAAATTTTAGATATTTTTTTAATTTAATTCTGATTATTTCTCATAAAAATTTGAATTTACCTTCCTTCCAAAATAAAAAATAAAAAAGAAAGACTCGATCCTTTTTTTCTAATGAGCTTTTTTTTATACTAATTGTCTGCACCCCTAATTAATTAACTAATAAAATTGGATAAGAGAAATATCTTAAACATAAAGTATGTAACCCTACATGTATCCGTTCCATTCCAATTCGGCCGACGCAAAATCATCCCTACTTGAACAACGTATTATTTTACGCTTTTAGTCTTTTGAGAATAAAACTAGACACATAATCTTTCCAATATCCACGTATATACTTCTCTTTTTCCTGATTATATCTCATCTGAAGCAAGTTGCCAAATCAAAGGAAAATGTATTTTATTTTAAAATTATTATATGATACCACCATCTAATAAATACTAGTACTAGTTGAAAGGGCCATAAACTACTCTGATCTATTTCTGAACTCTAGTTTCCCTATATAAAACCCTCTTCTCATGCATCGACTCTTGCTTTATATTATATCTGCTTCTTCTATTTCTTTCTGTTGAATTGCTGCCACCCTTTCTGTTTCACAGGTTCCCCTTTCTTCTCACTCTATTTTTCCAAGCCTTTTCTTTTGTTCCATCGACCATGTGCAGCGCATACCTGATAATATGTACAAATGTTTGTTTCTTTACTTTTCAGGAGTTGAAACAAAATAAAATGGAAGAAACTGCTTTCTTCTCTATGTAGATTTTGGCAGAGAAAGATAATATATAATACTTTTTTTTCTTTCTTTATTTATTTATTAAAAGTATTGTAATCTATAATGCCAGTTCCACTTGCTCCTTATCCAACACCACCGGCTCCACATACTCCTCCATCCGCAAATGGTATCTTAATTTTTCTTCATGTGTGCCTCGTTGGATTTTTCTTCATGTCTAATTTTGATTTTGATGGTGTAAGGAAACTTAAAGGAACACAAAAAATGGAATTGGGATGAAGATTTGCTAAGAGCGAATGTGTAATTAGTTTGGCCATTTGATAATTGAAAATTGTCTTTAACAACTTAAGTTGAAATCAATCGGGTTTGGCAAGCAGGTCAACAGAGTCAACTTGTGTGTTCTGGCTGTAGAAACCTTTTGCTCTATCCGGTTGGAGCCTCCTCTGTTTGCTGTGCTGTTTGCAATGCAGTCACCGCCGTGCCGCCTCCCGGTATCTCTCACTTATCTCCACGCTTACCCTCCTCTGTTATGAATAATTTTATATTAACGTCGATGAATTTTTTTTTTAAAAAAACTTAAGTTGATTAAAAGAGATACTTGAATAATTATATTTTTAATTTGTTCTTTATACCAGAATTTTATTAAAAATTAAATTCTAAATTTTTAAATGATCGAAACTCTAATTTCATGTTACTAATGATTAACAGGAACGGAAATGGCCCAGTTAATCTGTGGAGGCTGCCATACATTACTAATGTACATCCGTGGCGCAACAAGTGTCCAATGCTCATGCTGTCACACTGTGAATCTAGCCATGGAAGGTAGTTATTGAACAAGTCTACTAGCATAGCATCTCAATAGCTTTCCAAACATATGAAGTTAAAGTTAAAGTTATAATAGACATCTATGGAGTTTTGAAAAAAAAAAGGGAATTTAGATATTAAATAACATATAAAATTAAAGTTATATTAGATTTTTTAGTTTTAATAAACACAAATTATTTTTAAAAAAATATTATGCTAGATACTTTTAAAAGTATTTCTATTTTTTAAAACAACTACATAATTTTTTTATTTGTCAAATATAAAATAAAAAGTTTCTGCTTTAAAAAATGTACACATCTCTTTAAAAAACTTTCCTAAATCAAGTCTAAGAAGTTTTGCACAACAAAATTGTGACAATGCAGCAAATCAGGTGGCACATGTCAATTGTGGCAGCTGCAGGATGCTACTGATGTACCAATATGGAGCAACATCTGTTAAATGTGCAGTTTGCAATTTTGTAACTTCAATTGGGGTCAGTTCAAATTATGTAAATTTTCTATTTTTCATTTGATATTTATTTTATTTCAATTGGTTTGTGTTTTTATATTTTATTTTATTTTTAGTTTTTTATTTTTTTAATTTTGTAAAAAAAATCCAGTAAAAACAATTAAATTTTATTTTTAGTTATCTACTATTTTTTATTTTTTATAAAATTCTAAAAATAAAAAATATTAAAAAATATATAAAAATATAAACTAAACACATCTTAAATTTCTTCTGCTTTAAAGATATTTAACGGACTATTGTGAAAATTTGTTTCTTGTCTTGGATAAGCAAAAATTAGTTATTAATATACTATTATATCCAAATTAGCAATTATTTTAATTCTTAAATCTTAAACCTAAAAGGAATGAGGAAAAAAATTGCTTATGTGATGTGAAAATTTTGCTATTATAAACAATGATTTACAATGTGTTACCGAATTTATGAATTATGCAGGCATCAACAAGCATCACAGAGCAGAAGTTCAGCAACTAAATCAAACTATATATAGAGCAAAGTTAAATGATACAGAGACTCTACTATCTTGGTTTTGCTAGTTACATGTTGTTGGCCATAAGAATAAAGACTTTGTAAAGAGTACCATATTATGAGAGAGGGAACTCTCCACATTTTATGGAGTTACTTTTCTCTGCGTGATTGATTTGTTTGTTTGTTTTTGTGTTTTG
>NC_029772.3:27161321-27165548 GCF_000817695.3 Arachis duranensis | reverse complement strand
GTTGAATTCTATCCGATCTTCTTTAAAATAATATGTAAATTATTTTTTATAATGTGTTATATTTTAATTGGATATTTACTTTTAATTTGAATTACTATCTTAACTATAGTTAAATTATATTGTAATTAATTTTTTAAAAGGTAGGGATAAATGTATAATTTATTAAAACATTAGAAACTGATTCTTTTTTTAATTTTTTAAATCACGTTAACTATGGCCCTAATCCTAAATTCTTCTTCATCGTTCTCTCTCAATGTCAATCAGCAACTCTTCCTCACCAGTCAGCCTCTCCTAAAGTCTCGAACGGCCGAACTCTAGGGTCCAAAAGTCACGATCGCGGACTCCTCTGATTTGTCTCGTTAGCTCCGATGCGTCTCCAACACTGCACCATCGCATCTGTGGCTTCCCTGCTCGGTGTCGTCGCATCTCCTTACTTCGGTGCGTCTCTCGTCGTCGCGTCCTCGTCCGTCGCTGTAGTCACCGCTGGCCAGAGTCTGTTTTGTCATGCTTGGACAGGTTGGTTTTTTTCTTCTTTGCGTTCTTGAAATTACCTATTAGTTTTTTTTAGTTATTCAGTTAGCTTATAATTTAATTACATTCAACAAAGCGGTGCTACTTGAGGAGGCGTGATGAGGATAAAGGAGTGGGAGAGGAGCCAAAGATTGAAAGCTATTACTAAGGACTATGATACATCTTTTGAAAATGATTTGAAAAAAAAGTCATATTTTAATTTTTAATAATTTAAAAAATTTCATAATTATCTATTTTAAAAATTAATTTAATTATAAAATAATTTAACTATGGTTAACTTAATAACCAATTAAAAAATGATACATCACACTAAAGTAAATTACATGTTACTTTACAAAAAATTATGATAAAATTCACCTTAAATAAAATGTACATAAAAAAACATATGCATTTAAAAAAACTTACATTAGTCTCATAGCCATTAAGTAAGATCAGAGGTTAAATTTTTTTGAGTCTAATGTAAGTTACTTTGGATAATAATAATATAAGATATATGATGACATGTGTTTGTATATGGAGCTTTAGACATGTCAATAATTTTTAAAGATGCCTTTTTGGAATCAGAAAAGGTCCAATACGGCCACAAAAAGGTAAGTAATCAATTTGATGTGTTTGATTCAACAATATAACATCTGGTCCAAGATCCCAATAGATATTTTCAAAATGAATTTGAGGTGAAGATTTGATCAGCAAGAAACTACCAAGGGTTTATTCTATGGTTATTAATGCTGATATTGACTTGCATTGGAATTTTAGATACGCAAACTATGTTAATTGAGAATTGGATATGTATTGCAGACTTTATCAACATCTAATTAGGATTTAGCTCATCCTTTTTGGATACGACTAATTGGAACAACAAAAACAAAATGAAGAGAAAAAAAAAAAGAAAAAAATAAACGAAAACAAAAAGGAAAAAGAAAAAGAAGAAAAAATGCGCATACATATAAGGTGTTGTAGTGTTTTTTTCTTGTTTACATTACTATTGTTCTTGGAACTGTATTCTCCCACTTTTAGCAGCGAGTGAGTGCTTAAACAATAATAAAAAAAAAACATATATCTCATTACAGTTGCAGAATGTGCATACAAGCTCATTTCGTACAGCATCCAACATATTTTTCCTTATTACAACAAGCAACCTTTCGGTTTGTTTATATATAATGCATAAATATAATAAAGTAAAAACAATAGTAAGGGTCAATATTTTACGTAAAATAAAAAATAAAAAATTAAATCATATTAATCCAATACTTTTCAATTTTTATTATTTCCAACAGCCCTCTTATCATGTCAAGTGTTTTTTTTTATTATTAAATCACTGATATTTGAATTCTCTTATGATAAATTTTCCATTTAAATCTTATAATCATAAATTCAACCAACTTACATGCAAAGAATAGGGATCTTTCAGCAATTTTTTTTATTTCTTAAAAAATAAGTATACTTATCACCTTAACCAATTTTAAGTTTATTTCTTTAATTTATCAAGTTTTATTTTGTATGGGCTATGAGCAATCTAGGGAATATTTTGGACTCCCCAACAAATTCACAATCGTCACCTTCAATTGAAAATTACACTTATGGAAGTAGCAGGCGTTTATCATTCCAAATTAAATATCTTTTCTCCCATATCTTTCCTCTTGTGAATCCTTAATCCTTTCAAATGCTTGCTACTAATAAGAGTAAAATTGTGGTGCTGGCAAAAAATCTTAAGAAGTTGGACTGCATATACAATAAGAGTTAACTTGTCTTTCTCATTATGATGCAAGCATTTTGCAAGGAAAACGTCACCACGCACTTATCTGCCGAAGAAATGTTATGAACACATTAGGAAGTTTGTATTTTATATATGTATATAACAAACAAAAAACAAGAACAACTCCTAGTTCTGTTCTTATGTTGTATATATGCTCCAATGTGAGTCATATATATGAGCTGCAAATCATGTCAAGCAAACCTTATTCTAAAAATTTAATGAAGGTTCTTGATGGTTTAGAGAAGGGGGTTTGAATATATGACATTTTTTTTATTTGATTAATAAAGCCTTTAAGTAGCTTTTGTTTGGTCTGCGCAACAGATTATGTAGAACAGCAGGAGACAATTTCATTTGGTCTCATAAATTGTGAAAACAGAATTAGACTGGAGAAGAAAAGAATGACACAGTCATATATCTTGGTTCAGTTGTCTAGTGCAATGCAACCTATATCCAGTCTCCACCACAACGTTGGTAAAATTTTCACTATCTATCCGAGTATTACATCACTAATCCCAAGGACTCAACTTAATCCTATCAAAGACACATCAAGCTTCAACACAAACTTGACTTGGCTATGTAACTACCTAGACTTGACACACTAAGTGCTTACCTAACTTAGCAAGGGTTACCTCACAGGTACAAGACACAAAAGGAAAATACAACCAAAAAAAAAAATCTGAATTCACTCTTGGTTTTTCTCTCAAGTGTTTCTTTCAACCTTTTTCACTCAATGGCTTTTACTCAATGCCTCTCTTGACTTTTACCACTCAAAGAAAACAAAGAAAGATACATCATTGAAGCAGAAATACAAACAGTAAACTATAAAGGAGATGATGATTCACAGCCTTGACTTTATGCGCTGAACCCAACTTCTGAACTCAAAATATTGTTCTTCATCTTGGCGGAGTGCTCCCTTTAATGTAGGTGCAATGCTTCCAAGACTTCAAACTCAGTTTGTAAGGTTACACACTTTGCTCTCTCATTGGTTCTCTCTTCTTGAGCTCTAATGAGAATCATTTTCCTTTTTGTATCTTGCTCTGAGTCACGGTGCAGCGAGGGTTTCTTCAAAGTCAACTTCTTGGTTCTTGAACCAACTGTAACCTTCTCTTCTCTTTCTTCAATCAACCCCAAAATTAGGGATTTTGAATCAAGACTCAGCCCCATAGCAGACTGATGTGAGGAAATTTGCCGGTTAGGAATTTCACAAAGTAATTCCGTTGTTAGTATAGTCCAAACCGACAAACTCTCACAATCAAAGTTTAGTTTGGTTGTCACAAGTTCAACCCAATAAAAATAACCAAGAGTATTCCTCCTGATCGTTCTCCCTAGGAATTACAATCGAATGCTCAATTATTGATTATGAGTTTTACGAGGGTTTTCATATGAGAAGACTGCAATCTAAATAACAAGAAATTAAAATGACAATAAAAGTAAATCAAACAACTAAAGATAACAAATACTAAAAAGAGGCATTTATATATGGCAATGATTGAGAATCAAGGTTTTCTATCCTAGTCATTAATCATAATGTAAAACCCGGTTAATTAACGGCTAATTAACCCATAAATGAGAATTTATTCTAGAAAGCCTAAAATGTGATTTTTGTGGCTAAATATGATAGAGGAGATTGAGACGAGAATTTCGGTACCAATTTTATAGAATTCAGGCCAAGATTGGACCGAACGGGCCAAACCGGGCCAATCAGACCCAAAGTGGGCCCTTGGCCCAACATAACTAAACCAAAACCCTAGTTTTCAGCATTCTCTCTCCTCACTAAACACACTCACATGCTAAAAACGGAGGCCATGGAGGGAAGAACACTCTCTCAAGTTCTTTCTCTCACTTGATCTTCAAACCACCATAACTTTTGATCTAGAGCTCCGATTGCCGCTCCGTTTGCGGCCACGCGTTCACCGCGGAGAGCTCTACAAAACCCATAC
>NC_029772.3:27159941-27160894 GCF_000817695.3 Arachis duranensis | reverse complement strand
ATGTTGATGGTGAGTATGATATTGATTGTGTACAATGATGATTTAGTGGAATTGATGTTGTTGAGAATTGGCATGAGATAGAGTATATGATATGTCAATATATTTGAGTTTGAGCCACTTGGGTAAAGTGGGTTAAAATGATGAGATAGTGATTTTGATAAATTGTGGTAAAGTGTCAATGTGTGAGTTGAGCAGGCTTGATGTTGAAATTGATATATTTTGATTGATTTCAAAGAAAAGGGATGAAAATGGCATATTTTGACTGATTTTAAAAAGAGTTGAATATGGCTTGTTTTGAAAATGGCATGTTGTGGTTTTGTATGAAAAACATGGTTTTTGGGCATACTTTGACGGGACATAACTTGGACTACGGATCTCTGTTTTGTACCAAATTTGTTTAGAAATGAAATTGGATCCGGGATGTCCCTTCCGTTCGAAGAACGGGTGAAAAACTATTTAAAATGAGGAAGTTATGTCCGTCAGAAGATTGGGGGTTGAAACTGTGAATTCTGCAGCTTTTAACTTAGAAAAATTTTTAGCAGAATGACCCCCCGCGCGTAGGCGCACTTGGCGCGTACGCGCCGTTCTTCTCGAAAGCGCCATCTACGCGTGCGCGTGATGTGTGCGGGCGCGCCGATGTGCTGCACCCAATGCCCAGCCATTTTCCAGAGAGTTATGCCAGAACTGTGCCAGTTATGTGCCTGGGGCACGAGAGTACCCACGCGTACGCGTGGTTGACGCGTGCGCGTCGTTTGACTAGTTTTCAATCCATGCATTAGCGTGCATGACGCCTACGCGTCGATGAGTTTTCGAGGCCATCCACGCGTGCGCGTGGAGTGCGCGTACGCGTGGACCTGTTTTCATCCCAAAGTTGATTTTTGAGTTTTAAAAGCCAAATTTCATACTTCTAAGCCTCCGATCTCACCACTTATGTCTTAAATCATTATGATATG
>NC_029772.3:27156186-27159839 GCF_000817695.3 Arachis duranensis | reverse complement strand
CATGCATGTTTATGCTGAATTATTGATAATTGTGATTTGCACTTCCACTATCTGAGATACGAGTTTCCCTGGGTAGTAGCAGTGGCTAGCCACCACGTGCTCCAGGTTGAGACTTGATACTCTGTTGACCCTATGTCGTAAGTGTGGCCGGGCACTGTGAAAGACCCGGATGAGCTCGCCCCCGTAAATATTCACCAGTGAAGGTGATGGGTATGGATCATGATTATGATCAAGTTTACTTTGAGTATGACTCAAGTTGGGGAGACACGACAGAGGGACAGTCCAATGGTTAACTGCCAGGACTTGTCGGGTTGGCTCTATAACCTACAGATGATATCATCAGCCACTAGGAACAGGCATTCATCATATGCATACTATATGAATTGTTTGAGATTGCCTATTTAACTGCATATTACTTGCTAATTGTCTAATTGCCTTAATTGTCCCTATTTGTATATTTCTTGTCTGATATAACTGTGTTTGCTACATTATACTCCTGCTGGTGGTTGGGAGGTTTGAAGGAATTGGAAAGGGAAGTATTAGTTAGACTGAAGTATCCTTAGTCAGATGCCCTTTATGGTTTAGCTTGTTTATAAGCTTTGATATTATCTGGAGGAAGTTCTAGAATTGCCTTCGGCTTTCCTCTATTATTATGTATTATATATGTGGTTTTCAGATGCAGGACGTGAGGTTTCCCGCTGAGGCATGCTGGAGACTTCTAGATTTGCGAAGATCCTTTGTTCTCGGGGCTATGTTTTGGTTTATATGTTTTGCTTAGATACTTTTATCTCCATTAAATAATACAAACTGTGATGACTCCTCTTATGGGAGATTTTGGAGAATAGGTTTTATGTATTTGTGTCCCTTTGGGTTTCCTTTGGGGTTTTCCTTATTTTTATCATATGTATATATTGCTATGATCGGACCGGTTATCTTCGCAGCCGGATTTTGAGTCTTGATATTCCTGTTTTTGACACTCCTTTGTATATATATACTCACGCGTTGGTTATCCTTGTTCGTTACGTTATTTATCGGAGTGTTGCGCTTTCGAGATGCGATTTTTGTTTACCCCTTTTTTCTACAAAGGCTCCTAGTTATAATCAATCATTCATACTACTATACGTACTAATTTTTTTTTTATTTTAGAGGTCGTAATACCTTGCCATCTCTGAATTATAACTTAAGCATAAAACTCTATATGGTAGGGTGTTACATTATGGTATCAGAGCAGTTCGTTCCTGTAGAGCCTGAGGGATGGACTGACTATGCTTCTGTGCATTCTCTGTATGTGTGTTATGTGCTATTAGTATATCTGCTTGATATAATTGGCATAAACATTCATAAGCATGCATTTGGGACTTTGAAGCACTAGACTTCCGATATTGATACTCATCAACTTAATATCGATTGTTTGGTGTGTATAAGAACCAGATGGCGCCTCGTGGACGCGGTAGAGGTAGTGTGAGAGGTCGTACGAATGCTCGTGTGCCGGAGAATAACCCTAATGACCCGGTGAACTTTATGGCTGCGTTGGAGAACATGGCTGCTGCTATGCAAGCCACTGCTGAGGCTCTTGGTCAACAGATGAACAACCATGGTAATGATGGAGGTGGAGTTCAGAGCCCGATGACACTGGCAAACTTTTTGAAGGTTAATCCACCTAAGTTCAAGGGAACTGCTAGTCCGACTGAGGCTGATACATGGTTTCAGGCTATAGAGCGAGCATTGCAAGCACAAGTGGTACCTGAAGGACAGCGTGTCGAGTTTGCTACCTATATGCTCACAGGTGAAGCGTCGCATTGGTGGCAAGGTATCCGACATCTTCTGCAGCAGGGTGATGACTATATCACCTGGAATGTCTTCCAAGAGGAGTTCTATAAGAAGTACTTTCCGACTTCTGCTAGAACGGCTAAGGAACTTGAATTGTTACAGCTGAAGCAGGGTACTATGTCCATATCAGAGTATACTGACAAGTTTGAGGAGCTGTTCAGGTTCTCTCGTATGTGCCAAGGGACTCCGGTGGAATATGAGGAATGGAAGTGTGTTAAGTATGAAGGAGGACTCCGGAGCGATATTTTCAGTTTAGTGGGACCAATGGAGATTAGGACTTTCTCCGAATTAGTGAACAAGTGTAGGGTTGCTGAAGAGTGTGTGAAAAGAGCAACTGCTGAGAAAGGGAGTCACAAAGGATCATTCCTACAGAATCGAGGGAAGAGCTTTGCACCTAGAGGTCCGTCTTTCAAGAGGGGAAGCTCTTTCAAGAGGCCCAACAACAACAATTCCCAAGGAAAAAGGTATGGGAAGCAGCCTCAGAATGATCAAGCTTGTACTAGGTGTGGAAGTCACCATCCGGGAGCACTATGCAAGGCCGGATGGGGTTTGTGCTACAATTGTGGAAAGGCGGGGCATAAAGCCACAAATTTTCCTGAGAAGCAGAAACAAGGTGCTGGGAGAGCACAACAGACTGGTCGGGTGTTCACCACTTCAGCTGTAGGAGCTGAGGGATTTGAGACACTCATTAGAGGTAACTGTGAAATGGCTGGTCAAACTTTAAATGCTTTATTTGATTCGGGAGCATCGCATTCATTCATTGCATTTGAGAAAGCCCATGAGTTAGGACTGAAGATTGTGACTTTAGGTTATGATCTAAGAGTGTACAATGCTACCCATGAAGCCACGTTAACTAGGCTAGGATACCCGGAAGTTTCCTTTAGGTTCAAGTAGTGTGATTTTATTCATAATTTAGTCTGCTTGCCGATGATCGGTCTTGATCTTATCTTGGGATTGGACTGGTTATCTAAGAACCATGTTCTGCTAGATTGTTCTACAAAGTCGGTGTACTTTATGCCGGGAGATACTGAAGGGCCGGTCGTGGTGAATAATTATTACTTGAATTCGATGATGGTGAACTGTTCCAGAACCAAATGTCAGGGTATCATGTTGTTAACCGCGGGCGTTTCGGGTGATGATCAAAGATTGGAACATATTTCGGTTGTGTGTGAGTTTCCGAAAGTGTTTCCCGATGATATTGATGAGTTTCCACCTAACCGAGAGGTTGAGTTTGCTATTGAATTGGTGCCTGGGGCAGGCCCAATCTCAAGTGCTCCTTATAGGATGTCACCGTTAGAAATGAACGAGCTAAAGTCTCAGTTAGAGGATTTGTTGGGAAAGAATTTTATACGACCAAGTGTCTCTCCATGGGGTGCTCCAATGTTACTGGTGAAGAAGAAGGATGGGAGTATGCGGCTCTGTGTGGATTACAGGCAGCTGAACAAGGTTACAATAAAGAATAAGTACCCATTGCCGAGAATTGATGATCTCATGGATCAGTTACAAGGAGCTGGAGTTTTCTCCAAGATCGATTTGCGATCCGGTTATCACCAGATAAGGGTGAGGGGTGAGGATATCCCTAAGACCGCGTTCAGGACTCGTTATGGTCATTACGAGTACACTGTAATGTCTTTCGGGTTGACGAATGCTCCTGCAGTGTTTATGGACTACATGAATAGAGTTTTCCGTCCATTTTTGGATAAATTCGTTGTTGTCTTCATTGATGACATACTGATTTACTCCAAGACTGAAGAAGAGCATGCGGAACACTTGAGGACTGTGTTGCAGATTCTAAAGGAGAAGAAACTCTATGCAAAACTATC
>NC_029772.3:27153366-27155113 GCF_000817695.3 Arachis duranensis | reverse complement strand
AATAGAGATCCTCGTTTCACTTCAAGGTTTTGGGGTGCATTTTAGAAAGCTTTTGGAACTCGATTAAGCTTGAGCACGGCTTACCATCCTCAAACAGATGGTCAATCTGAAAGGACAATCCAAACACTAGAAGATATGTTGAGAGCTTGTGTTTTGGACCAACCGGTGAGTTGGGATCGGTATATGCCATTAGTGGAGTTTGCATACAATAATAGTTATCATGCAAGCATCGGAATGGCTCCGTATGAGGCCTTGTATGGGAGGAAATGTCAATCTCCGCTTTGTTGATATGAAGCTGGAGAGAGAAGCTTGTTAGGGCCGGAAATGATAGCTGAGACTACTGAACAAGTCAAGAAAATCCGTGATAGGATGCTTACGGCGCAGAGTCGTCAAAAGAGTTACGCCGATCAGAGGCAAAAGCCCTTAGAATTTGAGGAAGGAGATCATGTTTTCCTTAAGATTACTCCGACCACGGGAGTAGGTAGGGCGATTAAGGCAAAGAAGTTGAATCCTCGATACATTGGTCCATTTCAGATCCTGGAGAGGATTAGACCGGTGGCGTATCGGATGGCTCTACCACCTCATCTTTTGAATCTGCACGACGTGTTTCACGTGTCGCAGCTTCGGAAGTACACTCCTGATGCTAGCCATGTGTTGGAACCTGAGTCGGTTCAGTTAAGGGAAGATTTGACGCTTCCAGTGGCTCCAGTCAAAATTGATGATACTAGTATCAAACGGTTGCGTGAAAAAGAAGTTTCATTAGTGAAAGTGGCTTGGAGTCGAGGCGGTGTTGAGGAACACACTTGGGAACTTGAGTCGGAGATGCGAACGGATTATCCACATTTATTCCCAGGTATTCGCATTTGAATTTTGTGGGCAAAATTCCCAATTAGGTGAGTAGAATGTAAAACCCGGTTAATTAACAGCTATTAACCCATAAATGAGAATTTATTCTAGAAATCCCAAAATGTGATTTTTGTGGCTAAATATGATAGAGGAGATTGAGACGAGAATTTTGGTACCAATTTTATAGAATTCGGGCCAAGATTGGACCGAACGGGCCAAATTGGGCCAACCGGACCCAAAGTGGGCCCTTGGCTCAACATAACTAAACCAAAACCCTAGTTTTCAGCATTCTCTCTCCTCACTAAACACACTCACATGCTGAAAATGGAGGCCATGGAGGGAAGAACACTCTCTCAAGTTCTTTCTCTCACTTGATCTTCAAACCACCATAACTTTTGATCTAGAGCTCCGATTGCCGCACCGTTTGCAGCCACGCGTTCACCGCGGAGAGCTCTACAAAACCCATACAATTAATCTTGAGGTAAGCCACGTTTTTCTCTTCGAAATTCCTGAAGGAGAAGGTTAATCTTGTCTCCTTGGACCTTGGGTGTGGTAAGATTCTCAACCCTAGTATAATTTTGTTGTTTTGTGATGTTTGGGTTTTGAGATGTTGTGTATGGGTATAATGATTGTGGCTTAGGTTGTGTATATGTGAATATTGGAGCTTGATTGATGATTTTGAAAAGCTTGAAAAAGGGATTTGGTGGTGAAAAATCTGTTCATGGAGGTATTGAGGCCTTGAGAGCTTGTAGATAAGTGGTTTGGAAGTGCTCCGGTTGAGCTTGGGAAATCGGCTAAGGTATAGTCTCGGTTTCTCGTATCTAATATGTAATGTGGTAGGAAATACTTAGGCTAGAGGCCCTAAGATAGGCATTGAATTGTTGATGTTGTTGAATGGTTG
>NC_029772.3:27132858-27153315 GCF_000817695.3 Arachis duranensis | reverse complement strand
TGGTATGATGTATGAGAAATATGCATGTTGTGATATATGCTTGATGATTGGTTATGGTTGAATTGTGGGTTGAACCATGTTGATGGTGAGTATGATATTGATTGTGTACAATGATGATTTAGTGGAATTGATGTTGTTGAGAATTGGCATGAGGATGAGTATATGATATGTCAATATATTTGAGTTTGAGCCACTTGGGTAAAGTGGGTTAAAATGATGAGATAGTGATTTTGATAAATTGTGGTAAAGTGTCAATGTGTGAGTTGAGGAGGCTTGATGTTGAAATTGATATATTTTGATTGATTTCAAAGAAAAGGGATGAAAATGGCATGTTTTGATTGATTTTGAAAAGAGTTGAATATAGCTTGTTTTGAAAATGGCATGTTGTGGTTTTGTATGAAAAATATGGTTTTTGGGCATATTTGACGGGACATAACTTGGAATACGGATCTCTGTTTTGTACCAAATCTGTTTAGAAATGAAATTGGATCTGGGATGTCCCTGCCGTTCGAAGAACGGGTGAAAAACGATTTAAAATGAGGAAGTTATGTCCGTCAGAAGATTGGGGGTTGAAACTGTGAATTCTGCAGCTTTTAACTTAGAAAAATTTTTAGCAGAATGACCCCCCGCGCGTAGGCGCACTTGGCGCGCACGTGCTGTTCTTCTCGAAAGCGCCATCCACGCGTGCGCGTGATGTCCGTGGGCGCGCCGATGTGCTGCACCCAATGCCCAGCCATTTTCCAGAGAGTTATGCCATAACTGTGCCAGTTTTGTGCCTGGGGCA
Organism: Arachis duranensis; assembly: GCF_000817695.3. Classification (NCBI taxonomy): domain Eukaryota; kingdom Viridiplantae; phylum Streptophyta; class Magnoliopsida; order Fabales; family Fabaceae; genus Arachis; species Arachis duranensis. Next base: position 27,152,531 of record NC_029772.3, on the reverse strand, counting down.
CGAGAGTACCCACGCGTACGCGTGGTTGACGCGTGCGCGTCGTTTGACTAGTTTTCAATCCACGCGTTACCATGCATGACGCCTACGCGTCGATGAGTTTTCGAGGCCATCCACGCGTGCGCGTGGAGTGCGCGTACGCGTGGACCTGTTTTCATCCCAAAGTTGATTTTTGAGTTTTAAAAGCCAAATTTCATACTTCTAAGCCTCTGATCTCACCACTTATGTCTTAAATCATTATGATATGCCTAGCTATGATAGAAGGAGCTAGTGGATGTGTAACTTGCGAGTGAAGCAAGGGAAAAATGAATAATCAATGAAGATCAAGCATGATTATGTGAGATGAGGAGGATGGTGGTGGAAGTGCTTGTTATGCCATAGGCCGAAAGGCTGTAATTGTTAATGAAACGGCTGGTTATGGATTTAACCGTGAGCCGGATGGCTGGATTATTGCCGTGTTACGGCGGAACCATGATTATGGCTATGTATACATGCATATATATGCTGTTGAATGAATTGTGAATGTTGCACTTCCATTATCGGAGATGAGAGTTTCCCTGGGAGAAAGCAGTGGCTAGCCACCATGTGCTCCAGGTCGAGACTTGAAGCTCTTTTGACCCTATGTCGTCAGGGTGGCCGGGCATTGTGAAATTTCCGGACGAGCTCACTCCCAAAAATATTCACCAGTGATGGTGATGGATAAATATTCACCAGTGATGGTGATGGATAAATATTCACCAGTGAGGGTGATGGATAAATATTCACCAGTGATGGTGATGGATAAATATTCACCAGTGAGGGTGATGGATAAATATTCACCAGTGATGGTGATGGATAAATATTCACCAGTGAGGGTGATGGATATGGATCATGATTATGATCAAGTTATAATGAGCATGACTCAAGTTGGGGAGACACGACAGAGGGACAGTCCAATGGTTAACTGCCAGGACTTGTCGGGTTGGCTCTATAACCGACAGATGATATCATCAGCCACTAGGGACAGGCATTCATCATATGCATACTATATGAATTGTTTGAGATTGCCTATTTGACTGCATATTACTTGCTAATTGTCTAAATGCCTTACTTGTTCCTAATTGTATATTTCTTCGCTGAGGCATGCTGGAGACTTCTAGATTTGCGAAGATCCTTTGTTCTCGGGGCTATGTTTTGGTTTATATGTTTTGCTTAGATACTTTTATCTCCATTAAATAATACAAACTGTGATGACTCCTCTTATGGGAGATTTTGGAGAATAGGTTTTATGTATTTGTGTCCCTTTGGGTTTCCTTTGGGGTTTTCCTTATTTTTATCATATGTATATATTGCTACGCTCGGACCGGTTATCTTCGCAGCCGGATTTTGAGTCTTGATATTCCTGTTTTTGACACTCCTTTGTATATATATACTCAAGCGTTGGTTATCCTTGTTCGTTACGTTATTTATCAGAGTGTTGCGCTTTCGAGATGCGATTTTTGTTTACCCCTTTTTTTTACAAAGGCTCCTAGTTATAATCAATCATTCATACTACTATACGTACTAATTTTTTTTTATTTTAGAGGTCATAATACCTTGCCATCTCTGAATTATGACTTAAGCATAAGACTCTGTATGGTAGGGTGTTACACATAACACAATAATTATCAAGAGTTAAAACCCATTACGTTATCTCCAACATTGGGAGAAAGTCTAATATGCATAGTTAATCCCAATCCATAAGTAATGTCAATGGAAACAAAATTAACTAATCACTCTAAATCACCAATCTAAATTGGATATTAATGACTCAAGAGTATCTAACTTCTCTTTTCAAGTCAAGAATGCTCAAAATCTACTTTAAACCTAAGCCAAGCATTTTATCAAACACTTGGTGTGCAATAAAAGAAAGGCATGTTAAATTGCAAGAAATATAAATTCTAAGACTACCAATGCAAGAAGATAACAATAACAATTCAATTGAACAATAAGAAACATAAAAAGACATCAATTGCATTAAAGAAAATTGAAATTAACAAGAGTTCATAAACTAAAAAGTAGCTCAAAAGAGAAATTAACAAGAAGAAAAAAGAGAACAAAGATATAATAACAAGAAATTGCAAGAAAAACTAATAAAAACAAAAATTAAAACTTAAATCTAAGGGATAATTCAACTAAGAACCCTAATTTCTAGAGAGAAGAGGGAGCTTCTCTCTCTAGAACTAACCAAAAGCATGTTTCCTACACTACTCTAATTGCCCCCCTTGTTCCTTCTTGAATTCTACCTCACATAGCTTCAGAAATGAGTTAGATTTGGGCCTCCTTGAGCTCAAAATCGCCCCTAGCGTGTTCCTTTAATGAGGTCACGTGACAAGTGTCACGCGTACGCGTGGCATAGCTTGGCGAATTTTCTTACTCACTCGTACGCGTGGCCATGGTTTCCACTAAATCCTCATTTCTTCATGAATTCTTCATTTTACATACTTTTCTTCACTTCTTCAATCCAATCTTTTCCTTCTAAGATTGAAATCACTAAACAAACACATCAAGATATCGAATGGAATTAAAGAGAATTAAATTTAGCAATTTAAGGCACTAAAAAGCATGTTTTCACTCTTAAGCACAATTTAGGAGAAATTTACAAAACCATACTATTTCATTGAATAAATGCGGGATAAGTTGATAAAATCCACTAAATTCAATATAAGATAAACCACGAAATTGGGGTTTATCAACCTCCCCACACTTAAACCAAGCATGTCCTCATGCTAAACTCAAGAGAGGTACAAGAAAGGGGTATCAATATTTATTCAATGCAAGTAAACTATCTATATGAAATCTATCTACATGCATGCAACTACTTGGTAAAAATAAATTTATTCCCAAAAAAGCATGTATAAACATAACGGTTAAAGCAATCACAATCAAATCAAATCCACAATTGAATTGAGTTATTGAAAAGAATTTACAAACTTGAAAGATAAGAGATGATCATAGGTGAAAACATGTAGTTGAGCAATCGAACCCCTCACCGGATGTATATCCACTCTAGTCACTCAAGTGTATAGGGTTGATTCACTCAATTCTCTTTTAATCATGCTTTCTAAGATTTATTTTTTATCTAACAATCAGAAATTCACAATTATTCAATGCATGCCTACAAATATCATGAGAACTTTTCAAGGGTTGTAATGGGGTTAGGGTCAAGGTAAGGATATATATGGTTAAGTGAGTTTGAAATTTGAATCTTTGACTAACTGAAGCTCTTACCTAACGTATATAACAACCTATGCAATTCAAATACAAACCTAACTACCCATTATTCACTTTTTCACACACTCATGCATTATTTTCAACCATAACACATATGCATTGTTATTATTACTCTTCTTTGGGGTATTTTGTTCCCTTTTTATTGCTTTTCTTTTTTCTTTTTTAATTTTTTCTTTTTTTTCACAATAAAATATATACAAAAGTGTCAATGCATATGGTTTAAACATTTAATGCATGAGTATGTACCCGATTCCCAAGATTTTTAACAAAAATACAAAAATACACTTTAATCTCAACCAATATTTCCAAGCTTTCCATACTTAAATGATACACACTCTCACTAGCCTAAGCTAATCAAAGATCCAAACAAGGAATATTTATTATTTTTCACTTAGGGGTAATGATGTGCTAAAATTAAGAACAAAAGGAAATTAAAATAGGCTCAAAGTTGGCTAACAATGGTAGACAAAAGGGTAAGGCCATTTGGGTAAGTGAGCTCAAATAAAATAAAGGTCTCAATCATATAAATGCATTCATACACCAAATAATAGACATAAAGAATCAAACAAATCAAAGATTACAATCATAGAGAGAGAATAATAAACACAAGAAGGAAAATAGTGGTTATATGATGCAACCACACAATTAGGCTAAAAAACTCACAAGTTTATGTGTTCTTAGCTCAAAAACATATTCCACAATATATAATTCAAGCAAGTTCAATGAAATTTTTTTTAAATCAATTGGGGTGCCCTATAGATAAATTCCTTGAAAAATTTTATTATTTTAACTAAGCTTATTATATATATACAATCCAAGAAAATGCAACTAAAAATTCTAAAAGACCTAGTAATAGTAGAAAAAAATGTAAAAGTATTGGGATTAGAAAAATTTCACCCAAAAATTGGCCGATTGGTCGGACGACCTCCCCATGCTTAAAAATTTGCACCGTCCTCGGTGCATTCAAAGATGAGCAAGGGGGTATGGCGACTACACGGATTGCCACCTTCAGCTGGTCGTTCAACCGACTGCTACGTGTTCTTTCTTCCACTTCCGTTGTTGCTTATGAAAAATCATCCTTAAAGATAGAAAACAGGATAGTAAGACAAGTAAATGCAAAAGTAAGGAAGTATAGATTATTGGAATGAGGTAATGATCACTAAAATGAAGTGAGCGAATTAATGTGTAATATTGATGAAAATAAGTGTGTGAATCCTAAGTTGCGCGCAGTTTAAAACACACACACTAGCATAGAAGGCTATGTCATAACTACACAAACGAAGTATGCACTTCACTCATTCTAGTGTGCTTGAGATACTTTAAAGAAAACTTGTAGGTTAAGACAAACAAACAAACAATAAAGAAGCATGAAAGCACCCAAGCAAATAATCAATCAATTGTGAAATGGATGAAGAATGGACATTGGTTGATGTGCAAGAGAATTCAATAAATCAAATGAAATATAGAGCTCACACATCAAAGAATGACACACATTGAAGTTTGTTTGCATCACCTAATTGGCATAAAGTAGGAAACATGGTTGTTATGCAACTTAGAAAAAGAGCGATACAAGGTAAAATCAATCACATAGCAAGCATGGTCCATATAGTTTGAGAATTTCAAAAAGAGGTCCCTAGGTGAGCTTACAATTCAATTTTACAAATGAAGCATTATGCCAAAATGACTAGTTTCAAGTATGTGTAGAGAACATAGTTAGACAATTAAGGATTAACATGTCATTAAGGCATAAGCATAACATATGGATGCATATGATCAAGCAACACAATGCATTGAGATAAATGCACATCATCTAACATCAAAAATTGCCTAGTCAAAGTAAAGAATTCAAATCATATGGTGGCCAAAACATGCAATTCAAAAGATTTAGAATGCTTTGAAGGAAATGTCATAAGTACTTGGTATGCACAATTATTAAGAATGAAAATTCAATACCAAGCAACAAAGTATAACCTCAACAAAGAAATCCAACAATGAATATCAATAACAATGATGCTAAAATAGCAACACGTCAGTAATCAATAATAATATCTCAGCACAATCAGCAAATCAAATCATTAATCCAACACTTAGGACTAGAAACAGAAAATTAAACTAACTAACTAACTAACTAACTAACTAATTAAATAACTAAAGAAGATGATGGTGGATGGTAAATGGTGGTGGTGGATGATGGTTGAAAGGAAGAAAGAAGATAAGAGAAGAGAAGAGAAGAGAAGAGAAGAGAAGAGAAAAGAAGAAAAGAAATGGAGAGAAAAGAAGAAAAGAAGAGTGTGTGAAATATGGCAGGTGGTCACGCCTACGCGTGGGTCATGCATACACGTGAGTGGCAGAAATGGGGTGTGACGCGTACGCGTATAACAGGCGTACGCGGCGTGTGAAGAAATTGTGCTAGACGCACAGTTTCCATACACCTTTCGCACAACTCACTGTCAAGACCGTGCGATGGCACAATGCTCGCACGATCCTGCCATGGTTCATTTTTTGTCCAGAATAGTGAGTCACGCGTATGCGTAGTTCAGGGGTATGCGTGAGGGGAATTTTTTTTAAAGAAGCATAACATAAAAACAGGGCTCTCCTACCCACTATTTACATTTCTAAAAACCAACCAAAATTCAAATTTACTAAAATCCTTAACTCTTTTTTGAATTTTTTTTCAAACACTCTACTATGCAATTCAAACAATATTTCAATTTAAACAAAGATGAAATTCAAAACAACTAACCTACAACTCAAGGCATAAATCTAACTAAATAAACTAACATCTAATTGCAATATATACAAGAGTGATATCAAAGCAAGAAAGTACCTAACAATGGAAACTCAATTCATTCATCAACTATATATACAAGAGAATGGAAAGAGTTTACCATGGTGGGGTGTCTCCCACCTAGCACTTTTATTTTAAGTCCTTAAGTTGGACATTTGGTGGGGTGCTCTAATCAAGGAAGCTTATGCTTGAATTCATCCTTGAACTTCCACCAATGCTTGGACTTCCAAAATACTCCAAGATTCTCAATTGATTGCACAAAACCTTGATGGAGTCCTTCTCAAGATATGAGCTCCCAAAGTTGGTATTCATGTTATAATCCAAGATCCCATATCTTATTTTCACACCCGTCTTCAAGTTGATCATCAAAATTCCAACCTGGTGACTTAGCCTTGGAATCCTCACTCAAGCACCCAAACGACTTCCTAGATCCTTCTAATTTAGCTCTACACCAACCTTTGAATTTCAACTTTGATCTCTTAACCATAATGAACCTTGATTGGCATTTTCAACCACTAACCATTTCTCTTTTGCTCTTAATTCCACAAAGAGCTCTAAGTTGCTCATCCGTTTCAAGCAAACCAAATTCAAGCGGAAAAGTAAAGCTCAAGGATAAGAATTTTACCCACTTGACTGTTGTGTTGGATGGTGACTGGTGCATGAAATTGTAAATCACACTTTTCACAACTTGTACCACTAACCAGCAAGTGCACTGGGTCATCCAAGTAATACCTTACGTGAGTAAGGGTCGAATCCTACGGAGATTGTTGACTTGAAGCAAGCTATGGTTATCTTGTAACTCTTAGTCAGGATAATAATAATTCTCAGTTTTGATTGGTAGTAAATAAAAAGTATGGATGAAGTAATACTTGTTATGCAGTAATGGAGAATATGTTGGAGTTTTGGAGATGCTTTGTCTTCTGAATCTCTGCTTTCCCCCTGTCTTCTTCTTCACGCACGCAAGGTTCCTCCTATGGCAAGCTGTGTGTTGGTGGATCACCGTTGTCAATGGCTACCATCCGTCCTCTCAGTGAAAATGGTCCAGGTGCGCTGTCACCGAACGGCTAATCATCCGTCGGTTCTCACTCATGCTGGAATAGGATCCATTGATCCTTTGCGTCTGTCACTACGCCCAACCCTTGTGAGTTTGAAGCTCGTCATAGTCATTCAATCCCTGAAACCTACTCGAAATACCACAGACAAGGTTTAGACTTTTCGAATTCTCAAGAATGCTGCCAATGGATTCTAGCTTATACCACGAAGATTCTGATTAAGGAATCCAAGAGATACTCATTCAATCTAAGGTAGAACGGAGGTGGTTGTTAGGCACGCATTCATAGATTAAGAATGGTGATGAGTGTTATGGATCATCACATTTATCATATTGAAGTGCGAATGAATATCTTAGATAGAAACAAGCGTGTTTGAGTAGAAAACAGAAATAATTGCATTAATCCATCGAGACACAGCAGAGCTCCTCACCCCCAACAATGGAGTTTAGAGACTCATGCCGTCAAAGAGTACAAAGTTCAGATCTAAAAATGTCATGAGGTACAAAATAAATCTCTAAAAGTTGTTTAAATACTAAACTAGTAACCTAGGTTTACAGAAAATGAGTAAACTACTTCTGGGGCCCACTTGGTGTGTGCTGGGGCTGAGACTTGAGCTTTTCATGTGCCTGGGCTGTTTCTGGAGTTAAACGCCAGGTTGTAACCTGTTTTGGGCGTTTAACTCCAATTTGCAACCTGTTTCTGGCGTTTAAAGCTAGAATGAAACATAGAACTGGCGTTAAATGCCAGTTTACGTCATTTATCTTCGAGAAAAGTGTGGACTAATATATATTGCTGGAAAGCCCTGGATGTCTACTTTCCAACGCAATTGAGAGCGTGCCAATTGAACTTCTGTAGCTCCAAAAAATCCATTCCGAGTGTAGGGAGGTTAGAATCCAACAGCATCAGCAGTCCTTTTTCAGCCTGAATCAGATTTTTGCTCATATCCCTCAATTTCAGCCAGAAAATACCTGAAATCACAGAAAACACACGAACTCATAGTAAAGTCCAGAAATATAAATTTTTCCTAAAAACTAATAAAAATATACTAAAAACTAACTAAAACATACTAAAAGCTACATGAAATTACCCCCAAAAAGCGTATAAAATATCCGCTCATCACAATACCAAACTTAAACTGTTGCTTGTCCCCAAGCAACTAGATAAATAAAATAGGATAAAAAGAAATCAAGAAGCAATAATATCTCAGAGTTTTAAGTGAAACTCAGATTCTAATTAGATGAGCGGGACTAGTAGCTTTTTGCTTTCGAACAGTTTTGGCATCTCACTTTATCCTTTGAAATTCAGAATGATTAGCATCCATAGGAACTCAGAATTCAGATAATGTTATTGGTTCTCCTATTTTAGTATGTTGATTCTTGAACACAGTTACTTATGAGTCTTGGCTGTGACCCTAAGCATTTTGTTTTCCAGTATTACCACCAGATACATAAATGCCATAGACATATAACTGGGTGAACCTTTTCAGATTGTGACTCAGCTTTGCTAAAGTCCCTAGTTAGAGGTGTCAGAGTTCTTAGGCACACTCTTTTGCCTTGGATCACGACTTTAACCACTCAGTCTCAAGCTCTTCACCTGGACCTTCATGACACAAGCACATGGTTAGGGACAGCTTGATTTAGCCACATAGGCCAGGATTTTATTCCTTTAGGCCCTCCTTTCCATTGATGCTTAAAGCCTTAGATCCTTTTTGCCCTTGCCTTTTGGTTTAAGGGGCTATTGGCTTTTCTGCTTGCTTTTTTTTGCAAGCTTTGCTTTTCACTACTTTTTCTTGCTTCAAGAATCAATTTCATGATTTTTCAGATCATCCATAACATTTCTCTTGTTCATCATTCCTTCAAGAGCCAACAGATTTAACATTCATAAACTCCACTATCAAAATTATGCACTGTTCAGGCATTCATTCAGAAGACAAAAAGTATTGCCACCACATATAAATAATTTGAATTTTCCTTATTAAAAACTCAAAAAATTATTGCCTCCTTATTCTAAAAATCTGCTATTTTATTCATGTTTGATGATGCTGAAAAAAATAAATTATTGCTTAATTGGAGATAAAATCAAAATAAAGATACTAATTACTACTACTCATATATAACTTCTAAGGTAAATTCCTAATAAGAACAATTATCACAGAGTTAAGGCTAAGATTAGGACTCAACAACCTTTATTTTGGGAGGTGGATGCTCCTTTAGTCTATAGGGTGCTTGGCCCTTCAAGAGATAGCTTCTGACACTTCAGTTCATTCAGTTCACGCCCTTGCTCTTGCTCTTCTTGTTCCCCAAGCAGTTTGCAAAGCATGCTATTTTGATTTTGCTGTTCTTCCTTTAGTTGGTCCATAGCTTCTTGCAACTTGGCAACAGATGCTTCAAGACGCTCCCAATATTCAATTTGAGGGATTTCCGGGAGGAACTCCTATGCTTTCCTCTTGATGGGATCGTCTTGTACTTGTTGTCCTTCCATTGACTTTTTGGTGATTGGTTGCTCAACTGAGATATACTCATTTACTCCCATCTTTACCCTAGCATCTATACATAGCATAGAGATTAAGCTTGGATAAGCCAATTTGGCATCTTTGGAGTTCTTATTTGCAATTGTGTAAAGTTAACAAGAAATCAGCTGATGAACTTCCACTTCTTTTCCCAACATAATGCAATGGATCATTACTGCTCTTTTGATGGTGACTTCAGAGCGGTTGCTAGTGGGCAGTATAGAATGTCCAATGAAGTCCAGCCAGCCTCTGACGACTGGTTTGAGATCTCCTCTCTTGAGTTAGTTTGGGACACCCTTTGTGTTAGTTGTCCACTTGGTTCTAGGGAGGCATATATCCTCTAGAATTTTGTCCAAGCTCTTATTTGTTCTCATCATTCTCCTACTAAAGGAGTCTGGGTGATGAGCGGATATTTTATACGCTTTTTAGGGGTAATTTCATGTAGATTTTAGCATGTTTTAATTAGTTTTAATAGAATTTTATTAATTTTTAAGAAAAAAATCATATTTCTGGACTTTACTATGAGTTTGTGTGTTTTTCTGTGATTTCAGGTATTTTCTGGCTGAAATTGAGGGAGCTGAGCAAAAATCTGATTTAGGCTGAAAAAGGACTGTTGATGCTGTTGGATTCTGACCTCCCTGAACTCGGAATGGATTTTTTGGAGCTACAAAAGTCCAATTGGCGTGATCTCAATTGGGTTGGAAAGTAGACATCCAAGGCTTTCCAACAATATATAATAATCTATACTTTGCGCAAAGATAGATGACGTAAACTGGTGTTCAACACCAGTTCCATGTTGCAGTCTGGCGTCCAGCACCAGAAACAGGTTACAAGTTGGAGTTCAACGTCAAAAACATGTTACAACCTGGCGTTCAACTCCAGAAACAGCCCAGGCACGTGAGAAGCTTAAGTCTCAGCCCCAGCACACACCAAGTGGGCCCCAGAAGTGGATTTCTGCACTATCCATCTTAGTTTACTCAATTTTCTATAAACCTAGGTTACTAGTTTAGTATTTAAACAACTTTTAGAGACTTATTTTGTATCTCATGACATTTTTAGATCTGAATTTTATACTCTTTGACGGCATGAGTCTCTAAACTCTATTGTTGGGGGTGAGGAGCTCTGCAGCGTCTTTCAATCCATGAACGTGTGCCTGACAACCACCTCCGTTCTACATCAGATTGAATGAGTATCTCTTAGATTCCTTAATCAGAATCTTCGTGGTATAAGCTAGAATTGATGGCGGCATTCATGAGAATCCGGAAAGTCTAAACCTTGTCTGTGGTATTTCGAGTAGGATTCTGGGATTGAATGATAGTGATGAGCTTCAAACTCGCGAGTGTTGGGCATGATGACAAACGCAAAAGAATCAATGGGTTCTATTCCGACATGATCGAGAACCAACAGCTGATTAGCCGTGCTGTGACAGAGCATTTGGACCATTTTCACTGAGAGGATGGAAAGTAGCCATTGACAACGGTGACACCCTACATAGAGCTTGCCATGGAAGGAACTTTGCACTTTTGCATGAGATGAATATTACATTACAGGAATTCAGAAGACAAAGCATCTCCAAAACTCCAACATATTCTCCATTATTGCACAACAAGTAATTATTTTACGCTCTTCTATTTTTTTAGTAATTCAAACTGATAATCATAATTGATCTCCTGACTAAGAATAATAAAATAATCATAGCTTGCTTCAAGCCAACAATCTCCGTGGAATCGACCCTTACTTACGTAAGGTATTACTTGGACGACCCAGTGCACTTGCTGGTTAGTTGTACGGATTGCAAAAGTGTGATTGCAATTTCGTGCACCACTGGGTCATCTTGCAGTTGAGGCATCTTGAAGATCTCTCTTATTTTGTCAGGGTGGAAGTGAACAATCTTCCCTCTAACCAGAGTTCGAAAGTCATAGAAGGCAGTTCCAGCTATTCTCTGCCTGTCTGTTTGCTACAGATTAGAGTAGAATTCCTGAACCATGTTTCTTCCCACCTTTGTTTCAGGATTAGCTAGGATTTCCCAGCTCCTATTTTGAATTTGCTCTTGGATCTCTGGATATTCGTCTTCTTTCAGATCGAATTTAACTTCCGGGATCACTGACCTTAGACCCATTATTTTGTAGTAATGGTCTGAATGTTCTTTGGTTAAGAACTTCCCTTGATTCCAAAGTGGTTTTGGAATATTCTCTCTCTTGCTTCTTGGAGTGGTTTGTTTTTTCTTAGGAACCATGATCTTAGTGGGTATTGGCTTAGTGATCACAGATAAACACACTGATGAGCGGATATTTTATACGCTTTTTGGGGGTAATTTCATGTAGATTTTAGTATGTTTTAGTTAGTTTTTAGTAGATTTTTAATAGTTTTTAAGCAAAAATCATATTTCTAGACTTTACTATCAGTTTGTGTATTTTTCTTAGATTTCAGGTATTTTCTGGCTGAAATTGAGGGAGCTGAGCAAAAATCTGATTCAGGCTGAAAAATGACTGCTGATGCTGTTGGATTCTTACCTCTCTACACTCGGAATGGAGTTTTTGGAGCTACAAAAGTCCAATTGGAGCGCTCTCAATTTGGTTGGAAAGTAGACATCCAGGGCTTTCTAGCAATATATAATAGTCCATACTTTGCGCGAAAATAGATGACATAAACTGGCGTTCAACGCCAGTTCCATGTTGCAGTCTGGCGTTCAGCGCCAGAAACAGGTTACAAGTTGGAGTTCAACGCCAAAAACAGGTTACAACCTGGCGTTCAACTCCAGAAACAGCCCAGGAACGTGAGAAGCTTAAGTCTCAGCCCCAGCACACACCAAGTGGGCCCCATGAGTGGATTTCTGCACTATCCATCTTAGTTTACTCATTTTCTGTAAACCTAGGTTACTAGTTTAGTATTTAAACAACTTTTAGAGACTTATTTTAGATCTCATGACATTTTTAGATCTGAATTTTATACTCTTTGACGGCATGAGTCTCTAAACTCCATTGTTGGGGGTGAGGAGCTCTGCAGCGTCTCGATGAATTAATGCAATTATTTATGTTTTTCCATTCAAACACGCTTGTTCCTATCTAAGATGTTCATTCGCGCTTCACTCTGAAGAAGGTGATGATCCGTGACACTCATCACCTTCCTCAATCCATGAACGTGTGCCTGGCAACCACCTCCGTTCTACATTAGATTGAATGAGTATCTCTTAGATTTCGTAATCAGAATCTTCGTGGTATAAGCTAGAATTGATGGCAACATTCATGAGAATCCGGAAAGTCTAAACCTTGTCTGTGGTATTCCAAGTAGAATTCAAGGATTGAATGGCTGTGACAAGCTTCAAACTCGCAATTGTTGGGCGTAGTGACAGACGCAAAAGAATTAATGGATTCTATTCCGACATGATCGAGAACCAACAGATGATTAGCCGTGCTGTGACAGAGCATTTGGACCATTTTCACTGAGAGGATGGGAAGTAGCCACTAACAACGGTGACACCCTACATACAGCTTGCCATGGAAGGAGCCTTGCGTGTGTGAAGAGGAGTATAAGAGAAAAGCTGAAATAAAGAGGACAAAGCATTTCCAAAACTCCAACATATTCTCCATTATTAAGTAACAATCAATTATTTTATGCCCTTTGACTTTTTATAATTAAAACGAAAGAACCCTATTGGCATCCTAACTAAGATCAACAAGATAACTATAGCTTGCTTCTTGCCAACAATCTCCGTGGGATTCGACCCTTACTCACGTAAGGTATTACTTGGACGACCCAGTGCACTTGCTGGTTAGTTGTGCGGATTGCAAAAGTGTGATTGCAATTTCGTGCACCAAGTTTTTGGCCCGTTGCCGGGGATTGTTCAAGTTTGAACAACTAAAGGTTTATTTTGTTACTTAGATTAGAAATAATTTATTTTTGATGCTATAGAATCATTAAATCTGAGTCCTTTATTTTCTTTTCAAAAATTTTTCAAAAATATTATTTTTTCCTTATTAATTTTTAATTTTTATGTGAGTTTAGTTTTATATTTTAAGTTTGGTGTCAATTGCATATTTTATATTTTCCTTTAAATTTTCGTGTTGCATGTTCTTTATTTTTCCTTGATCTTCAAATTGTTCTTGTCAAATTGATCTTGATTGATCTTTGGTTTTTCCTATTTTGTGTATTTTTCGTGTTTTCCTTGTGCTTTTTCAAAATATTAGTTTTCAAAAATATATTTTTTTGTATACAATATTAAAACACGTTACATTTATAGCTCAGTTGGCTAGAGCGTTGGCTAATGTTCTTGGCAATTGGGTATCTTCCTTTTAAAATTTTTTTCAAAAATAATTTTTCTTTCAAAATCTTGTGCCAAACTTTAAGTTTGGTGTTTTCTTGTTAATCTTTCTTTAATTTTCGAAAATTTTATTGTGGTTTTCTAAAAATTTTAAGTTTGGTGTTCTATCTTTTGTTCTTGTTGTTCTTGTGAGTCTTCAAGGTATTCTTGAGTCTTCTTTATGTTTTGATCTTAAAATTTTTAAGTTTGGTGTGCCTTGATGTTTTCCCTCCAAAAATTTTCGAAAATAAGGAGCATTGGATCTAAAAATATTTAGTCTTGTGTCTTTTGTGTGTTTTTCCCTTTCATCATAAAATTCAAAATTCAAAAAAAAAAAGATTTTTCTAACTAATTTTAAGCCATATTTTTGAATTTTTTTATATAAAAATTCAGATTTCAATTTCAAAATTTTTCAAATCTTATCCTTTTAAGCTTTTAAAAAAAATTTAGATTTCAATTTCAAAAATATCCTAACCACTTTCTCTCTCCTCACTTTTTCGAAAAACTTCATAAAATATTTTTAATTTTTTATGGACTTAAGTGGAAATGAACAGTCCAGAAGGACTCTAGGGTCATATGCTAACCCCACTACTACTTCATACGGGAGTAGTATCTGTATACCCTCCATTGGAGTCAGTAAGTTTTGAGTTGAATCCTCAGCTCATTATCATGGTGTAGCAAAGTTGCTAGTATTCCGGTCTTCCACAGGAAGAACCTACAAAGTTTCTGGCACAATTTTTACAAATTGATGACACAGTACATGATAAGGAAGTAGATCAGGATGTCTACAGATTATTACTGTTTCCATTTGCTGTAAAGGACCAAGCTAAGAGGTGGTTAAATAACCAACCTAAGGACAGCATAAATACATGGAAACAACTGTCAGAAAAATTCCTGAATCACTATTTTCCTCCAAAACGGATGACACAGCTAAGGCTGAGCATCCAAGGCTTCAAACAAGGAGATAATGAATCTCTTTATGATGCCTAGGAGAGATAAAGAGAGATGCTAAGAAAATGCCCCTCTGAAATGTTTTCAGAGTGGGTGCAGTTAGACATCTTCTATTTTGGGCTTACAGAGAGAGCTCAGATTTCTCTAGACCACTCAGCTGATGGATCTATACACATGAGAAAGACAATAGAAGAAGCTCAAGAGCTTATTGATACAGTTGCCAGAAATCAGCATCTGTATCTAAACAGTGAACCTTCCATCAACGAAGAGGCTAAAACAGTAACTGCTGAACTCAGTCCTGCAGAACAAGTTACTGAATTCAATCAGCAACTGGATTTTCTAACAAAACAGCTAGCCAAATTGAAGGAGATACTACAAAAAACAAGAATGGCTAATTTGAATATGGAAGTACAGTTGAAGCAAACAAAACAGCAGCTATCAAAACAAATAATAGAAGAGTGCCAAGCAGTTCAATTAAGAAGTGAGAAAATATTAAATACCTCACTTCAAGGTAGCAGGAAGCCAAGAAATGAGCAAACTACCCAAAATCCATCTGAGGAAAGTCAGAGCCCAGAGCGGAATAATTCTGGTGCTCAAACGCCAGAAAATAGGTGGGAAGCTGGCGTTGAACGCCCAGCCCATGCTCAGTCCTGGCATTCAACGCCAGAAACAAGCAAGGAATTGGCGTTGAACGCCCAAAGGAAGCACAATTCTGGCGTTCAGACGCCAGAAACAGGTAAGGAGTTGGCGTCTAACGCCACTCCAGCTTCCACCCCTGGCATTCAAATGCCAGTGGGAGATCAGACACATACAAGTGCTGATAGCAACTCCTCTAAAAAGGCTTCTCAACCCACATCTGTAGGCAATAAACCTACAGCAACTAAGGTTGAGGAATACAAAGCTTAAATGCCTTATCCTCAAAAACTCCACTAAGCGGAACAGGATAAGCAATTTGCCTACTTTGCAGACTATCTCAAGACTCTTGAAATAAAGATTCCGTTTGCAGAGGCACTTGAGCAAATACCCTCTTTTGCTAAGTTCATGAAAGAGATCTTAAGTCATTAGAAGGATTGGAGGGAAACTGAAAAAGTTTACCTCACTGAAGAATGCAGTGCAGTCATTCTGAAAAGCTTACCTTAGAAGCTTAAAGATCCCGGAAGCTTTATGATACCCTGCACATTACAGGATACTTGTACCAAGAAAGCTCTATGTGATCTTGGGGTAAGTATCAACCTAATACCTGCATCTACTATCAAAAAGCTTTGTTTGACTGAAGAAGTCAAACCAACCCGGATATGTCTCCAACTTGCTGATGGCTCCATTAAATACCCATCAGGTGTGATTGAAGACATGATTGTCAAGGTTGGGCCATTTGCCTTTCCTATTGACTTTGTGATGTTGGAAATGGAGTAGCACAAGAGTGCAACTCTCATTCTAGGAAGACCTTTCCTAGCAACTGGCCGAACCCTTATTGACGTTCAAAAAGGGGAAGTAACCGTGAGAGTCAATGAGGATGAGTTCAAGTTGAATATTGTCAAAGCTATGCAGCATCCAGACACCCCAAATGACTGCATGAGCATTGATTATTGAATCTTTAGTACAAGAGGTCAATGGTGCACGAAATCACAATCACACTTTTGTAATTCCGCATAACTAACCAGCAAGTGCACTGGGTCGTCCAAGTAATACCTTACGTGAGTAAGGGTCGATCCCACGGAGATTGTCGGCTTGAAGCAAGCTATGGTTACCTTGTAACTCTTAGTCAGGATATCAATAATTCTCTGATTTAATTGTAAAAAGTAAAAGAACATGAAATAAATACTTGTTTTGTAGTAATGGAGAACAGGTTGAGGTTTTGGAGATGCTCTATCTTCCGAATCTCTGCTTTCCTACTATCTTCTTCTTCAAGCATGCAAGGCCCCTTCCATGGCAAGCTATATGTTGGGTTTCACCGTTGTCAATGGCTACCTCCCGTCCTCTAAGTGAAAATGTTCAACGCACTCTGTCACAGCACGGCTAATCATCTGTCGGTTCTCGATCATGCTGGAATAGGATCTACTGATCCTTTTGCGTCTGTCACTACGCTTAACACTCGCGATTTTGAAGCTTGTCACAGTCATTCAATCCTTGAATCCTACTCAGAATACCACAGACAAGGTTTAGACCTTCCGGATTCTCAAGAATGGCTGCCAATGGATTCTAGCTTATACCACGAAGATTCTGATTAAGGAATCAAAGAGATATCCACTCAATCTAAGGTAGAACGGAGGTGGTTGTCAGGCACACGTTCATAGGTAAGAATGATGATGAGTGTCATGGATCATCACATTCATCAAATTGAGGAACAAGTGATATCTTAGAATAGAAGCAAGTGTGATTGAATGAAAAACAGTAGTAATTGCATTAATCCATCAAGACACAGCAGAGCTCCTCACCCCCAACCATGGGGTTTAGAGACTCATGCCGTAGAAGATACAATATGAAAGGTGTAAAATGTCATGAGGTGAAGATACAATAGCAAAAAGTCCTATTTATAGTGAACTAGTGACCTAGGGTATACAAGAATGAGTAAGTGACGTAAAAATCCACTTCCGGGGTCCACTTGGTGTGTGCTTGGGCTGAGCATTGAAGCTTTCATGTGTAGAGACTTTTTCTGGAGTTAAACGCCAGCTTTTGTGCCAGTTTGGGCGTTTAACTCCAACTTTTGTGCCAGTTCCGGCGTTAAACGCCGAGAATTCTGAAGCTGATTTGGAATGCCAGTTTGGGCCATCAAATATTGGGCAAAGTATGGACTATAATATATTGTTGGAAAGCCCAGAATGTCTACTTTCCAGCACAATTAAGAGTGCGCCAATTGGGCTTCTGTAGATCCAGAAAATTCACTTCGAGTGCAGGGAGGTCAGAATCCAACAGCATCTGTAGTCCTTTTTCAGCCTCTGAATCAGATTTTTGCTCAAGTCCCTCAATTTCAGCCAGAAAATACCTGAAATAACAAAAAAATACACAAACTCATAGTAAAGTCCATAAAAGTGAATTTTAAATAAAAACTAATAAAAATATAATAAAAACTAACTAAAATATACTAAAAACATACTAAAAACAATGCCAAAAAGCGTATAAATTATCCGCTCATCACAACACCAAACTTAAATTGTTGCTTGTCCCCAAGAAACTAAAAATCAAATAGGATAAAAAGAAGATAATATACTATAGACTCCGAAATATCAATGAAACTTAGCTCCAATTAGATGAGCGGGACTAGCAGCTTTTTGCCTCCGAACAGTTTTGGCATCTCACTTTATCCTTTGAGGTTCAGAATGATTGGCATCTATAGGAACTCAGAATTCAGATAGTGTTATTGATTCTCCTAGTTAAGTATGATGATTCTTGAACACAGCTACTTTATGAGTCTTGGCCATGGCCCAAAGCACTCTGTCTTCCAGTATCACCACCGGATACATACATGCCACAGACACATAATCATTCTTTCAAGAGCCAACAATTTTAACATTCATGAACAACAAATTCAAAAGACATATGCACTGTTCAAGCATACATTCAGAAAACAAAAAGCATTGTCACCACATCAAAATAATTAAGCTAGTTTTAAAGATGAATTCGAAATCTTGTACTTCTTGTTCTTTTGTAATAAAAACATTTTTCATTTAAGAAAGGTGATGGATTCATAGGACATTCATAGCTTTAAGGCATAGACACTAAGATACTAATGATCATGTAGTGAAGACACAAACATAGATAGAACATCAAGCATAGAAATCGAAAAACAGAATAATAAGAACAAGGAAATTAAGGAACGGGTCCACCTTAGTGATGACAGCTAGTTCTCCTTCTTGAAGATCCTATGGAGTGCTTGAGCTCCTCAATGTCTCTTCCTTACCCTTGTTGCTCCTCTCTGATTTCATGGAGGATAATGGTTGCTTTTGTTGAGGTCCATGAGTGGGCTCTTTTGTTTGCTCCATCCTCTTTTTTAGTGATGGGCTTTTGAGATGAATCTCTCCATCTCTCATGACTCAGAGTTGGAAGCAACTGCCTTCCCTTTCCTCTTCCTAGGGTTTCTCCGGCCTTAAGTGCCATCTATGGTTATGGAAAAACAAAAAGCAACGCTTTTACCACACCAAACTTAGAAGGTTTGCTCGTCCTCGAGCAAAAGAAGAAAGAATAGAGGAGAAAAAGAAAATGGAGGAGATGGAGAGGTCTGAGTGGTTAAGAGGTGATGGGGAAGAGTATTTGGGGAAGGGTATTATTGGAATGTGTGAAGAAAAGAGAGTG
Organism: Arachis duranensis; assembly: GCF_000817695.3. Taxonomy (NCBI): domain Eukaryota; kingdom Viridiplantae; phylum Streptophyta; class Magnoliopsida; order Fabales; family Fabaceae; genus Arachis; species Arachis duranensis. The sequence continues at coordinate 27,133,392 of NC_029772.3, read as the reverse complement.
TGAACTGAGGTTGGTGGGGATCCTGTGGGGTCCACAGATCCTGAGGTGTCAAGGATTTCTCATCCCTGCACTAATTAGGCTTGCAAAATGCCCCTTGCTGCCAATCCTGGCATTAAACGCTAGGTTGCTGCCTATTTCTGGCGTTTAACGCCAGCTTCCTGCCCTTTTCTGGCGTTAAACGCCAGCTCTGTGCCCATTTCTGGCGTTAAACGCCCAGAATGGTGCCAGACTGGGCGTTTAACGCCCATTCTGCTGCCCTTATTGGTGTTTAAATGCCAGCAAGTTTCTCCTCCAGGGTGTGCTGTTTTCCATTCTATTTTTCATTCTATTTTTGCTTTTTCAGTTGTTTTTGTGAATTCACATGAACATCAACCTACAGAAGACATAAAATAACAATAGAAGCTAAATAGATAGAATTGGGTTGCCTCCCAACAAGCGCTTCTTTAATGTCAGTAGCTTGACAGTGGGCTCTCTTGGAGCCTCACGGATACTCAGAGCATGATGATGGCCTCTCAACACCAAACTTAGAGTTTG
>NC_029772.3:27132393-27132784 GCF_000817695.3 Arachis duranensis | reverse complement strand
CTTATTTGACTCTGTATTGAGAGAAGCTTTTCATGCTTCTTCCCTTTCCTGTCTGCAAACCATGGTACTTCCTGAATGGCAAAGAGTTGCTCATCCAGAAATGTTTTAGAGATCTCAGTAGGAGGGTGGGGCGCTCCTGCTACTGGTTCTATCCGGGACAGATGATCAGCTACTTGATTTTCTATCCCTTTTCTGTCTCTTATTTCTATATCAAACTCTTGCAGAAGCAACACCCATCTTATGAGCCTGGGTTTTGAATCCTGCTTTGTGAGTAGATATTTAAGAGCAGCATGGTCAGTGTACACTGATGAGCGGATAATTTATACGCTTTTTGGCATTGTTTTTAGGTAGTTTTTAGTAAGTTCAAGCTACTTTTAGGGATGTTTTCATT
>NC_029772.3:27127442-27132266 GCF_000817695.3 Arachis duranensis | reverse complement strand
GTAATTTCTGGCTGAAATTGAGGGACTTGAGCAAAATTCTGATAGGAGGCTGACAAAGGACTGCTGATGCTGTTGGAATCTGACCTCCCTGTACTCGAAATGGATTTTCTGGGGCTACAGAACTCCAAGTGGCATGCTCTCAACGGCGTTGGAAAGTAGACATCCAGAGCTTTCCAGCAATATATAATAGTTTATACTTTATTCGGGAATTGACGATATAAACTGGCGCTCAACGCCAGTTGCATGCTGCTGTCTGGAGTAAAACGCCAGAAACACGTCACGACCCGGAGTTGAACGCCCAAAACATGTTACAACTTGGCGTTCAACTCCAAAAGAAGCCTCAGCTCGTGGATAGATTAAGCTCATCCCAAACACACCAAGTGGGACTCGGAAGTGGATTTATGCATCAATTACTTACTCATGTAAACCCCAGTAGCTAGTCTAGTATAAATAGGATAATTTACTATTGTATTAGACATCTTTGGTCTCAGTTTTATTTTATTCTTCATCTTAGGAGACTATTGATCACATTTTGGGGGCTGGCCATTCGGCCATGCCTGAACCTTTCACTTATGTATTTTCAACGGTGGAGTTTCTACACACCATAGATGAAGGGTGTGGAGCTCTGCTGTACCTCAAGACCATAGATTAAGGGTGTGGAGCTCTGCTATATCTCAAGTTTTAATACAATTACTACTGTTTCTATTCAATTCTCTTTATTCCTATTCTAAGATATTCATTGCACTTCAACTTGATGAATGTGATGATCTGTGACACTCATCATCATTCTCATCTATGAACGCGCGTGACTGACAACCACTTCCGTTTTACCTTAGGCCGGGCGCATATCTCTTGGATTCCTTAAACAGAATCTTCGTGGTATAAGCTAGAATTGATGGCGGCATTCATGGGAATCCGGAAAGTCTAACCTTGTCTGTGGTATTCCGAGTAGGATTCCGGGATTGAATGACTGTGACGAGTTTCAAACTCCTGAAGGCTGGGCGTTAGTGACAGACGCAAAAGAATCAAGGGATTCTATTCCAACCTAATTGAGAACCGACAGATGATTAGCCGTGCTGTGACAGAGCATTTGGACCTTTTACACTGAGACGATGGGATGTAGCCATTGACAACGGTGATGCCCTACATACAGTTTGCCATGGAAAGGAGTAAGAAGGATTGAAGGAAGAAGTAGGAAAGTAGAAAAAGAAAGGGCACAGTATCTCCATACACTTATCTGAAATTCCCACCATTAATTTACATAAGTATTTCTATCCTATTTTAATTATCTTTATTTTCTGATTATTATTTATTAATATTCGAAAATCCATAATCAATTATTATCTGCCTGACTAAGATTTACAAGATGACCATAGTTTGCTTCATACCAACAATCTCTGTGGGATCGACCCTTACTCACGTAAGGTTTATTACTTGGACGACCCAATACCCTTGCTGGTTAGTTGAACGGAGTTGTGTCCACACATAGCAAAGAGCCATTATAATTATTCCATACAACAACAAAGAATACAACATTCATGATCACAATTTCGTCCACCAAGTTTTTGGCGCCGTTGCCGGGGATTGTTCGAGTATGGACAACTGACGGTTCATCTTGTTGCTCAGATTAGGTAATTTTCTTTTCAAAAAAAAGTTTTCAAAAATTTTTCTTTATTGTCGTTTTCTTAAAATATAATTTTCGAAAAAAATAATAAAAATACAAAAAAAATCATAAAATCATAAAAATAAAAAATATTTTGTGTTTCTTGTTCAAGTCTTGAGTCAACTTTTAAGTTTGGTGTCAATTGCATGCTTTAAAAAAATTTTTCTTGCATTTTTCGAAAATTCATGCATTCATGGTGTTCTTCATGATCTTCAAGTTGTTCTTGACAAGTCTTCTTGTTTGATCTTGATGAATTCTTGTTTTGTGTCTTTTGTTGTTTTTCTCTCTCATCATTACAAAATTCAAAAATAAAAAAATATCTTTTCCTTATTTCTCTCCTAATTTCGAAAATTTGAGTTGACTTAGTCAAAAATTTTTAAAATTAGTTGTTTCTCATAAGTCAAGTCAAATTTTCAATTTTAAAAATCCTATCTTTTAAAAATTTTCTTCAAAAATCAAATCTTTTTCATTTTTATCTTATTAATTTCGAAAATTTTAAAATTATTTTCAAAATCTCTTTCTTAATTTTATTTCAAATTTTTGAAATTACATTAACAATTAATGTGATTGATTCAAAAAATGTTGAAGTTTGTTACTTTCTTGTTAAGAAAGGTTCAATCCTTAAATTCTAGAATCTTATCTTTTAGTTTCTTGTTAGTTAAGTAATTAATTTTAATTTTAAAAATTAAATCTTTTTCAACCATATCTTTTTATCATATCTTTTCATCTTATCTTTTTATCATATCTTTTTCAAAAAAATTTTGATTTCAAAATATCTTATCTAACTTCTTATCTTCTTATCTTTTCAAATTTGACTTTAATATCTTTTTCAACTAACTATTTGACTTTTTGTTTGTTTCTTATCTTTTTTAAAACCACCTAACTACTTTTCCCTCTCTAATTTTCGAAAATATCTCATCTCTTTTTCAAAAATTCTTTTTAATTAAATAATTGTTTTAAATTTTAATTTTAATTCTATCTTATTTTTTTATTTTTGAAAATCATTTAACTTTTTCAAAATTATTTTCGAAATTCTCTATCTCTCCTTCTATCTATTTATTTATTTATTTACTAACACTTCTCTTCACCTCTCTTCATCTCAAATCACTGCCCCTACCTTTACCCTTTATTCATACTATTCATTCTTTTTCACTCCTATTCCATTTCTTCTTCTACTAACATAAAGGAATCTCTATACTATGACATAGAGGATTCCTCTTTCTTTTCTTGTTCTCTTCTTCCCTATATGAGCAGGAACAAGGAAAAAGACACTCTTGTTGAAGCTGATTCAGAACCTGAAAGGACTCTGAAGAGGAAACTAAGAGAAGCTAAATTACAACAATCCAGAAACAACCTTTCAGAAATTTTCGAACAAGAGAAGGAGATGGCAGCCGAAAATAATAATAATGCAAGGAGGATGCTGGGTGACTTTACTAAACCTACGTCCAAATTTGATGGAAGAAGCATCTCTATTCCTACCATTGGAGTAAACAATTTTGAGCTAAAACCTCAGCTAGTTGCTTTAATGCAACAAAATTGCAAGTTTCATGGACTTCCATCTGAAGATCCTTATCAGTTTTTAACTGAGTTCTTGCATATTTGTGAGACTGTAAAGACGAATGGAGTAGATCCTGAAGTCTACAGGCTCATGCTTTTACCTTTTGCTGTAAGAGACAGAGCTAGAACATGGTTGGACTCACAACCTAAAGATAGCCTGGACTCCTGGGATAAGCTGGTCACGGCCTTCTTGGATAAATTCTTTCTTCCTCAAAAGCTGAGCAAGCTTAGAGTGGATGTTCAGACCTTCAAGCAAAAAGATGGTGAATCCCTCTATGAAGCTTGGGAAAGATACAAGCAGCTGACCAAAAGGTGTCCATCTGACATGTTTTCAGAATGGACCATATTAGATATATTCTATTATGGTCTATCTGAATTTTCAAAAATGTCATTGGACCACTCTGCAGGTGGATCCATTCACCTAAAGAAAATACCTGCAGAAGCTCAAGAACTTATTGACATGGTTGCAAATAACCAATTCATGTACACTTCTGAGAGGAATTCCGTGAATAATGGGACGCCTCAGAGGAAGGGAGTTCTTGAAATTGTTGCTCTGAATGCCATATTGGCTCAGAACAAAGTGTTGACTCAGCAAGTCAACATGATCTCTCAAAGTCTGAATGGATGGCAAAATGCATCCAACAGTACTAAAGAGGCAGCTTCTGAAGAAGCTTATGATCCTGAAAACCCTGCAATGGCAGAGGTTAATTACATGGGTGAACCTTATGGAAACACCTATAACTCATCATGGAGAAATAGGGTCAGTAATAACAAGCCTTTTCCATCATCTTCTCAGCAACAGACAGAAAATTCTGAACAGAGCCCCTCTAATTTAGCAGACTTAGTCTCTGATCTGTCAAAAGCCACTTTAAGTTTCATGAGTGAAACAAGGTCCTCCATTAGAAATCTGGAGGCACAAGTGGGCCAGCTGAGTAAGAAAATCATTGAAACTCCTTCCAGTATTCTCCCAAGTAATACAGAAGAGAATCCAAAAAGAGAGTGCAAGGCCATTGATGTAATCAATATGGCCGAATGCACAAGGGAGGAGGAGGATGAAAATCCTAGTGAGAAAGACCTCCTGGGACGTTTCTCAAACAAGAAGGAGTTCCCCATTGAGGACCTAAAGGAATCCGAGGCTCATATAGAGACCATAGAGATTCCACTAAATCTCCTTCTGCCATTCATGAGCTCTGAAGACTATTCTTCCTCAGAAGAGGATGAAGATGTGATTGGAGAACAAGTTACTCAATATCTAGGAGCTATCATGAAGCTGAATGCCAAGTTGTTTGGTAATGAGACTTGGGAAGGTGAACCTCCCTTGCTCATTAGTGAACTAGATACATTGATTCAGAAAACTTTACCTCAAAAGAAACAAGATCCTGGTAAATTCTTAATACCCTGTACTATAGGCACCATGACCTTTAACAAAGCTCTGTGTGACCTGGGGTCATGCATAAATCTTATGCCACTCTCTATAATGGAGAAACTAGGGATCATTGAGGTACAGCCTGCCTTATTCTCATTACAATTGGCAGACAAGTCAGTAAGACAACCTTATGGATTAGTAGAGGACGTGTTAGTAAAGGTTGAAGGCCTTTACATCC
>NC_029772.3:27127025-27127235 GCF_000817695.3 Arachis duranensis | reverse complement strand
CTATAGAGAGGAAGCATGAAAAGCTTCTCTCAGTACAGAGTCAAAAAGAGCCCCCACAGTTAAACTCTAAGTTTGGTGTTGGGAAGCCACAACCAAACTCTAAGTTTGGTGTTGAGAAGCCCCCACAACCAAACTCTAAGTTTGGTGTTGGGAGGCCCTCATCATGCTCTGAATATCTGTGAGGCTCCATGAGAGCCCACTGTCAAGCTA
>NC_029772.3:27126392-27126869 GCF_000817695.3 Arachis duranensis | reverse complement strand
AAAAAAATACTAAAATTAAAAATAGAATAAAAAACAGCAGAAGAAAAATCACACCCTGGAGGAAGGACTTACTGGCATTTAAACGCCAGTAAGGTGCATCTGGCTGGCGTTCAACGCCAGAACAGAGCATGTTTCTGGCGCTGATGCCAGAAACAAGCAACATCTTGGCGTTTGAACGCCAGGAATGTGCCTTGAGGAAAGCTGGCGCTGAACGCCAATAACAAGCATGGAACTGGTGTTCAACGCCAGAAACATGCTACACATGGGCGTTGAACGCCCAGAGTGTGCATCACTTCGGCGTTTAAACGCCAGAATGGTGTGCAAAGGCATTTTACTTGCCTAATCGGTGCAGGGATGTAAATCCTTGACACCTCAGGATCTGTGGACCCATAGGATCACCTCAGGATCTGTGGACCCCACAGGATCATCTCAGGATCTGTGGACCCCACAGGATCCCCACCTAACATATTCTCCCCT
>NC_029772.3:27123223-27124968 GCF_000817695.3 Arachis duranensis | reverse complement strand
GTGTTCAAGAATCAACATACTTAACTAGGAGAATCAATAACTCTATCTGAAATTCTAAGTTCCTATAGAAGCCAATCATTCTAAACTTCAAAGGAAAAAGTGAGATGCCAAAACTGTTCAGAAGCAAAAAGCTACAAGTCCCGCTCATCTAATTATAATTAGTATTCATTGATATTCTGAGATTTATAGTATATTCTCTTCTTTTTATCCTATTTGATTTTCAGTTGCTTGGGGACAAGCAACAATTTAAGTTTGGTGTTGTGATGAGCGGATAATTTATACGCTTTTTGGCATTGTTTTTAGGTAGTTTTTAGTAAGTTCAAGCTACTTTTAGGGATGTTTTCATTAGTTTTTATGTTAAATTCACATTTCTGGACTTTACTATGAGTTTGTGTGTTTTTCTGTGATTTCAGGTAATTTCTGGCTGAAATTGAGGGACTTGTGCAAAACTCTGATAGGAGGCTGACAAAGGACTGCTGATGCTATTGGAATCTGATCTCCCTGCACTCGAGATGGATTTTCTGGAGCTACAAAACTCCAAATGGCGCGCCCTCAACGACATTGGAAAGAAGACATCCAGAGCTTTCTAGCAATATATAATAGTTCATACTTTATTCGGGAATTGACGACGTAAACTGGCGCTCAACGCCAGTTCCATGCTGCTATCTGGAGTAAAACGCCAGAAACACGTCACGACCCGGAGTTGAACGCCCAAAACACGTTACAACTTGGCGTTCAACTCCAAAAGAAGCCTCAGCTCATGGATAGATCAAGCTCAGCCTAAACACACACCAAGTGGGCCTCGGAAGTGGATTTATTACTCATTAAATTCTTTTTATCCTATTTTGTTCATCTAGTTGCTTGGGGACAAGCAACAGTTTAAGTTTGGTGTTGTGATGAGCGGTTATTTTATACGCTTTTGGGGGGTAATTTCATGTAGATTTTAGTATGTTTTCATTAGTTTTTAGTAAAATATTATTAGTCTTAGGCAAAAATCATATTTCTGGACTTTACTATGAGTTTTTGTGTTTTTCTGTGATTTCAGGTATTTTCTGGCTGAAATTGAGGGAGCTGAGCAAAAATCTGAGTTAGGCTGAAAAAGGACTGCTGATGTTGTTGGATCCTGACCTCCCTGCACTCGAAATGGATTTTCTGGAGCCACAGGAGTCCAATTGGCGCGTTCTCAATGGCGTTGGAAAGTAGACATCCAGGGCTTTCCAGCAATATATAATAGTCCATACTTTGTGCGAAGATAGACGACATAAACTGGCGTTCAACTCCAGTATCATGCTGCTGTCTGGCGTCCAGCGCCAGAAACAGGTTACAAGTTGGAGTTCAACGCCAGAAACAGGTTACAACCTGGCGTTGAACGCCCAAAACAGCCCCAGGCACGTGAGAAGCTTAAGTCTCAGCCCCAGCACACACCAAGTGGGCTCCAGAAGTGGATTTCTGCACCATCTATCATAGTTTACTCATTTTTTGTAAACCTAGGTTACTAGTTTACTATTTAAACAACTTTTAGAGATTAACTCTGGACCTCATGACATTTTAGATATGAAATTTGTACCTTTTGGCAGCATGAGTCTCTAAACTCCATTGTTGGGGGTGAGGAGCTCTGCAGCGTCTCGATGAATTAATGCAATTACTTTTGTTTTCCATTCAAACACGCTTGTTCCTATCTAAGATGTTCATTCGCGCTTAAACATGAAGAAGGTGATGATCCGTGACACTCATCACCTTCCTCA
>NC_029772.3:27121540-27121887 GCF_000817695.3 Arachis duranensis | reverse complement strand
AGTAGTATCTGTATACCCTCCATTGGAGTTAGTAGCTTTGAGTTGAATCCTCAGCTCATTATCATGGTGCAGCAAAACTGCCAGTATTCAGTCTTTCACAGGAAGAACCTACAGAGTTTCTGGCACAATTTTTACAAATTGCTGACACAGTACATGATAAGGAAGTAGATCAGGATGTCTACAGATTATTACTGTTTCTATTTGCTGTAAAAGATCAAGCTAAGAGGTGGTTAAATAACTAGCCTAAGAACAGCATAAAAACATGAAAACAGCTATCAGAAAAATTCCTGAATCACTATTTCCCTCCAAAACGGATGACACAGCTAAGGCTAAGCATCCAAGGCTTC
>NC_029772.3:27118890-27121331 GCF_000817695.3 Arachis duranensis | reverse complement strand
ACTCAGCTGGTGGATCTATACATATGAGAAAAACAATTGAAGAAGCTCAAGAGCTTATTGATACAGTTGCCAGAAATCAGCATCTGTATCTAAGCAGTGAACCTTCCATAAAAGAAGAAGCTAAAACAGTAATTGCTGAACTCAGTCCTATGGATCAAGCTAATGAATTCAATCAGAAATTAGACTTTCTAACCCAGCAACTAGCCGAATTCAAGGAAATACTACAGGAAACAAGAATGGCTAATAGGAATATGGAAGTACAGTTAAAGCAAACAGAAAAGCAACTGTCAAAACAAATAGCAGAAGAATGCCAAGCAATTCAATTAAGAAGTGGGAAAACATTAAATACTTCACTTCAAAGCAGCAGGAAGCTAAGAAATGAACAAATAGCTACTCAAAATCCCTCTGAGGACAATCAGAGCCCAGAGAGGAATAATGCTGGTGCTGAACGCCCAGACCATGCTCATTCCTGGCGTTCAACGCCAGAAACAAGCATGAATCCGGCGTTGAATGCCCAAGGGGACCACAGTTCTGGCGTTCAGACGTCAGTAACAGATAAGGAGTTGGCGTCTAACGCCACTCCAGCTCCCACCCCTGGCATTCAAACGCCAGTGGGGGATCAGTCACATACAAGTGCTGATAACAACCCTTCTAAAAAGGCTTCCCAATCCACATCTGTAGGCAATAAACCTGCAGCAACTAAGGTTGAGGAATACAAAGCCAAAATGCCTTATCCTCAAAAACTCCACCAAGCAGAACAGGATAAGCAATTTGCCCGCTTTGCAGACTATCTCAGGACTCTTCAAATAAAGATTTCATTTGCAGAAGCACTTGAGCAAATACCCTCTTATGCTAAGTTCATGAAAGAGATCTTAAGTCATAAGAAGGATTGGAGGGAAACTGAAAAAGTTTACCTCACTGAAGAATGCAGTGCAGTCATTCTCAAAAGCTTACCTGAGAAGCTTAAAGATCCCGGGAGCTTTATGATACTATGCACATTAGAGGGTAATTGTACCAAGCAAGCTCTATGTGATCTTGGGGCAAGTATCAACCTAATACCTGCATCTATTATCACAAAGCTTGGTTTGACTGAAGAAGTCAAACCAACCCGGATATGTCTTCAACTTGCTGATGGCTCCATTAAATACCCATCAGGCGTGATTGAAGAATGATTGTCAAGGTTGTGCCATTTGCCTTTCCCACTGACTTTGTGGTGATGGAAATAGAGGAGCACAAGAGTGCAACTCTCATTCTAGGAAGACCTTTCCTAGCAAATGGCCGAACCCTCATTGACGTCCAAAAAGGGGAAGTAACCTTGAGAGTCAATGAGGAGGAGTTCAAGTTGAATGTTGTCAAAGCCATGCAACATCCAGACACCCTAAATGACTGCATAAGTGTTGATATTATTGACTCTCTGGTAAGAGAGGTCAATATGACTGAGAGTCTCGAATCAGAGCTAGAGGACATCTTTAAAGATGTTCAGCCTGATTTGGAGGAATCAGAGAGAATAATAGAACCTCTGAAAATCCCTCAAGAAAAGGAGAAACCTCCCAAACCCGAGCTCAAACCATTACCACCATCACTGAAATATGCATTTCTGGGCATCCCTGAAATATGCATTTCTAGGAGAAGGTGATACCTTTCCTGTAATCATAAGCTCTACCCTAGAGCCACAGGAAGAGGAAGCACTAATTCAAGTGCTAAGGACACACAGGATAGCTCTTGGGTGGTCTATCAGTGATCTTAGGGGCATTAGCCCAGCTAGATGCATGCACAAGATCCTATTGGAGGGTGACGCCAAGCCAGTGGTCCAACCACAAAGACGGCTGAATCCAGCCATGAAGGAAGTGGTGCAGAAGGAGGTCACTAAATTACTAGAGGCTGGGATTATTTATCCTATTTCTGACAGCCCCTGGGTAAGCCCTGTCCAAGTCGTCCCTAAGAAAGGAGGCATGACAGTGGTTCATAATGAAAAAATGAACTGGTTCCTACAAGAACAGTTACAGGGTGGCGTATGTGTATTGATTATAGAAGGCTCAATACAGCCACCAGAAAGGATCATTTTCCTTTACCATTCATAGACCAAATGCTAGAAAGACTAGCAGGTCATGAATACTACTGCTTCCTGGATGGATATTTGGTGGACGAAATTGTGATCACATCAATGTAGTATTCTTTGTTGTTGTATGGAATCCTTATTATGGCACTTATGTGTGGTTTTGGCCTGTGCAACGCACCTGCAACCTTTCAGAGGTACATGCTCTCAATTTTCTCTGATATGGTGGAAACATTTCTGGAAGTCTTCATGGATGACTTTTCAGTATTTGGAGACTCATTCAGCTCCTGTCTTGACCATCTATCACTTGTTCTAAAGAGATGCCAAGAGACTAACCTGGTTTTAAACTGGGAAAAATGTCACTTTATGGTGACTGAAGGAATTG
>NC_029772.3:27117589-27118695 GCF_000817695.3 Arachis duranensis | reverse complement strand
GCCAAACCTCTGAGCAACCTGTTAGCTGCTGACACGCCATTTGTCTTTGATAAGGAGTGTATGCAGACATTTGAGACTCTGAAAGCTAAATTGGTCACGGCACCAATCATCTCTGCACCAAACTGGACATTGCCATTTGAACTGATGTGTGATGCCAGTGACCATGCCATTGGTGCAGTGTTGGGACAATGGCATGACAAGCTTTTGCACGTCATTTACTATGCCAGCCGTATTCTAAATGACACACAGAAGAATTACACAACCACAGAAAAAGAGCTACTTGCAGTGGTTTACGCCATTGACAAATTCAGATCCTATTTAGTAGGATCAAAAGTGATTGTGTACACTGATCATGCTGCTCTTAAATATCTACTCACAAAGCAGGATTCAAAACCTAGACTTATAAGATGGGTGTTGCTTCTGCAAGAGTTTGATATAGAAATAAGAGACAGAAAATGGACAGAGAATCAGGTAGCAGATCACCTGTCCCAAATAGAACCAGTAGAAGGGGCGTCCTTCCCTCTTACTGAGATCTCTGAAACCTTTTCAGATGAGCAACTCTTTGCCATCCAGGAAGTGCCATGGTTTGCAGATATTGCAAACTACAAGGCAGTGAGGTTCATACCCAAAGAGTACAGTAGGCAGCAATCAAAGAAATTGATCACACTGCCTCACAGTTATGCCATGCCTCAACAAGGGATCTTGGAGATTGAGTTGTTTGATGTATGGGGTATCGACTTCATGAGGCCTTTCCCACCATCATACTCAAACACTTATACTCTGGTGGTAGTGGATTATGTATCCAAATGGGTGGAAGCTATTGCAACACCCACTAATGACACTAAAATAGTGTTAAAATTCCTCCAGAAACACATCTTCAGCAGATTTGGTACCCCTAGAGTATTAATCAGTGATGGGGGCACTCATTTCTGCAATAAACAGCTTTACTCTGCTTTGGTTCGTTATGGAGTTAGCCACAGGGAAGCTACTCCATATTACCCACAGACTAATGGGCAAGCTAAAGCCTCAAACAGAGAACTCAAAAGAATCCTGGAACGGACTGTAATTAACCGTAGAAGGGATTGGGCAAGAAGCTTGGATGATGC
>NC_029772.3:27115705-27117503 GCF_000817695.3 Arachis duranensis | reverse complement strand
ATACCAGCTTGTGTATGGAAAGGCATGTCACTTGCCAGTGGAACTGGAACATAAGACCTACTAGGCAACTAGATTCCTGAACCTTGATGCCAAGTTAGCTGGAGAAAAACGATTGCTCCAGTTAAATGAGCTAGAGGAATTTTGACTCAATGCTTTCGAGAATACAAAAATTTACAAAGAGAAAGCAAAAAGATGGGATAATAAGAACTTGTCATCCAGAGTCTTTGAGCCGCGGCAGAAAGTTCTGCTATTTAATTCTAGGCTCAAATTATTCCCCGGGAAATTAAAATCCCGGTGGAGAGGTCCATATGTAATTACAAGTGTATCACCATATGGATACGTAGAGCTTCAGGATAATGACTCTAACAAATAGTTCATTGTTAATAGACAGAGAGTCAAACATTATCTTGAAAGCAATTTTGAGCAAGAATGCTCAAAACTGAGACTTAATTAAAGCTCAGTAATAGTCCAGCTAACGACATTAAAGAAGCGCTTGCTGGGAGGCAACCCAGCCAATCACAAAATTTAATTTTATTCGTTTTGATTAATTAATTGATTTTTATAGGTATATGTCAAAGCATCTTCAAGGTAAAATAGCAATTGATTGGATTCACAGAGTTACAAGGGAATTTGGAAGCTCACTGGCGTGAAAAAGCCAGTAAGAAACATTTTGGGCGTTGAACGCCCAAAAGAAGCACCCACTGGGCGTTCAACGCCAGTAAGGGTAGCCATCTGGGCATTCAACGCCAGAAAGAAGCAACAGCTGGGCGTTGAACGCCCAGGAGAAGCATCAATTGGGCGTTAAACGCCCAAAACATCAGCAGTTGGGCGTTTAACGCCAGGATGGTGGGGAAGAGGTAAAATTCGTTTCTCTTCAAAAAAAATTTCTAATTTTTGTTTCAATTCATGATTTTCTTGCATAAACATGTTTCCAAATATCATCCTTCAATTCCAAAAATTTTAATCCCAATTTCTAAAATCCCTAATTTCTGAAATCCCTTTTTTTTCAAAGATTTTACATGCATCTTCATCCATAAAGACAGATGATTTCCAATTCAATCCAACTCTTTTTCCAATCTCTTTTCAAACTGAATTATCTTTTAAAATCTTTTTCAAATTATAAATTTCAAATTTATTTTAAATATCATTCATATCTTTTTAAATTATATCCTTTTCTTGTCATATTTATCTTTTATAAATCATATCTTTTATCTTATATCTCTTTCTTATTTTCGAAAACCCACCCCTTTCCCTTTATATCCACTTTCGGCGCCCCTCTCATCATCCACCATTCCCTACTTGCTCTCCTCCTATTCCTCTTCTCTCTTTTTTTCTTTTGCTTGAGGACAAGCAAACCTCTAAGTTTGGTGTGCTTATCCGTGATCACAAAAACATACTCATTTTGATCATGGCCCCTAAAGGAAAACAACCCAACCTAAGAGGTAAGAAAGAGAATATTTCAAAACCACTTGGAATCAAGGAAAGTTCTTAACTAAAGAACATTCAGACCATTACTACAAAATAATGAGTCTAAGATCAGTGATCCCAGAAGTCAAGTTCTAATGAGTCTAAGATCAGTGATCCCGGAAGTCAAGTTCGATCTGAAAGAAGATGAATATCCAGAGATCTAAGAATAAATTCGAAACATGAACTGGAAAATCCTAGCTAATCCTGAAACGAAAGTGGGAAGGAACATGGTTCAGGAGTTCTATGCTAATCTATGGCAGACAGACAGGCAAAGAATAATTGGAGCTGCCCTCTATGACCATCGGACCTTAGTCAGAGGAAAGATTGTTCA
>NC_029772.3:27104677-27115618 GCF_000817695.3 Arachis duranensis | reverse complement strand
ATGAACTATACAAATAGCAAACAGGAATTCCAAGGATGCCAGATTGGCCTATCCAAGCTTAATTTCTATGCTCTGTAGAGATGCTGGAGTGAAGATGGGAATAACAGAGTATATCTCAGTTGAGAGGCCAATCACTAGAATATTAATGGACAGACAACAGTTGCAGGATGATCCAATCAAGAGGAGAGCACAAGAAGTCCTCCCAGAACTTCCTCAATTCGAATATTGGGAACATCTTGAAGCATCTATTTCCAAATTGCAAGAAGCTATGAACCAAATAAAGAAAGAACAGAACAATCAAAGTAGCATGCTTTGCAAACTGCTTAAGGAACAAGAAGAGCAAGGGCGTGATTTAAGGGAGCTGAAGCGCCAGAAACTAATCCTTGAAGGACCAAGCACCCCACAGATCAGAGGAACATCCACTTCCCAAAACACAGGTTGTTGAGTTCTAATTTTAGCTTTAACTCTGTGATAGTATTATTATAGAAATTTACCTTAGAAGATATATAGTAGTAGTAGTAGTAATTAGCATATCTATTCTGGTTTTATTTCCAATTAAGTTATAATTTATCTTTCTCATCATCATCAGACATGAAGAAAGTAGTAGATTTTTAGAATAAAGAAGTAATTTATATTTTTTCGAGTTCTTAATAATAAAAATTATAATTAATTACATGTGGTGGCAATACTTTTTGTTCTCTAAATGAATGCTTGAACAGTGCATATTTTATCCTGAATTTGAAGAATGTTGGCTCGTGAAAGAATGAGGAACACGAAAAATATTATTGATGATCTGAAAAATCATGAATTTGATTCTTGAAGCAAGAACAAGCACTAAAAAAAAGTTACAAGGAATTATTAGATCAAGAAGAGGAACAAAAGCCAATAGTCCTTAAAACTAAAAGGCAAGGGTGAAAATGATCCAAGGCTTTGAGCATCAGTGGATAGGAGGGTCCAAGGAAGTAATTCCAGACCTAAGCGGCTAAATCAAGCTGTTCCTAACCATGTGCTTATGGCATGCAGGTCCAAGTGAAAAACTTGAGACTAAGTGGTTAAAGTCGTGATCCAAAGCAAAAAGAGTGTGCTTAAGAGCTCTGGACACCTCTAACTGGGGACTCTAGCAAAGTTGAGTCACAATCTGAAAAGGTTCACCCAGTCATGTGTCTGTGGCATTTGTGTATCCGGTGGTAATACTGGAAAACAAAGTGCTTAGGGCCACGGCCAAGACTCATAAAAGTAGCTGTGTTCAAGAATCAACATACTTAACTAAGAAAATCAATAATACTATCTGAATTCTGAGTTCCTATGGATGCCAATCATTCTGAATTTCAAAGGATAAAGTGAGATGCCAAAACTATTCAGAAACAAAAAGCTACTAGCCCCGCTCATCTAAATAAGAATCTGAGCTTCACTTAAAACTCAGAGATTTTATTACTCCTTAAATTCTTTTTATCCTATTTTGTTCATCTAGTTGCTTGAGGACAAGAAACAGTTTAAGTTTGGTGTTGTGATGAGCGGATATTTTATACACTTTTTGGGGGTAATTTTATGTAGATTTTAGTATGTTTTAAGTAGTTTTTAGTAAAATATTATTAGTCTTAGGCAAAAATCATATTTCTGGACTTTACTATGAGTTTTTGTGTTTTTCTGTGATTTCAGGTATTTTCTGGCTGAAATTGAGGGAGTTGAGCAAAAATCTGAGTTAGGCTGAAAAAGGACTGCTGATGCTGTTGGATCCTGACCTTCCTGCATTCGAAATGGATTTTCTGGAGCCACAGGAGTCCAATTGGTGCGCTCCTAACGGAGTTGGAAAGTAGACATCCAGGGCTTTTCAGCAATATATAATACTCCATACTTTGCGCGAAGATAGATGACATAAACTGGCGTTCAACGCCAGTATCATGCTGCTGTCTGGCGTCCAGCGCCAGAAACAGGTTACAAGTTGGAGTTCAACGCCAGAAACAGGTTACAACCTGGTGTTGAACACCCAAAACAACCCCAGGCACGTGAGAAGCTTAAGTCTCAGCCCCAACACACACCAAGTGGGCCCCAAAAGTGGATTTCTGCACCATCTATCATAGTTTACTCATTTTTTGTAAACCTAGGTTACTAGTTTACTATTTAAACAACTTTTAGAGATTAACTCTGGACCTCATGACATTTTAGATCTGAAATTTGTACCTTTTGGCAGCATGAGTCTCTAAACTCTATTGTTGGGGGTGAGAAGCTCTGCAGCGTCTCGATGAATTAATACAATTACTTTCGTTTTCCATTCAAACACGCTTGTTCCTATCTAAGATGTTCATTCGCGCTTAAACATGAAGAAGGCGATGATCCATGACACTCATCACCTTCCTCAGATCCATGAACGTGTGCCTGACAACCACCTCCGTTCTACATCAGATTGAATGAGCTTCTCTTAGATTCCTTAATAAGAATCTTCGTGGTATAAGCTAGAATTGATGGCGGCCACTCTTGAGGATCCGGAAAGTCTAAACCTTGTTTGTGATATTCCAAGTAGGATTCAAGGATTGAATGGCTGTGACGAGCTTCAAACTCGCGATTGCTGGGCGTGATGACAAACGCAAAAAAGGATTTCAAGGAGAGTTGAAGTTCAAAGGACAAAGCATCTCCAAAACCCCAACATATTCTTCATTAATAAAGTAACAATTACTTATCCCAAACACTTTTACTTCTTACAATTAAATTCAAATAACCTTATTGACATCCTGACTAAGATTAATAAAATACACATAGATTGCTTCAGACCAATAATCTCCGTGGGATCGACCCTTACTCACGTAAGGTATTACTTGGACGACCCAGTGCACTTGCTGGTTAGTTGTGCGGATTGCAAAAAGTGTGATTGCAATTTCGTGCACCAATAAGGCATCTTGACTTTATATTCTTCAACCTTGGGTGCTGCAGGTTTATTCCCTACAGAGGTGGTTGGAGAAGCCTTCTTAGAGGGGTTACTATCAGCACTCTCAGGTGTTTGATTCCTCATTGGCGTTTGAACGCCAGGACTGGGTGTAGGATGGGCGTTTAACGCCAGCTTTCCACCCTTTTCTGGCGTTTGAACGCCAGAACTGGGCAAGGAATGGGCGTTTAACGCCAACTTTTCCCTTTTTTCTGGTGTTTGAATGCCAGAAGTATTCCTCTCTGGGCTCTTACTGTCCTCAGGGGGATTATGGGCAGTGGTTTGGTCATCCTCTGTCAGTTGTTGCTTTCTTGGATTTTTGCCACTTTGAGCTGAATTATTCAATGTCTTCCCACTCTTTAGTTGAACTGCTTGGCATTCTTCTGTTATCTGTTTAAATAGCTGCTGTTTTGTCTGATTCAACTGTGATTCTATATTCTTGTTAGCAATTTTAGTTTCTTGGAGCATCTCTTTAAATTTTGCTAACTGTTTTGTCATCAGGAGTAATTGCTGATTAAGCTCAACCTTCTGTTCTTGAGGGTTTGGTTCAGTAGTTACTGCCATGGCTTCTTTTTTTATAGGGGACTCACTGCTTGAGTATAGATGTTGATTTCTAGCAACCGTATCTATGAGCTCTTGAGCCTCTTCAATCGTCTTCTTCATGTGTATAGATCCACCAGCTGAGTGGTCTAAAGACATCTGAGCTTTTTCTGTAAGTCCATAATAGAAGATGTCTAACTGTACCCATTCTGAAAATATTTCAGAGGGGCATTTCCTTAGCATACCTCTATACCTCTCCCAGACATTATAAAGGGATTCATTATCCTCTTATTTAAAGCCTTGGATGTCTAGCCTTAGCTGTGTCATCCTTTTTGGAGGGTAAAATTGATTCAGGAATTTGTCTGATAACTGTCTCTATGTTTTTATGCTTGCTGTGGGTTGGTTATTCAACCATCTCTTAGCTTGATCTTTTACAGCAAATGGAAACAGTAACAATCTGTAGACATCCTGATCCACTTCTTTATCATGTACTGTGTCAGCAATTTGTAAGAACTGTGCCAGAAACTCAGTAGGTTCTTCCTGTGGAAGACCGGAATACTGGCAATTTTGCTGCACCATGATAATGAGTTGAGGATTTAGCTCAAAGATGCTTGCTTTAATGGGAGGTATACAGAGACTACTCCCATATGCAGCTGTAATGGGGTTAGCATATGACCCCAGAGTCCTTTTGGATTGCTCAATTCCACTTAGGTCCATGATGGAGAAAAGGAGATGATGTGGATATTATTATATATTTTTTAAGAGTAACCGAAAATAATAAACTAAAATGAATGAAAATTAAAATAAAAATTCAAAAAACCAAAAGAGAATAACATCAAAACAAATTGAAAACTAAATTAATTAATTAATTAAAAAGATTTTGGAATTAGCAACTAAGAAGATATGATTGAAAATTATTTTGAAAAAGATTTGATTTTTGAAATGAGGAAAGAGAAAACAACAAAATGACACCAAACTTAAAATTTTTAGAAAATCAAACACAAATTTTCGAAAATTTAAAGGAAAACACAAAGAAGACACCAAATTTAGAATTTTTATAGGTAAAGAAACAGCTAAGATTATGCAATTTCAAAAAAAAAATTAAGAGAAAGTAAAAGCATGCAATTGACACCAAACTTAAAATATGAAACTAGACTCAAATAAAAGACTCAAAACCAACAAAAATAAAATATTCCTAATCTAAGCAACAAAATAGACCGTCAGTTGTCCAAACTCGAACAATTCCCGACAACGGTGCCAAAAACTTGGTGCACGAAATCACAATCACACTTTTGTAATTCCGCACAACTAACCAGCAAGTGCATTGGGTCGTCCAAGTAATACCTTACGTGAGTAAGGGTCGATCCCACAGAGATTGTCGGCTTGAAGCAAGCTATGGTTACCATGTAACTCTTAGTCAGGATATCAATAATTCTCAAATTTAATTGTAAAAAGTAAAAGAACATGAAACAAATACTTGTTTTGCAGTAATGGAGAACAGGTTGAGGTTTTGGAGATGCTCTATCTTCCGAATCTCTGCTTTCCTACTGTCTTCTTCTTCAAGAACGCAAGGCCCCTTCCATGGCAAGCTATATGTTGGGTTTCACCGTTGTCAATGGCTACCTCCCGTCCTCTCAGTGAAAATGTTCAACGCGCTCTATCACAGCACGGCTAATCATCTGTCGGTTCTCGATCATGCTGGAATAGGATCCATTGATCCTTTTGCGTTTGTCACTATGCCCAACACTCGCGAGTTTGAAGCTCGTCATAGTCATTCAATCCTTGAATCCTACTCAAAATACCATAGACAAGGTTTAGACCTTCCGGATTCTCAATAATGGCTACCAATGGATTCTAGCTTATACCACGAAGATTCTGATTAAGGAATCCAAGAGATATCCACTCAATCTAAGGTAAAACAGAGGTGGTTGTCAGGCACACATTCATAGGTGAGAATGATGATGAGTGTCACGGATCATCACATTCATCAAGTTGAGGAACAAGTGATATCTTAGAATAGAAGCAAGTGTGATTGAATGAAAAATAGTAGTAATTGTATTAATCCATCAAGACACAGCAGAGCTCCTCACCCCCAACCATGGGGTTTAGAGACTCATGCCGTAGAAGATACAATATGAAACGTGTAAAATGTCATGAGGTGAAGATACAATAGCAAAAAGTCCTATTTATAGTGAACTAGTGACCTAGGGTTTACAAGAATGAGTAAATGACGTAAAAATCCACTTCCGGGGTCCACTTGGTGTGTGCTTGGGCTGAGCATTGAAGCTTTCATGTGTAGAGACTTTTCCTGGAGTTAAATGCCAGCTTTTATGCCAGCTTTTGTGCCAGTTTGGGCGTTTAACTCCAACTTTTGTGCCAGTTCCGGCGTTAAACGCCGGGAATTCTAAAGCTGATTTGGAACGCCAGTTTGGGCCATCAAATCTTGGGCAAAGTATGAACTATTATATATTGCTGGAAAGCCCAGAATGTCTACTTTCTAACGCAATTGAGAGCGCGACAATTGGGCTTCTATAGATCCAGAAAATCCACTTTGAGTGCAGGAAGGTTAGAATCCAACAGCATCTGCAGTCCTTTTTCAGCCTCTGAATCAGATTTTTGCTCAGGTCCCTCAATTTCAGCCAGAAAATACCTGAAATCACAGAAAAACACACAAACTCATAGTAAAGTCCAGAAAAGTGAATTTTAAATAAAAACTAATAAAAATATAATAAAAACTAACTAAATATACTAAAAACATACTAAAAACAATGCCAAAAAGCGTATAAATTATCCGCTCATCAGTCAATATGACTGAGAGTCTCAAATCAAAGCTAGAGGATATCTTTAAGGATGTTCAGCCTGATCTGGAGGAATCAGAGAGAATAATAGAACCTCTGAAAATCCCTCAGGAAGAGGAGAAACCTCCTAAACCCGAGCTCAAACCATTACCACCATCCCTGAAATATGCATTTCTGCCCAGCCAGATGCATGCACAAAATCCTATTGGAGGGTGACGCTAAGCCAGTGGTTCAACAACAATGGCGGCTAAATCCAGCCATGAAGGAGGTGGTGCAGAAGGAGGTCACTAAATTACTAGAGGTTGGGATTATTTATCCTATTTCTGATAGCCCCTGGGTAAGCCCTGTCCAAGTCGTCCCTAAGATGGGTGGCATGACAGTGGTTCATAATGAAAAAAATGAACTGGTTCCTACAAGAACAGTTACAGGGTGGCGTATGTGTATTGATTATAGAAGGCTCAATACAGCTACTAGAAAGGATCATTTTCCTTTACCCTTCATAGACCAGATGCTAGAAAGACTAGCAGGTCATGAACACTACTGCTTCCTAGATGGTTATTCAGGTTATAATCAAATTGCAGTAGATCCCCAAGATCAAGAGAAAACAGCATTCACATGTCCATCTGGAGTATTTGCATACAGAAGGATGCCATTTGGTCTGTGCAATGCACCTACAACATTTCAAAGGTGCATGCTCTCAATTTTCTCTGATATGGTAGAAAAATTTCTGGAAGTCTTCATGAATGACTTTTCAGTATTTGGAGACTCATTCAGCTCCTGTCTTGACCATCTAGCAGTTGTTCTAAAGAGGTGCCAAGAGACTAACCTGGTTTTAAACTGGGAGAAATGTCACTTTATGGTGACTGAAAGAATTGTCCTTGGGCACAAAATTTTGAAAAAGGGAATAGAAGTGGATCAAGCTAAGGTAGAGGTAATTGAAAAATTACCATCACCTTCCAATGTTAAAGCAATCAGAAGCTTTTTGGGGCATGTAGGATTTTATAGGAGGTTTATAAAGGATTTTTCAAAAATCGCCAAACCTCTGAGTAATCTGCTAGCTGCTGACACGCGAGTTATCTTTGATAAAGAGTGTCTGCAGGCATTTGAAACTCTGAAAGCTAAGCTGGTTACAGCACCAGTCATCTCTGCACCAGACTGGACATTACCATTTGAATTAATGTGTGATGCCAGTGACCATGTCATTGGTGCAGTGTTGGGACAAAGGCATGACAAGCTTCTACACGTCATTTATTATGCCAGTCGTGTTCTAAATGACACACAGAAGAACTACACAACCACAGAAAAAGAGTTACTTGCAGTGGTTTATGCCATTGACAAGTTCAGATCTTATTTAGTAGGATCAAAAGCGATTGTGTACACTGACCATGCTGCTCTTAAATATCTACTCACAAAGCAGGATTCAAAACCCAGACTCATAAGATGGGTGTTGCTTCTGCAAGAGTTTGATATAGAAATAAGAGATAGAAAATGGATAGAGAATCATGTAGCAGATCACCTGTCCCGAATAGAACCAGTAGAAGGAGCGTCCCTCCCTCTTACTGAGATCTATGAAAACTTTTCGGATGAGCAACTCTTTGCCATCCAGGAGGTGCCATGGTTTGCAGACATTGCAAACTACCAGGCAGTAAGATTCATACCCAAAGAGTACTGTAGGCAGCAAATAAAGAAATTGATCACGGATGCAAAGTACTATCTTTGGGATGAACCATATCTCTTCAAGAGATGTGCAGACGGAGTAATCCGTTGATGTGTTCCTAAGGAAGAAGCACAGAAGATCCTCTGGCACTGCCAAGGATCACAGTATGGAGGACATTTTGGAAGTGAGCGAACAGCCACAAGAGTCCTCCAATGTGGCTTCTACTGGCCTACTCTCTATAAAGACTCCCGAGTGTTTGTACTTAATTGTGACAGTTGCCAAAGATCTAGCAATCTGCCTCACAGTTATGCCTCAACAAGGGATCTTGGAGATTGAGTTGTTTGATGTATGGGGTATTGACTTCATGGGGACATTCCCACCGTCATACTCAAACACTTATATTCTGGTGGCAGTGGATTATGTATCCAAATGGGTGGAAGCTATAGCAACACCCACTAATGATACTAAGACAGAGCTGAAATTTCTCCAGAAACACATCTTCAGCAGATTTGGTATCCCTAGAGTACTAATCAGTGATGGGGGAACTCATTTCTATAATAAACAGCTTTACTCTGCTTTGGTTTGATATGGAGTTAGCCACAGGGTAGCCACTCCATATCATCCATAGACAAATGGACAAGCTGAAGTCTCTAATAGAGAACTTAAAAGAATCTTGGAATGGACTGTGATTAACCGTAGAAAAGATTGGGCAAGAAGCTTGGATGTGCTCTGTGGGCACACAGGACAGCATTCAAGACTCCTATAGGGACCTCTCCATACCAGCTTGTGTATGGAAAGGCCTGTCACTTGCCAGTGGAACTGGAACATAAGGCCTACTGGGCAACCAGATTCCTAAACCTTGATGCCAAGTTAGCAGGAGAAAAACGATTGCTCCAGTTAAATGAGCTAGAGGAATTCAGACTCAATGCTTTCGAGAATGCAAAAATTTACAAAGAGAAAGCAAAAAGATGGCATAATAAGAAATTATCATCCAAAATCTTTGAGCCAGGGTAGAAAGTTCTGCTGTTTAATTCTAGGCTCAGATTATTCCCTAGAAAATTGAAGTCCCGGTGGAGAGGTCCATATGTGATTACAAGTGTGTCACCATATGGATACGTAGAGCTTCAGGATAATGATTCTAACAAAAAGTTCATTGTTAATGGACAGAGAGTCAAACATTATCTTGAAAGCAATTTTGAGCAAGAATGCTCAAAACTGAGACTTAACTAAAGCTTAGTAATAGTCCAACTAAAGACAATAAAGAAGCGCTTGCAGGGAGGTAAGCTAGCCATTTACAAGGCTTATTTGTTAATTAATTGATTTTTACAGGTCTATGTCAATTATCTTCAAGGTAAAATTGCAATTGCTAGAGTTCACAGAGTTATAGAAGGATTCGCAGGATAAAACAGCAAAAAGGAAGCTCACTGGTGCGAAAAAGCCAGTAAAAGCTATTTTGGGCATTGAACGCCCAAAAGAAGCATCTACTGGGCGTTCAACGCCAGTAAGGATAGCCATCTGGGCGTTAACGCCAGAAAGGAGCATCTTCTGGGCGTTGAATGCCAGAAAGAAGCACTTTCTGGGCGTTTAACACCAGATTTACAGCATCCTGCGCGTTCAGAAAAATGCCCAGTGACAAAAGAGTTCCTGGCGTTCAACGCCAGAAAGAAGCAACAGCTGGGCGTTGAACGCCCAGGAGAAGCTGCACATGGGTGTTAAATGCCCAATACATGCAGCGTTTGGGCGTTTAACGCCAGGATGGTGGGGAGGAGGTATATTCGTTTTTACTTCACAATTTTTTAATTTTTTATGTTTCAATTCATGATTTCTTGCATAAACATGTTCCAAACTCTCATCCTTCAATTCCAAAAATTTTAATCCTAATTTCTAAAATCCCTTTTTCAAAAATATCAAATGTATCTTAATCCATAAACACAAATCTTTTTCCAATCCAATCCAACTCTTTTTCAAAATTTTCAAAACTTAATTATCATTTAAAATATTTTTCAAAATAAAAATTCAGATTTATCTTTTCCAAATATCATTGACAACTTTTTATTTTTAAATTATATCTTTTTCTTATCATATTTATCTTTTATAAATCATATTTTCTATCTTATCTTTTTAAAATTTTCGAAAAACCCACCCCCTCCCTTTTAAATCCACATTCGGCCACCCTCCTCTCATCCACCATTCGACACTTGCTCTCCTTCTATCCCTCTCCTTTCTTTTCTTTTGCTTGAGGACAAGCAAACCTCTAAGTTTGGTGTGTTTATCCGTGATCACTAAACCATACCCACTAAGATCATGGCTCCTAAAGGAAAACAACCCACTCAAAGAGGCAAGAAAGAGAGTATTCCAAAACCACTTTGGAATCAAGGGAAGTTCTTAACCAAAGAACATTCAGACCATTACTACAAAATAATGGGTCTAAGATCAGGGATCCCGGAAGTCAAATTCGATCTGAAAGAAGATGAACTGGAAAATCCTAGCTAATTCTGAAACAAAAGTGGGAAGGAATATGGTTCAGGAGCTCTACGCTAATCTGTGGCAAACAGACAGGCAGAGAATATCTGGAACTGCCCTCTATGACTATCGGACCTTGGTCAGAGAAAAGATTGTTCACATTCACCCTGACAAAATCAGGGAGATCTTTAAGCTGCCTCAGCTGAAAGATGACCCAGACTCTTTTAATAGGAGAATGATGAGAACAAACAAGGGCCTGGACAAGATTCTAGAGGATATATGTATCCCTGGAGCCAGGTGGACCACCAGCACCACGGGCGTCCCAAATCAAATCAAGAGAGAAGATCTCAAACCAGTAGCCAGAGGTTGGCTGGACTTCATTGGGTGTTCTATATTGTCCACTAGAAACCGTTCTGAAGTCACTGTTAAAAGAGCAGTGATGATTCACTGCATTATGCTGGGAAAAGAAGTAGAAGTTCATTAGTTAATTTCGTGTGAACTTTACATAATAGCAAACAAGAAATCCAAAGACGCCAAATTGGCTTATCCAAGCCTAATCTCTA
>NC_029772.3:27103677-27104526 GCF_000817695.3 Arachis duranensis | reverse complement strand
GAGCACAGGAATTCCTCCCAGAAATCCCTCAATTTGAAATACTACAGCATCTTGAAGCATCTGTTACCAAGTTGCAAGAAGCTATGGACCAAATAAAGGAAGAACAAAATAATCAAAATAGCATGCTTTGCAAATTGCTTAGGGAACAAGAAGAGAAAGGGCGTGACTTAAAGGAACTGAAGCGTCAAAAATGATCTCTTGAAGGACCAAGCACCCTACAGACTAGAGGAACATCCACTTCCCAAAAGAAAGGTTGTTGAGTCATAATTTTAGCTTTAACTCTTTGATAGTTGTTATTATAGGAATTTACCTTAGAAGTTATATATAAATAGTGGAAATTAGTATATCTATTTTGATTTTATCGTCAATTAAGTTATAATTTATTTTTCTCGTCATCATCAAACATGAATAAAATAGTAGATTTTTAGAATAAAGAGGCAATTTATATTTTTCGAGTATTTAATAAGGAAAATTCTAATTAATTATATGTGGTGGCAATATTTTTTATCTTCTGAATGAATGCTTGAACAATGCATATTTTTATCTTGAATTTTATGAATGTTAAAATTGTTGGCTCCTAAAAGAATGATGAACAAAGAGAAATATTATTGCTGATCTGAAAAATCATGAAATTGATTCTTGAAGCAAGAAAAAGCAGAAAAAAATTACAAGGAATCATTGGAAAAAGAAAAAGCCAATAGCCCTTAAAACCAAAAGGCAAGGGTAAAAAGGATCCAAGGCTTTGAGCATCAATGGATAGGAGGGCCTAAGGAAATAAATCCAGGCCTAAGCGGCTAAATCAAGCTGTCCCTAATCATGTGCTTGTGGCATGCAGGTCCAAGTGAAAAG
>NC_029772.3:27103304-27103654 GCF_000817695.3 Arachis duranensis | reverse complement strand
AAAAAGAAAAAAAAGAAAAAGAAAGAAATAAAGTTGTGATCCAAGGCAACAAGAGTGTGCTTAAGAACCCTGGACACCTCTAAACTGGGGACTCTAGCAAAGCTGAGTCACAATCTGAAAAGGTTCACCCAGTTATGTGTCTGTGGCATTTATGTATCCGATGGTAATACTGGAAAACAAAGTGCTTAGGGCCACGACCAAGACTCATAAAGTAGCTGTGTTCAAGAATCAACTTACTAACTTAGGAGAATCAATAATACTATCTAAACTCTGAGTTCCTATGGATGCCAATCATTCTGAAATTCAAAGGATAAAGTGAGATGCCAAAACTGTTCAGAAGCAAAAAGCTA
>NC_029772.3:27059916-27103231 GCF_000817695.3 Arachis duranensis | reverse complement strand
ATTGTTTCTTAATTTCTTTTTATCCTATTTTATTTATCTAGTTGCTTGAGGACAAGCAACAGTTTAAGTTTGGTGTTGTGATGAGCGGATATTTTATATGCTTTTTGGGGGTAATTTCATGTAGATTTTAGTATGTTTTAGCTAGTTTTTAGTAGATTTTTATTAGTTTTTAAGCAAAAATTATATTTCTGAACTTTACTATGAGTTTATGTGTTTTTCTTTGATTTTAGGTATTTTCCGGCTGAAATTGAGAGAGCTGAGCAAAAATCTGATTCAGGCTGAAAAAGGACTGCTGATGCTGTTGGATTCTGACCTCTCTGCACTCGGAATTGATTTTTTGGAGCTATAGGAGTCCAATTGGCACGATCTCAATTGGATTGGAAAGTAGACATCCAGGGCTTTCCAGAAATATATAATAGTCCATATTTTGCGCGAAAATGGAGGACGTAAACTGGCGTTCAACGCCAGTTCCATGTTGTAGTCTGGCGTTCAACACCAGAAACAGGTTACAAGTTGGAATTCAACGCCAGAAACAGGTTACAACCTGATGTTCAACTCCAGAAACAGCCCAGAAACGTGAGAAGCTTAAGTCTCAGCCCCAGCACACACCAAGTGGGTCCAAGAAGTGGATTTCTGCACTATCCATCTTAGTTTACTCATTTTCTGTAAACCTAGGTTACTAGTTTAGTATTTAAACAACTTTTAGAGACTTATTTTAGATCTCATGACATTTTTAGATCTGAATTTTATACTCTTTGACGGAATGAGTCTCTAAACTCCATTGTTGGGGGTGAGGAGCTCTGCAGCGTCTCGATGAATTAATGCAATTATCTCTGTTTTCCATTCAAACACGCTTGTTCCTATCTAAGATGTTCATTCGCGCTTCACTATGAAGAAGGTGATGATCCGTGACACTCATCACCTTCCTCAATCCATGAATGTGTGCCTGACAACCACCTCTGTTCTACATTAGATTGAATTAGTATCTCTTAGATTCCGTAATCAGAATCTTCGTGGTATAAGCTAGAATTGATAGCGGCATTCATGAGAATCCGGAAAGTCTAAACCTTGTCTGTGGTATTCCAAGTAGGATTCAAGGATTGAATGGTTGTGATGAGCTTCAAACTCGCGATTGTTGGGCGTAGTGACAGACGCAAAAGAATCAATGGATTCTATTCCGACATGATCGAGAACCAACAGATGATTAGCCGTGCTGTGACAGAGCATTTGGACCATTTTCATTGAGAAGATGGGAAGTGGCCACTGACAACGGTGACACCCTACATACAGCTTGCCATGGAAGGAGACTTGCATTTGTGAAGAGGAGTACAAGAGAAAAGCTGAAATAAAGAGGACAAAGCATCTCCAAAACTCCAACATATTCTCCATTATTAAGTAATAATTAATTATTTTATGCCCTTTGACTTTTTACAATTAAAACGAAAGAACCCTATTGGCATCCTGACTAAGATCAACAAGATAACTATAGCTTGCTTCAAGCCAACAATCTCTGTGAGATTCGACCCTTACTCACGTAAGGTATTACTTGGACGACCCAGTGCACTTGCTGGTTAGTTGTGCAGATTGCAAAAGTGTGATTGCAATTTCGTGCACCACACACCAAACTTAGAGGTTTGCTTGTCCTCAAG
Source organism: Arachis duranensis (assembly GCF_000817695.3). Classification (NCBI taxonomy): domain Eukaryota; kingdom Viridiplantae; phylum Streptophyta; class Magnoliopsida; order Fabales; family Fabaceae; genus Arachis; species Arachis duranensis. The sequence continues at coordinate 27,101,582 of NC_029772.3, read as the reverse complement.
CAAGAGAAAGAAAATGAGAGGGATATAAGGAAAGCCAAGTTCGAATTGTGGAGAAGAGGAGGGAGGCTGAACGCGGTTTTAAAGGGAAGGGGGTGGGTTTTCGAAAATTTTTGAAAAGATAGGATAGAAGATATGATTTGTAAAAGATAAGTATGATAGGAAAAAGATGTAATTTAAAATTGAAAAGATATGAAAGATATTTGAAAAAGATAAATCTGAGTTTTGAAAAGAAGATATGATGAGTTTAAAAAGATTTGAGATAAACATTTAAAAAGATTTGAAAAGAATTCAAAAAGATAAATGAGTTTTGAAAAAGGTTTGAAAAGATATTGAAGAAAAATTAAGAAATATGTTTAGGATTAAAATTTTTTTCGAAATTGAAGTGAAAGATGAGAGTTTGTAATATGTTAATGCAAGAAATCATGAATTGAAACATGAAAAATGGAAAAAATTTGAAGTATAAACGAAGTTACCTTCTCCCCACAATCCTGGCGTTAAACGCCCAACTGCTGCATGTTTTGGGCGTTTAACGCCCATCTGTAGCCTCTCCTGGGCGTTTAACGCCCAGCTGTAGCTTCTGGCTGGCGTTAAATGCCAGAAAATCCTTTTATCACTGGGCGTTTTTCTGAACGCCCAGGATGCTGCAAATTTGGCGTTAAATGCCCAGAATGGTATCCATTCTGGCGTTTAACGCCCAAATGGCTATCCCTACTGGCGTTAAACGCCCAATAGATGCTTCTTTTGGGCGTTTAACGCCCAAAACAACTTTTACTGGCGTTTTCGCACCAGTGAGCTTTTTTTTGCTGTTTTATCCTCTGAATCCTTCTGTAACTCTGTGAACTCATGCAATTGATACTTTACCTTGAAGATAATTAATATGAACCCATAAAATTATGATTTAATTAACAAATAAGCTTTGTTAATGGCTGGGTTGGCTCCTAACAAGCACTTCTTTATTGTCTTTAGCTGGATTATTACTGAGCTTTAGTCAAGTCTCAGTTTTGAGCATTCTTGCTCAAAATTGTTTTCAAGATAATGTTTGACTCTCTGTCTATTAACAATGAATTTTTTGTTAGAGTCATTATCCTGAAGCTCTACATATCCATATGGTGACACACCTGTAATCACATATGGTCATTTCCACCGGGATTTCAACTTTTCGGGGAATAATCTGAGCCTAGAGTTAAACAACAGAACTTTCTGCCCTGGCTCAAAGACTCTGGATGACAGCTTCTTATCATGCCATCTTTTTGCTTTCTCTTTGTAAATTTTTGCATTTTCGAAAGCATTGAATCTGAATTCCTCTAGCTCATTTCACTGGAGTAATCGTTTTTCTCCAGCTAACTTGGCATCAAGGTTTAGGAATCTGGTTGCCCAGTAGGCCTTGGGTTCCAGTTCCACTGGCAAGTGACAGGCTTTTCCATACACAAGCTGGTATTGAGAGGTCCCTATAGGAGTCTTGAATGCTGTTCTGTATGCCCACAGAGCATCATCCATGCTTCTTGCCCAATCCCTTCTACGGTTAATCACATTCCATTCCAGGATTCTTTTAAGTTCTCTATTAGAGACTTCAGCTTGCCCATTTGTCTGTGGATGATATAGAGTTGCCACCCTGTGGCTAACTCCATATCGAACCATAGCAGAGTAAAGCTGTTTATTGCAGAAATGAGTGCCCCATCACTGATTAGTACTCTAGGGACACCAAATCTGCTGAAGATATATTTTTGGCAGAATTTCAGCACTGTCTTAGTATCATTAGTAGGTGTTGCAATAGCCTCTACCCATTTGGATACATAATCCACTGCCACCAGAATATAAGTGTTTGAGTATGATGGTGGGAAAGGCCCCATGAAGTCAATACCCCATACATCAAACAACTCAATCTCCAAGATCCCTTGTTGAGGCATGGCATAACCGTGAGGTAGATTGCCAGATCTTTGGCAACTGTCATAATTACGTACAAACTCTCGGGAGTCTTTATAGAGAGTAGGCCAGTAGAAGCCACATTGGAGGACTCTTGTGGCTGTTCGCTCACTTCCAAAATATCCTCCATACTATGATCCATGGCAATGCCAGAGGATCTTCTGTGCTTCTTCTTTAGGCACACATTTATGGATTACTCTGTCTGCACGTCTCTTGAAGAGATATGGTTCATCCCACAGATAGTACTTTGCATCCGAGATCAATTTCTTTGATTGCTGCCTACTATACTCTTTGGGTATGAATCTCACGACCTTGTAGTTTGCAATGTCTGCAAACCATGGTACTTTCTGGACGGCAAAGAGTTGCTCATCTGGAAAGGTTTCTAAGATCTCACTAAGAGGGAGGGACGCCCCTTTTACTGGTTCTATTCGGGACAGGTGATCTGCTACTTGGTTCTCTGTCCCTTTTCTGTCTCTTATTTCTATATCAAACTCTTGCAGAAGCAACACCCATCTTATAAGTCTGGGTTTTGAATCCTGCTTTGTGAGTAGATATTTAAGAGCAGCATGGTCAGTGTACACAATCACTTTTGATCCTACTAAATAGGGTTTGAACTTGTCAATGGCATAAACCACTGTAAGCAATTCCATTTTTGTGGTTGTGTAGTTCTTCTGCGCATCATTTAGAACACGGGTGGCATAATAAATGACATGCAGGAGCTTGTCATGCCTCTGTTCCAACACTGCACCAATGGCATGATCACTGGCATCACACATTAATTCAAATGGTAATGTCCAGTCTAGTGCAGAGATGACTGGTACTGTGACCAACTTAGCTTTCAGAGTCTCAAACGCCTGCAGACACTCCTTATCAAAGATAAATGGCGTGTCAGCAGCTAGCAGATTACTCAGAGGTTTTGCAATTTTTGAAAAATCCTTTATAAACCTTCTGTAGAATCCTGCATTCCCTAGAAAGCTTCTGATTGCCTTAACATTGGTAGGTGGTGGCAATTTTTCAATTACCTCCACCTTAGCTTAATCCACCTCTATTCCTTTGTTCGAAATTTTGTGCCCAAGGACAATTCCTTCAGTCACCATAAAGTGGCATTTTTCCCAGTTTAAAACTAGGTTAGTCTCTTGGCACCTTTTTAGAACAAGTGCCAGATGGTCAAGACAGGAGCTGAATGAGTCTCCAAATACTGAGAAGTCATCCATGAAGACTTGCAGAAACTTTTCCACCATATCAGAGAAAATAAAGAGCATGCACCTCTGAAAGGTTGCAGGTGCATTACACATACCAAATGGCATCCTTCTGTAAGCAAACACACCAGATGGACATGTGAATGCTGTTTTCTCTTGATCTTGGGGATCTATTGCAATCTGGTTGTAACCTGAATAGCCATCCAGAAAGCAGTAGTAATTATGACCAGCTAGTCTTTTTAGCATCTGGTCTATGAATGGTAAAGGAAAATGATCCTTTCTGATAGCTGTATTGAGCCCTCTGTAATCAATACACATACGCCACCCTGTAACTGTTCTTGTAGGAACCAGCTCATTTTTTCATTATGAACCATTGTCATGCCACCCTTCTTAGGGACGACTTGGACAGGCTTTACCCTGGGGCTATCAGAAATAGGATAAATAATCCCAGCCTCTAGTAATTTAGTAACCTCTTTTTGCACCACTTCCTTCATGGTTGGATTTATCCGCCTTTGTGGTTGAACCACTGGCTTAGCATTATCCTCCAATAGGATCTTGTGCATACACCTGGCTGGGCTAATGCCCTTAAGATCACTTATGGACCACCTAAGAGCTGTCTTGTGTGTCCTTAGCACTTGAATTAGTGCTTCCTCTTCCTGTGGCTCTAAGGCAGAGCTTATGATTACAGTAAAAGTGTCACCTTCTCCCAGAAATGCATATTTCAGGGATTGTGGCAATGGTTTGAGCTCGGGTTTGGGAGGTTTCTCCTCTTCCTGAGAGGTTTTCAGATGTTCTATTATTCTCTCTGATTCCTCCAGATCAGGCTGAACATCTTTAAAGATATTCTCTAGCTCTGACTCGAGACTCTCAGCCATATTGATCTCCTCTACTAGGGAGTCAATAACATCAATGCTCATGCAGTCATTTGATGTGTCTGGATGTTTCATTGCTTCACAGCATTCAGCCTGAACTCATCCTCATTGACTCTCAAGGTCACTTCTCCTTTTTCGACATCAATGAGGGTTCGTCCAGTTGCTAGGAAAGGTCTTCCTAGGATGAGAGTTGCACTCTTGTGCTCCTCCATCTCCAGTACTACAAAATCAGTGGGGAATGCAAATGGCCCAACTGTGACAATCACATCCTCAATCATGCGTGGTGGGTATTTAATGGAGCCATCAGCAAGTTGAAGATAGATCCTGGTTGGTTTGACTTCTTCTACCAAGCCAAGCTTTCTGATAGTGGATGTAGGTACTAGGTTGATACTTGCCCCAAGATCACATAGAGCTGTCTTGGTACAAGTGCCCTCTAATGTGCATGATATCATAAAGCTTCCAGGATCCTTAAGCTTCTCTGGTAAGCTTTTTAGAATGACTGCACTGCATTCTTCAGTGAGGTAAACTTTTTCAATTTCTCTCCAATCCTTCTTATGACTTAAGATCTCTTTCATGAACTTAGCATAAGAGGGTATTTGATCAAGTGCATCTGCAAACGGAATCTTTATTTCAAGAGTCCTGAGATAGTCTGCAAAGCGAGCAAATTGCTTATCTTGTTCCTCTTGGCAGAGTTTCTGAGGATAAGGCATTTTGGCTTTGTATTCCTCGACCTTAGTTGCTGCAGGTTTATTTCCTACAGATGTGGTTGGAGAAGCCTTTTTAGAGGGGTTGCTATCAGTACTTATATGTGTCTGATCCCTCACTGGCATTTGAATGCCAGGGTTGGAAGCTGGATTGGCATTGGACGCCAACTCCTTACCTGTTTCTGGTGTTTGAATGCCAGAACTGAGCTTCCTTTGGGCGTTTAATGCCAACTCCTTGCCTGTTTGTGGCATTTGAATGCCAGAACTGAGCATGGGTTGGGCGTTTAACGCCAGCTCTTCACTATTTTCTGGCGTTTGAGTGCCAAAATTATTCCTCTCTGGGCTCTTACTGTCCTCAAAGGGATTTTGGGTAGCAGTTTGTTCCTTTCTTGGCTTCATGCTACTTTGAAGTGAGGTATTTAATGTTTTCCCACTTCTTAATTGAACTGCTTGGCACTCTTCTATTATTTGTTTTGATAACTACTATTTTGTTTACTTCAACTGTACTTCCATATTCATATTAGCCTTTTTTGTGTCTTGTAGTATCTCCTTGAATTCGGCTAGCTGTTTTGTTAGAAAATTTAATTGCTGATTGAATTCAGTAACTTGTTCTGCAGGACTGAGCTCAGCAGTTACTGTTTTAGCCTCTTCTTTCATGGAAGACTCACTACTTAGGTACAGATGCTGATTTCTGGCAACTGTATCAATGAGCTCTTGAGCTTCTTCATTGTCTTTTTCATGTGTATAGATCCACCAGCTGAGTGGTCCAAAGACGTCTGAGCTTTCTCTGTAAGCCCATAATAGAAGATGTCTAACTGCACCCACTTTAAAAACATTTCAGAGGGGCATTTTCTTAGCATCTCTCTGTATCTCTCCCAGGCATCATAAAGAGATTCATTATCTCCTTATTTAAAGCCTTGGATGTTCAGCCTTAGCTGTGTCATCCATTTTGGAGGGAAATATTGATTCAGGAATTTGTCTGACAGCTGTTTCCATGTCCTTATGCTAGCCTTAGGTTGGTTATTTAACCACCTCTTAGCTTGGTCTTTTACAGCAAATGGAAATAGTAACAATATGTAGACATCCTGATCTACTTCCTTATCATGTACTGTGTCAGTAATTTGTAAAAACTGTGTCAGAAACTCTGTAGGTTCTTCCTGTGGAAGACCGGAATACTGGCAACTCTGCTGCACCATGATAATCAGCTAAGGATTCAACTCAAAACTACTGACTCCGATGGAGGGTATACAGATACTACTCCCATATGAAGCAGTAGTGGGGTTAGCATATGACCCCAGAGTCCTTCTCGACTGTTCATTTCCACTTAGGTCCATGATGGAGAAAGGGAGATGACGTGGATTTATTTTATTATATTTATAAAAAAAATTTTCGAAATAATAAAATAAAATAAAATAAAAACTACAATAAAAATAAAAAAAGATTTGAAAAAATTTTATGAGGATTTTCGAAAAAGTGAGGAGAGAGAAAGTGGTTAGGATATTTTTGAAAAAGATATGATTTTAAAAATCTTAAAATGATATGATTTGAAAAATTTTGACCAAGTCAACCCAAGGAATTCGAAAATTATGAGAAATTAAAGGAAAAGATATTTTTTTGATTTTTGAATTTTATTATAAAAAGAGAAAAACACACAAAAGACACAAGACTTAAAATTTTTAGATCCAATGCTCCTTGTTTTTGAAAATTTTGGAGGAAAAACACCAAGGCACACCAAACTTAAAAATTTTAAGATCAAAACATAAAGAAGACTCAAGAATACCTTGAAGACTCACAAGAACAACAAGAACAAAAGAAAGAACACCAAACTTAAAATTTTTAGAAAACCAAAATAAAATTTTCGAAAATTAAAGAAAAATTAACAAGAGAACACCAAACTTAAAGTTTGGCACAAGATTTAATCAAAGAAAAATTATTTTTGAAAAAATTTTAAAAGGAAGATACACAATTACCAAGAACACAAGCACAACACTCTAACCTACCGAGCTATAAATTTAACGTGTTTTAAAAAGGTATTTTTAATAAATAAAATTTTTTGTTTTTTTTGAAAACTGATATTTTGAAAAAGCATAAGAAGAACAAGAAAAGACACTGAACAAGAAAAACTAAAAATTAATAAAGAAATAATATTTTTGAAAAGAAAATAAAAGACTCTGACCCAAAAGACAAAATTTTCCTAACTAAGCAACAAGATTCACCGTCAGTTGTTCAAACTCGAACAATCCCCAGCAACAGCGCCAAAAACATGGTGCACGAAATTGTAAATCACAATTTTCACAACTCGTACCACTAACCAGCAAGTGCACTGGGTCGTTCAAGTAATACCTTACGTGAGTAAGGGTTGAATCCCACGGAGATTGTTGACTTAAAGCAAGCTATGGTTATCTTGTAACTCTTAGTCAGGATAATAATAATTCTCAGTTTTGATTGGTAGTAAATAAAAAGCATGGATTAAATAATACTTGTTATGCAGTAATGGAGAATATGTTGGAGTTTTGGAGATGTTTTGTCTTCTGAATCTCTGCTTTCCCCCTGTCTTCTTCTTCACGCACGCAAGGTTCCTCCTATGGCAAGCTGTGTATTGGTGGATCACCATTGTCAATGGCTACCATCTGTCCTCTGAGTGAAAATGGTCCAGGTACGCTATCACCGCACGTCTAATCATCTGTCGATTCTCACTCATGCTGGAATAGGATCCATTGATCCTTTTACGTCTGTCACTACGCCCAACCCTTGTGAGTTTGAAGCTTATCACAGTCATTCAATTCCTGAATCCTACTCGGAATACCACAGACAAGGTTTAGACTTTCTGGATTCTCAAGAATGCTGCCAATGGATTCTAGCTTATACCACGAAGATTCTGATTAAGGAATCCAAGAGATACTCATTCAATCTAAGGTAGAACGGAGGTGGTTGTTAGGCACGCATTCATAGATTGAGAATGGTGATGAGTGTCACGGATAATCACATTCATCATATTGAAGTGCAAATGAATATCTTAGATAGAAACAAGCGTGTTTGAATAGAAAACAGAAATAATTGTATTAATCCATCGAAACACAGCAGAGCTCCTCACGCCCAACAATGGAGTTTAGAGACTCATGCCGTCAAAGAGTACAAAGTTCAGATCTAAAAATGTCATGAGGTACAAAATAAATCTCTAAAAGTTGTTTAAATACTAAACTAGTAACCTAGGTTTACAGAAAATGAGTAAACTGAGATAGATAGTGCAGAAATCCACTTCTAGGGCCCACTTGGTGTGTGCTGGGGCTGAGACTTGAGCTTTTCACGTGCCTGGGCTATTTCTGGAGTTAAACGCCAGGTTGTAACCAATTTTGGGCATTTAACTCCAATTTGCAACCTGTTTCTGGCGTTTAACGCCAGAATGGAACATGGAACTGGCGTTAAACGCCAGTTTATGTCATTTATCTTCGAGAAAAGTATGAACTATTATATATTGCTGGAAAGCCCTGGATGTCTCTTTCCAACCCAATTGAGAGCGCGCCAATTGGATTCCTGTATCTCCAAAAAATCCATTCCGAGTGCAGGGAGGTCAGAATCCAATAACATCAGCAGTCCTTTTTCAGCCTGAATCAGATTTTTGCTCAGATCCCTCAATTTCAGCCAAAAAATACTGAAATCACAGAAAAACACACAAACTCATAGTAAAGTCCAGAAATATGAATTTTGCCTAAAAACTAATAAAAATATACTAAAAACTAACTAAAATATACTAAAAACTACATGAAATTACCCCCAAAAAGCGTATAAAATATCTGCTCATCAGTGACTTAGGAATGGGTGTCTCCAATGGTCTTGAAAGTTCCACTCCAATGGAAGAAAATTCCTCAAACTCAAAAGGGTCATGTGTTGGTGCGGAATTATCATCAAGATATGAATTTATTGCTCGTTCAACTTCTTCCAAGTCTTCATTCACCATATGCTTTGGAGGTTACGCACCCTTCTCAACATCACTTTTAAGCTCAACGGAAGAAGGTTCAACAAGATCATCAAGGTGATTAGTTAGTATGGACAAGAACTCATCGATGATCGAATCCATTTCTTGATCATCCTCTCCTAATTCTTCAACCACTCCTTCCGGCTCAATTATCTCAACTTTCTCCTCTTGTTGCGATTTTTGCTTCAGCTCCTCTTTATCTTGAAGCTCCAAGTTCACTTCTTTACTACGCTCTTTGGTTGATCCTCCACATTCGTCAATGGGAGTACTTTGATCGCATGAGCGTAGGTGGGAGGCTATGCGGTTAATGGCTTCCGTCATGGTAGTCACCATGATTTCTAGCCCCTTTAGCTCCTTTTGATCTTCTTCTTCTTGCCTTTGGAGGAGAGAATAAATACGTCTTTTTTCTTGCATGAAGGGTTGGAAAGCTTCATTCACCGAAGGTGATGGTGAGAAAGAGGGTTCTTTGTTCTTTGCACTCAAACAGTCATAACTTGAGCTACAGAGATCCAAATGAGGCAGTTCCAGTTGCGTTGGAAAGCTAACATCAGGGGTTTCGAAATAATATATAATTTGTCATAGTGGCCGTACAGCAAAATGACGCGCACGCATGCATCATGCGCATGCCTCGTTCTGCAGAAAATCCAGCGTATTAGAAATAGCAACCAGCGATTTTTGGGCTGTTTCTGGCCCATTTTTCGGCCTAAAAAACACATATTAGAGGCTACCGAGTGAAGGGATCATAGAGAACACTTCTCATTACTCACTTTTCATATTATAGATGTAGTTTTAGAGAGGGAGGCTCTCTCCTCTCTCTAGGATTTTGGATTCCTAGTTTCATGCTGTTGGATTGGATATTTACAGAGTCACTACCTCCGCTGAGGACTTCATGATTCTAGTTTGCTCCTTACTTGTTACTTATTCTTCCATATCTTTAATCCTTGTTCAGAGTTACAATTGGATTTCTTTTATTAATTTAATTTTATTATTTATTTAATTACTTCCAATTTTATTCCAATTATCATGTCTCTTTTCTATTCCTTTTTCATAACAAGGAAGATGGTATTAATGTTGATATTCTAGCTCCCAACTTGACTTGGGAGTTGATTAAGAGGAGACCCTTGAGTTGGAATACTCAAGATTTAATTGGTAATTGAAAGTTGTTGGCTAGCACTCTAGTTACTAATGATAATCCTTCCCGAGGGAGAGGATTAGGACTTGTGAATAGAAGTTGGCTTCCTACTTAACTTTCCTTTATTAGATAAGGGATAACTCAGTAGAAACAACAATCAATTATTAACTGATCTTGGGAACATCCAACAAGGATAGAACTTCCGATTAATCTTCTCCTAGACAAGGCTTTTTATTGTTATTAATTTATTTTCTTTGGAATTTTCTCTTCTTATTTCTCAATCCAAAACCCCAATTTACACAACTCGTAACCAATAATAAGAACACATCCCTGCAATTCCTTGAGAGATGACCCGAGGTTTAAATACTTCGGTTATTAATTTCACTAGGGGTTTGTTACTTGTGACAACCAAACTTTTGCACGAAAGGATTATTTGTCGATTTAGAAGCTATACTTTCAACGAGAACTTAATTGTGAAAATTCTAGACTACGAGAGTCCGTTCGTCAAAATGGCACCGTTGCCGGAGAATTGCAAACGTGTGCCTTATTATTGGTTATTGTAAATATTTTCTTTTTACCTGTTCTTAGTTTTTATTAGTTTTAGGACTTAGTTGCCTATTTTATTAGTTTTTGTTTTTCCTTTTCTACTATGACTTCTCACCCCTCTGGCTACGAGCATGGTTATAATTATGATACAGGAAGAGGAGATTATAATGGCAACATGCATCATGGTTGGAACAATCAAAGATGGGAGGAGCCACAAGGATTTGATCAACCCTCTTGGCAACAACCCCATCCAATGTACTACAAGCAACAACCATTCCATGGTGCATACCAAGACAATGGTTATGGTGGACCTTTTCGTGACACTCACTACCCACCACAACACGTCTATGAACCCCCTCCTCAATATAGTTATAAACCACTCTACTCACAAGTCCCTTTTCACCGTTCACCTTCCTATGACCCTTATCATCATCCACTATACCAACCACCTTATGAACCATGTATGGAACCACTCCAATTCCAACCCAATTACTCCCAAGAACCACCACCTCTATATACATAATGTCCATATCCATCAATCTAAGAGCCTTATGACCCTACTTATAATATCCAAGCAGAACAAGAGTCAAGGGATCATCTCAAGGAGACACTAGATCAATTTCAAGCAGTCGTTCATCAATTGGAGCGAGCAGTAGGTGATTTAGCCTCTCGGCATTTTGACACTCAAAGTGCTCCCATGGTTACATATGGAGAATCAATAAAAGAGCGTAGCATGAAGGAGACACTAGAAACTCCAATGGACAATGAGGAATATACCTTTGTATTGGAACAAGTGGAGGAAATCGTAATAGCTGAAGAAGAGGAAGTGGCTGAAGACTTTGGAGATGCGAAACCTCCATGGGAAAGTCCATTCATAGAGCCTCCTTCCAAGATGTTTGATGTTGATGTTGAGGAGGGTGTACAACCTCCAAGGCATATCATGGTTGAAGACTTGGAAGAGGTTGATCAAGAGATGGAGATTCCAGAAGAAGAAGCACAATCTCCCATGACCTTGGTAAGCAATAAAGAAGAAATTGAATCGAAAGAAAGCTACCAAAAGGAAGAAGTTGAAATTAAAGAAGTTTGCAAAGAGGTGGAAGTTGTCAGAGAAGAGCACAAGGGAGTGGAGCTTGCAAGATCATTAGAAACACCTCTCCCAAGGCCATTACCGTCCAACACAACGTTCAAGTGGGTAAAATTCTTATCCTTGACCTTTAGTTTCCCACTTGAATATGGGCTACTGAAGATGAATAGTCAACTTAGAGCTCTCTGTGGCTTTAAGAGTCAGAGGGAGATGGTCAGTGGAAAGAGTTGTCCTGCAAGGTTCAATATGGTTGCATGCTCCAAGTTGAAATGCAAGGGTTGGTGTAGAGCTCGAATGATTGGGTCTAGGAAGCTGTTTGGATGCCTTAGTGAGAATTCGGATTGCTTACCACCCGGATGGAATCATGATGATCAACTTGAAGACGGGTGTAGAATCAAGATTTGAGATCCGGGAATATATGAGGATCAATTTTGGGAGCTCAAAGCTTGTGAAGAACTCCATCAAAGCTTGAGGAATTTACCTGGTATTGATAGAGCTTATTGGAGGTCCAAGCATTGGTGGAAGTTTCAAGACGAGTTCAAGCACAAGCCACCATGACAAGGAGCTCACCAAATGTCCAACTTAAGGACAATAACTAAAATTGCTAGGTGGGAGACAACTTAAAATCACGCGCACGTGTCGTTCTGCAGAAAATCCAGCGTATTAGAAATCGCAACCAACAAATTCTGGGCTGTTTCTTGCCCAGTTTTTGGCCCAAAAAACACAGATTTGAGGCTGCAGAGTGGAGGGATTATAGAGAACACTTCTCATCACTCACTTTTCATATTTTAGATGTAGTTTTAGAGAGGGAGGCTCTCTCCTCTCTCTAGGATTTTGGATTCCTGGTTTCATGTTGTTGGATTGGATATTTACAGAGTTACTACCTCCACTGAGGACTTCATCATTCTAGTTTGCTCCTTACTTGTTACTTATTCTTCCATATCCTTAATCCTTGTTCAAAGTTACAATTGGATTGCTTTTATGAATTTAATTTTATTATTTATTTAATTGCTTCTAATTTTATCCCAATTATTATGTCTCTTTTCTATTCCTTTTTCATAACAAGGAAGATGGTATTAATGTTGATATTCTAGCTCCCAACTTCACTTGGAAGTTGATTAAGAGGAGACTCTTAAGTTGGAATACTCAATAATTAATTAGTAATTGAAAGTTGTTGGCTAGCACTCTAGTTACTAATGCCAATCCTTCCCGAGGGAGAGGATTAGGACTTATGAATAGAAGTTGGCTCCCTACTTAACTTTCCTATATTAGATAAGGGATAACTCAGTAGAAACAACAATCAATTATTAACTGATCTTGGGAACGTCCAACAAGGATGGAACTTCCGATTAATCTTCTCCTAGTCAAGGCTTTTTATTGTTATTAATTTAATTTCTTTGGAATTTTCTCTTCTTATTTCTCAATCCAAAACCCCAATTTACATAACTCGTAACCAATAATAAGAACACCTTACAATTCCTTGAGAGACGACCCGAGGTTTAAATACTTCGATTATCAATTTCACTAGGGGTTTGTTACTTGTGACAATCAAACTTTTGCATGAAAGGATTCTTTGTCGGTTTAGAAGCTATACTTTCAACGAGAACTTAATTGTGAAAATTCTAGACCGCGAGAGTCCGTTTGTCAATCATATGGAGTTGTTTGATGGTATGAGGCTTGTGAATATGGTGGTTGAGGGTTATGTTAAGGATAGGGCTCATAGGGTTATGGTGGTTGTGGTTGATAACCACAAGGAGGTCCACCATAACCATTGGATTTGTATACATCATGGTATGGTTCTTGCTCATAGTATGTCGGAGGAGGTTGTTGCTATGAAGGCTGTCCATAAGCTTGAGGCTCCTCCCACCTTGGATTGTTCCATCCTTGATGCATGCTCTCAATGTAGTTTTCATTTCTTACAACATAGTTAGAACCAAACTCATAACCAAATGGGTGAGAAAGTGTCAAGAGAACATAAAAAAAAGTCTAATAAGAAACAAAGAGACAAAATCTTAACTACTAACTCAAATAAGCAAACAAACAAAGAGCAAACTATTCACAATATTAACATATGTAGAATAACCAATAACAAGCACACATTGCAATTCCCCGACAACGGCGCCAAAAACTTGATGTGAGGGAATTCGCCGGTTAGGAATTTCAAAAAGTAATTCCGTTGCTAGTATAGTCCAAACCGACAAATAACTCTCACAAAAAGTTTAGTTTTGGTTGTCACAAGTTCAACCCAATAAAAATAACCAAGAGTACTACTCCCGGGTCATTCTCCCTAGAAATTACAATCGAATGCTCAATTATTGATCATGAGTTTCACGGGAGTTTGCATATGAAAAGACTACAATCTAAATAACAAGAAATTTAAATGACAATAAAAGTAAATCAAACAACTAAAGATAACAAATAATAAAAAGAAGCATTCATGGCAAGGATTGAGAATTATGGTTTTCTATCCTAGTCATTAATTATAACACAATAATTATCAAGAGCTAAAGCCCATTATGTTATCTCCAACATTGGGAGAAAGTCTAATATGCTAGTTAATTCCAATCCATATGTAATGTCAATAGAAACAAGATTAACTAATCACTCTAGATCACCAATCTAGATTGGGTATTAATGACTCAAGAGTACCTAACTTCTCTTTCCAAGTCAAGAATGGTCAAAATCTACTCTAAACCTAAGCCAAGCATTTTTCCAAACACGTGTGCAATAAAAGAAAGGCATATTAAATTTCAAGAAATATAAATTCTAAGGCTACCAATGCAAGAAGATAACAATAACAACTCAATTAAACAATAAGAAACATTAAAAGACATCAATTACATTAAAGGAAATTGAAATTAACAAGAGTTCACAAAACTAAAAAGTAGCTCAAAAGAAAAATTAAAAAGAAGAAATAAGAGAATAAAGATATAATAACAAGAAATGGCAAGGAAAACTAATTGAAAACAAGAATTAAAACCTAAATCTAAGAGACAACTGAACTAAGAACCCTAATTTCTAGAGAAAAGAGGGAGCTTCTCTCTCTAGAACTAACCTAAAGCATGTTTCTTACACTACTCTAATTGCGCCCCCTTATTCCTTCTTGAATTCTGCCTTAAATAGCTCCAGAGTTACAGAATGATTCAGAGGATAAAACAGCGAAAAAGGAAGCTCACTGGTGCGAAAAAGCCAGTAAAAGCTGTTTTGGGCGTTGAACGCCCAAAAGAAGCAGCTACTGGGCATTCAACGCCATTAAGGATAGCCATCTGGGCGTTAAATGCCAGAAAGGAGCATGTTCTGGGCGTTGAACGCCAGAAAGAAGCACCTTCTGGGCGTTCAACGCCAGATTTACAGCATCCTGGGCGTTCAGAAAAACGCCCAGTGACAAAGGACTTCCTAGCATTCAACGCCAGAAAGAAGTAACAGCTGGGCGTTGAACGCCCAGGAGAAGCTGCACATGGGCGTTAAACGCCCAAAACATGCAGCGTTTGGGCGTTTAACGCCAGGATGGTGGGGAGGAGGTAAATTTGTTTTTTTTTCTTCAATTTTTTTATTTTTATGTTCCAATTCACGATTTTTTACATAAACATGTTACAAATTCTCATCCTTAAATTCCAAAAATTTTAATCCTAATTTCTAAAAACCCTAATTTCTAAAATCCCTTTTTCAAAAATATCAAATGTATCTTAGTTCATAAACACAAATTTTTCCAATCCAATCCAACTCTTTTCTCAAAATTTTTCAAAACACAATTATCTTTTAAAATCTTTTTCAAATATTCAGATTTATCTTTTTCAAATATCAATCACAACTTTCTTAATTTTAAATTATATCTTTTTCTTATTTGTCTTTTATAAATCATATCTTCTATCTTATCCTTTTAATATTTTCGAAAACCCACCCCCTCCCTTTAAAATCCACATTCGGCCTCCCTCCTCTCATCCACCATTCGACTTTAGCTCTCCTTCTATCCCTCTCCTTTCTTTTCTTTTGCTTAAGGACAAGCAAACGTCTAAGTTTGGTGTGTTCATCCGTGATCACAAAAACATACTCACTTAGATCATGGCTCCTAAAGGAAAGCAATCCACTCCAAGAGGCAAGAAAGAGAGTACTCCAAAACCACTTTGGAATCAAGGGAAGTTCTTAACCAAAGAACATTCAGACCATTACTACAAAATAATGGGTCTAAGATTAGTGATCCCGGAAGTCAAGTTCAATCTAAAAGAAGATGAATATCCAGAGATCCAAGAGCAAATTCAAAACAGGAACTGGGAAATCCTAGCTAATCCTGAAACAAAAGTAGGAAGGAATATGGTTCAAGAGTTCTATGCTAATTTGTGGCAAACAGACAGGCAGAGAATATCTGGAACTGCCCTCTATGACTATCGGACCTTGGTCAGAGGAAAGATTGTTCACATCCACTCTGACAAAATCAGGGAGATCTTTAAGCTGCCTCAGCTGAAAGATGACCCAGACTCCTTTAATAGGAGAATGATGAGAACAAACAAGGGCCTGGACAAGATTCTAGAGGATATATGCATCCCTAGAGCCAGGTGGACCACCAGCAACACTGGCATCCCAATTCAACTCAAGAGAGAAGATCTCAAACCAGTCGCCAGAGGCTGGCTCAACTTTATTGGGCGTTCTATATTGCCCAATAGCAACCGTTCTGAAGTCACTGTTAAAAGAGCAGTGATGATTCACTGCATCATGTTGGGAAGAGAAGTAGAAGTTTATCAAAATAGCATGCTTTGCAAATTGCTTAGGGAACAAGAAGAGCAAGGGCGTGACTTGAGGGAACTGAAGCGTCAGAAATTAATTCTTGAAGGACCAAGCACCCCACAAACTAGAGGAACATCCACTTCCCAAAATACAGGTTGTTGAGTTCTAATCTTAGCTTTAATGCTGTGATAGTTGTTAATATAGGAATTTACCTTAGAAGTTATATAGGAGTAGTGGTAATTAGTATATCTATTTTGATTTTATTTTCAATTAAGTTATAATTTATTTTTCTCATCATCATCAAACATGAATAAAATAGTAGATTTTTAGAATAAAGAGGTAATTTATATCTTTCGAGTTCTTAATAATAAAAATTATAATTAATTATATGTGGTGGCAATGATTTTTGTCTTCTGAATGAATGCTTGAACCGTGCATATTTTTTATCTTGAATTTTATGAATGTTAAAATTATTGGCTCTTGAAAGAATGAGAAACACGAGAAATATTATTGCTGATCTGAAAAATCATGAATTTGATTCTTGAAGCAAGAAAAAGCAGTGGAAAAAAATTACAAGGAATCATTGGATCAAGAAAAAGAAAAAAAGCCAATAGCCCTTAAAACCAAAAGGCAAGGGTAAAAAGAATCCACGGCTTTGAGCATCAGTGGATGGGAGGGCCCAAGGAAATAAATCCTAGCCTAAGCAGCTAAATCAAGCTATCCCTAACCATGTGCTTGTGGCATACAGGTCCAAGTGAAAAGCTTGAGACTAAGTGGTTAAAGTCGTGATCCAAGGCAAAAGAGTGTGCTTAAGAACTCTGGACACCTCTAATTGGGGACTTTTGCAAAGCTAAGTCACAATCTGAAAAGGTTCATCCAATTATGTGTCTGTGGCATTTATGTATCCGGTGGAAATACTGGAAAACAAAGTGCTTAGGGCCACAGCCAAGACTCATAAAGTAGCTGTGTTTAAGAATCAACATACTAAACTAAGAGAATCAATAATACTATCTGAATTCTGAGTTCCTATGGATGCCAATCATTCTAAATTTCAAAGGATAAAGTGAGATGCCAAAACTATTTAGAAACAAAAAGCTACTAGCCCCGCTTATCTAAATTAGAATCTGAACTTCACTTAAAACTCTGAGATATTATTTCTTCTTAATTTCTTTTTATCCTATTTTATTTATCTAGTTTCTTGGGAACAAGCAACAGTTTAAGTTTGGTGTTGTGATCAGCGGATATTTTATACGCTTTTTGCGGGTAATTTCATGTAGATTTTAGCATGTTTTAATTAGTTTTTAATAGAATTTTATTAGTTTTTAAGCAAAAATCATATTTCTGGACTTTACTATGAGTTTGTGTGTGTTTCTGTGATTTCAGGTATTTTTTGGCTGAAATTGAGGGAGCTGAGCAAAAATCTGATTTAGGCTGAAAAGGATTGCTGATGTTGTTGGATTCTGACCTCCCTGCACCCGGAATGGATTTTTGGGAGCTACAGAAGTCCAATTGGAACGCTCTTAATTGGGTTGGAAAGTAGACATCCAGGGCTTTCCAGCAATATATAATAATCCATACTTTGCGCGAAGATAAATGACGTAAACTGGCATTCCACGCCAGTTCCATGTTGCAGTCTGGCGTCCAGCGCCAGAAACAGGTTACAAGTTGGAGTTCAACGCCAAAAACACGTTACAACCTGGCGTTCAACTCCAAAAACAGCCCAGGCACGTGAGAAGCTTAAGTCTCAACCCCAGCACACACCAAGTGGGCTCCAGAAGTGGATTTCTGCACTATCCATCTTAGTTTACTCATTTTTCTATAAACATAGGTTACTAGTTTAGTATTTAAACAACTTTTAGAGACTTATTTTGTAACTCATGACATTTTTAGATCTGAATTTTATACTCTTTGACGGCATGAGTCTCTAAACTCCATTGTTGGGGGTGAGGAGCTCTGCAGCGTCTCGATGAATTAATGCAATTATTTATGTTTTTCCATTCAAACATGTGTGTTCCTATCTAAGATGTTCATTCGCGCTTAACTATGGAGAAGGTGGTGATCCGTGACACTCATCACCTTTCTCAATCCATGAACGTGTGTCTGACAACCACCTCCATTCTACATCAGATTGAATGAGTATTTCTTAGATCCCTTAATCAGAATCTTCGTGGTATAAGCTAGAATTGATGGCGGCATTCATGAGAATCCGGAAAGTCTAAACCTTGTCTGTGGTATTCCGAGTAGGATTCTGGGATTGAATGACTGTGATGAGCTTCAAACTCACGAGTGTTGGGCGTGATGACAAACGCAAAAGAATCAATGGATTCTATTCCGATATGATCGAGAACCAACAGCTGATTAGCCATGCTGTGACAGAGCATTTGGACCATTTTCACTGAGAGGATGGGAAGTAGCCATTGACAACGGTGACACCCTACATAGAGCTTGCCATGGAAGGAACTTTGCACTTTTGCATGAGAAGAATATTACATTACAGGAATTTAGAAGACAAAGCATCTCCAAAACTCCAACATATTCTCCATTATTGCACAACAAATAATTATTTCACGCTCTTCTATTTTTTAGTAATTCAAACTGATAATCATAATTGATCTCCTGGCTAAGAATAATAAAATAAACATAGCTTACTTCAAATCAACAATCTCCGTGGGATTCGACCCTTACTCACGTAAGGTATTAGTTGGACGACCAAGTGCACTTGCTGGTTAGTTGTGCGGATTGCAAAAGTGTGATTGCAATTTCGTGCACCACAAGGTTCCTGAGGAGGGGTCGTCTAGGACTTTTTTGAAGAGGTCGACCTCGGACGCTTCTAGTCCTAAAAAGATCATCCCGACTCCTAACGTCCGGTTGGCCTCCTCTATTCCTCCTTTGCCGTCTTCCAGTACTGCCTCCCCGTCTGTTGCTGGCCTTTCTCCTAAAAAGCTGAGAACTGCTGAGCCCTTTAATTTGGATGCCCCTGACTTTGATGCCATAGGGTTTGTTGACCAACAAATTGCTTCTTACGGTATTATGCCTACGGCTGATGTATCCATCCTTCACTATCTGGAATTCATTACCCGAAATAGTGTGAGAATGGCACATATGGGAGCGGCCTTATTCCGGACAGCTCAGGATGTCCCTGTTCATGCCACTAAGTCTTTCATGGAGGAGGCCAAGTCGGAGTATGATAGGATCAAGGGATTGAAGGAGGAGCTCGAAAAAAAGGTGGCAAAACTAGAGAAAGAGTTGGAGGGTGAAAAGGTTCGGGCTACAGTAACTAAGACCTTGGCAGATCTGTCTGAGGAGATGGCCTAGAAGCATAAGGATAGTTATGTTCGGACCTATAGAGAGATGGTAGAGTTTCGGAAGAGTTTGGATTCTGCTCGAGCTGACTATGCCGAGCTCCAGGGTCACCTTGTAGGTAGTGTGAATGCTGCTTATGAGAATCTGAAGGATCAGGTCTGAGTTCTTGTGCCCGAGCTCGACCTTACCCTTTTTAGTTTGGACAACATTGTAAAAGATGGTAAGATCGTTCTTGATGACCCTGATGATGATGATGATGTCGTCCCTCCTCCGTTTACTTTTGCCAAACCCTCTGTTGTCCCGACTTCCTCAACTCCGGCAGTTGAAGCCAGTCAGCCAGAATCTGATCCAGACGTCTAGATTTTGAACTGGGATAACGGGATAGTGGACATAGTTCCCCTTTAGACTCGCCCTCCTTCTCCCCAAGATGCTGCTACTGGGAAGCCTTTGGATCCTCTATAATTTCTCTGATGTATTTGTGTATAGCCCGGTCTTTGTGGGCTTTTGAACTCTTTATTTCTGTTTGTTTGTGATCTTTGACTTTGGATACTCCAGTTGCTATTTTAGAAACTTTGTTTTGAAAAACAAAATTAGTTTCTCTTGCTCTTGGGGTCGGCTTTCAGCGGCCTCTTAAGTTTTGTTTTATGGTAAATGCCTTGTTTCTCTATGATATGCTTTCTTGCAGCTTTCTTTGGCACTTTCCAGGAATCTTCAGTGTTTATTGCCCGACCTCTTTTGATTGCCTTAGTTAAAGTGTCATTTTTAAGGCTAGTTGTTTGTTTGAGTATTTCTTTGATAGAATACTTTGTAAATTGATTTTGGCAAGGTCGTGGTCTTTCGGGTCGAGTTGTCTCCCTTTTGACGCGCACCTTCTGTTGGTTGATTCTTTTAGTTGATCTTTTCTTGAGTTATTTCTAGTAATCCCTTGGGTTTACTTTTTATAACCTTGTCACTTTTGATCGCCTTGGGCTGACTTCTTCATGTCGGTCTGCCCCAAGTTATTTTGAGTAATCTATTTTATTTAGACTTTGTCTGGTCTCTTTCTTATGAATTACTTTGTATAACTTTCGTAGCTTTCTGGGCCGACTTCGTCGTATCAGTCCCTTTCGAAGTTATTTCTAGTAATCCATTTTATTTGGACCTTGTCAGGTCTCTTTTTATGGATTACTTTTTATAACTTTTTATAGCTTTAGTCTGACTTCTTCATGTCGGTCTGCCCCAAGTTATTTTGAGTAATCCATTTTATTTAGACCTTGTCCGGTCTCTTTCTTATGGATTACTTTGTATAACTTTTGTAGCTTTCTGGGCCGACTTCGTCATATCAGTCCCTTTCAAAGTTATTTCCAGTAATCCGTTTTATTTGGACCTTGTCAGGTCTCTTTTTACGGATTACTTTTTATAACTTTTTGTAGCTTTAGTCTGACTTCTTCATGTCTGTCTACCCCAAGTTATTTTGAGTAATCCATTTTATTTAGACCTTGTCCGGTCTCTTTCTTATGGATTACTTTGTATAACTTTTGTAGCTTTCTGGGCCGACTTCATCGTATCAGTCCATTTCGAAGTTATTTCCAGTAATTCGTTTTATTTGGACCTTGTCAGGTCTCTTTTTACGGATTACTTTTTATAACTTTTTGTAGCTTTAGTCCGACTTCTTCATGTCGGTCCCTTTGGAAGTTGTTTCTAATAATCTGCTTTTTAGGGCTGGCCAGGCCTTTTTTTAGGGATTACTTTTTATAACATTTT
Source organism: Arachis duranensis (assembly GCF_000817695.3). Classification (NCBI taxonomy): domain Eukaryota; kingdom Viridiplantae; phylum Streptophyta; class Magnoliopsida; order Fabales; family Fabaceae; genus Arachis; species Arachis duranensis. Next base: position 27,080,378 of record NC_029772.3, on the reverse strand, counting down.
GTCGCTTTGATCTTGGTCCGACTTCTTTTGCATCGGTCCATTTCAAGTTATTTCTTAGCAATACATTTTTGTTTCAGACCTTGTCAGGCCTCTATTCATGGATTGCTTTTTATAACTTCTTGCATTATTTTGTTTTTATCACTTTTCATCTTTAACGATTTTGTAGAATTTGATCCTCACTTGGTCGATCTTTGATGAATTCGATTTTCATTCTTTGTCGATCACGTCGGGCAGTGAATTTGGTTTTCACTGTTGCCGATCTATAGCTTTATAATCGGGTGATGAATTTTGTGTTTTTTTAGAATAATGCGTCTTGATAAGGAGATTTTGTCGGAAAACTAAAAAACTTTATTCAAAATAGAAAATATGCGAAATATATACATGTCGAGCTCTTCCCTTTAGAGTCGGGAGTTAGCTTCTTCATTGTAGAGGATCATTCTGGGAGATCCTTCTTCAACTTCTACCGGTATCATTGCCTCCATTTCATAAGCCAATCGGAAGGGTTATTCCTTCGTGGTGGAGTGTGGAGTTGTCCGATATACCCATAGGACTTGTGGAAGCTCTTCGGCCTAAGCTCCCTTTGCGTCATGCAGCCTCCATTTTAACCCGGCTAGTATGACTTTATTGGTAGCTTCTGCTTGTCCATTAGCCTGCGGGTGTTCCACGGATGTGAATTGGTGCTTTATCTTCAAATCGGCTACCAATTTTATAAAGCCTGCATTTGTGAACTGAGTGTCATTGTCTGTGGTGATGGAGTAAGGAACCCCAAACCTCGTGATAATGTTCCTATATAGGAATTTCTGACTTTTTTGGGCCGTGGCATTTACTAAGGGCTTTGCCTCTATCCATTTTTTGAAATAATCTACCCCTACAATGAGGAACTTAACCTGTTCTGACCCTTAGGGGAAGGGCCCGAAAAGGCCGATTCCCCACTTTGCAAATGGCCAAGGTGATGTCACGCTAATGAGCTCCTCTGGTGGGGCGACATGGAAGTTAGCATATTTCTGACATGGTGAACACGTCTTAACGTACTTGGTGGCTTTTTTTGCAGAGTCGGCCAAAAGAATCCGGCTCGGAGTACTTTTTTAGCAATACCTCTTTTGTGTTAGGGGTCGGTACACATTTTAGTAGAGGTGTCAAAATTCCTCTCTTGTATAGAATGTTATTTATGATGGTATAATATCGTGCCTCTCGTTTTAACCTCTTTGCCTCCTGCTTATCTGTAGGGAGTATCCCAGATCTGAGGTAGTTAATTATGGGAGTCGTCCATCCTTGATCTTGGCCTGATATGGCTAAGATTTTTTCTTCTGAGATTGATGGGTTCTGCAGTACTTCCTGGATGAGGCTCCTATTATTGCCCTCTGGTTTGGTGCTGGCTAATTTTGAGAGTGCGTCAACTCGAGCATTCTGTTCCCGAGGTATATGTTGGATCTCATATTCCTGAAATTGCCCGAGTTGTTCCCTGGTTTTGTCCAGGTACTTTTTCATAACCGGATCTTTGGCTTATTAGGTCCCTGCTATTTGCAAGGTAACAACCTGTAAGTCACTAAAGATGACAAGTTTTTGAGCTCTGACTTCTTTAGCCAGCTTTAAACCAGCTAATAGTGCCTCATACTCAGCCTGGTTATTAGAAGCAGGGAACTCGAACTTTAGTGAGAGTTCGATTTGGGTTTCCTGATAAATTTCTATTATCATGCCTGCTCTGCTCCTGGTTTTATTGGAAGAGCTGTCCACATCGAGATTCCACTTTGTAGGGATTTTCGGGATGTCAGTGTATTCTGCAATGAAGTGGGACAGATATTGTGATTTGATCGATGTCCGAGCCTCATATTGGAGGTCGAATTCGGACAACTCGACTGCCCACTATAGGATTCTCCCTGCTAAATTTGTTTTCTGCAGAATGCCTTTTTGTGCTGGTTGGTCTGAACCTTGATTGTGTGAGCCTGGAAGTATGAACGAAGTCGTCGAGAGGTTAATATGAGAGCGTAGGTGATAAACCCCGATTTCGTGGTTTATTTTGTACTTAATTTGGGGGGGGTTTATGACCTTTTCCCACATTTATTCAATAAAATAGCATGGTTTTGTAATTCTCCGTTGAATTGTGCTTAAGTGTAAAAATATGCTTTTTAGTCCCTTAAATTGGGGATTTTAACTCACTTCAATTCCATCCGATGACTTGATATGTTTGTTGAGTGATTTCAGGTTTATAGGGCAAGTATTAGATGGAAGAAATGAGAAGAAAAGCATACAAGTGGAGAATGCATGAAGAAACCAATATTGGGAATGCATCAATGGGTGCGCACGCATACAAGGCGTGCACGCGCAAAAGTGAGTTCGCCTAGGGACACGCATGCATACCTGCCACGTCCGCACGATGAGGAATTAGCCAATCAACGCGCATGCGCACATGGCGCGTACGCGCTGATACTCGCACGTGACTCACTTAAAGGAAAAACGCTGGGGGCGATTATTGAGCAGCCCAGGCCCAATTCCAACATGTTTCTGAGTGTATTTCATGCAGAATTGAAGCCTAAGCAAAGGGGGAGCAATTGTTTGTAGCATTAGCATCATGTAGTGTAGTTTCTAGAGAGAGAATCTCTCTCTTCTGTCTAGAATTAGGGTTCTTAGGGTATTTCCTTCTTAGATCTAGGTCCAATTTCATGTCTTCATCTTATTTCTTTCATGAATTCTTGCTTCTACACCTTCATTCTCTTAGTTTGTGATGTTAATTTTACTTTTATGCCTTTTTGTTTATGAGTGATGAACACTTGTTGGATTTGGATTTTTTCTTTAATGCAATTGATGTTTGATGTCCTCTTTATTGTTGATTTGAATTATTGATCATGTTTAATTGCAATTGGTACTTGTTAGATTTTACTATTTCTTATAATTTATTATGCGTTCCTTTTATGCCTTCCAAGTGTTTGACAAAATGCTTGGTTGGATGTTAGAATAGATTTTGAGCATTCTTGGCTTGGGAAGGTAACTTAGGAACTCTTGAGTTGCTAATGTCCAAGTGATTGATGATTGGGAGCCATTAACTCTAGATCTCACTAATTGAATTGTGGAGACCTAGGACTTATGGACTTGGATTGACATAGCTCATTTGACTCTCCTTTATTAGTTAGAGGATGACTTAATGGGGTTGATCCTTGCCAATTCTCATGTTGTGGTTAGTGATAAGGATAAAGATCCTCAACCACCAACCCTTGCCAAGGCCTTTTTGTTATTTGAATTTCCTTATCATTTACTTTTCATGTCTCTTATTCCAAAAACCCCAAAACACTCCTTCATAGCCAATAATTGACCACTTCATTGCAATCCTCGTGAGACGACCCGGAGTCCAAATACTCCGGTTAATTTCTATTTGGGATTTGTTCCTTGTGAAAATAAATTTTTTGCATGTGAGGATTCTTTGTTGGTGTAGAACTATACTTGCAACGAGAATTCATTCAATTGAGGAAACTCTGTACCGACACAAGAGTTTACACATCAAAATGGCGCCGTTGCCGGGGAGCGCAATGGTGCAATGTTATTGGCTATTGTATATATTGTGAATAGCTTGATTTTTGGTTTGTTTGTTAGTTTTTGCTAGTTGTAGGATTTTGTTCTCTTTGTTTCTTGTTATCTTTTGTTTTTATTTTCTCTTTCACTATGAATTCTCACGACTTTGGCTATAAGCATGGTTCTAACTATGTTGTAGGAGATAGAGATTACAATGACAACATGAATCAAGGATTTGGAGATCAAAGGTGGGAGGAGCCCCAAACTTTTGGACAACCTTCTTGGCAACAACCTCCTCACGGCTTTTTATGAGTACAATTCAAATCTTGATGCATACCAATCTAATGCATGTGATGACCCTCATTGTGGTTGTCAACCACAATCATCATATGCATATGAAACCCCTCCTCAATATAGCCCTTCACCATACTCACAAGCCTCATACCATCTTTCACCTCCATATAATCCCAACCCATACACACCATACCAACCACCATATGAACCATATCTAGAACCACCACCATTCCAATACCAATACTCCCATGAACCACAAAGTCCATACACACCACCTCAAGAATTTCACGAATATGAACCACCTTCCAATTACAATACCCTTCCTTCAAACAATGAATCCTCTCTTCCACCATCGCCTCCCAATGAAGCCCCTGTTCATACCCTGGGTCAAGCTGTCCGACCCGGGATATTCTACAGACAAAGCGACTGACCTCTTCAGGTCAGGACAAACCGACCTCCTCTCAAAGAGCTCGGCCAAATCGCAGGAAAGCCTAATAAAGGGCCCAAATAGAGGAACACGACCCCAATCCAAAGGTAGCCCAAGCCTATAGAGATAAAGGCGGTTCCCATGAAAGATAAAGATAAAGATAAAAGATAAGATAACTAACTTATCTTATCTGCAAAGGTCACTCTACGCCATTATAAATACACTGGAGCACCCAGGTATAACTCATACTCTGATTCTACTCAATACTTGCTTAATACCCTTGCTAACTTAAGCATCGGAGTCCCTTGCAGGTACCCCCCTCCGGGGATGAAGGATCAGCACCACCACCAAGTCCATCAAATCGGACTCCACAGCTCCGACCAGCATAGAAGATCTCATCTGAGATTGACCTACAGTTTCAGGTAACCCTCGGAACATTGGCGCCGTTGCCGGGGAACCCTGAAGTCATCCCATCACCATGGCGGACGACCATGACAATGACCACACCTCATATTTAGAGGAAAGAACGCCGCACAAAAACGCGGATACCACACCAAAAGATACTTCCCAAATCAACAACAAGAAGAACTCCGCAAATGAGGGAGCTGTGGATGAATTTCAAGACCGGTTAAAACAACTTGAGGAAGAAGCCCTATGCCAATGAGAGGCCAAGAAGGACCTACAAAGGGAAATAAGGTGACGCCGAGAATTGGAGAACAAACTCCTAAAATTTGAGGCCGATGTCAAGACGAAAGCCAGCCGATCTACTCCTGAAGATAGCAACCGCAAGAAGCAAGATCCATTCACCAAGGAGATCATGAAGAAAAAAATCCTAAAGGACTTTAAACTCCCAAACATGACCTTATACGACGGCACTACAGATCCCAGCCATCATCTCAACAACTTTAGAAGCAGAATGTATCTGACCGACGCCTCAGATGCAGTTCGTTGCAAAGCCTTTCCAACTACTTTAACAAAAACAGCAATGAGATGGTTCGACAACCTCCCTCCTAGGTCCATCTCAAGTTTCGATGACATGGCTAAGAAATTCCTGGCCAGATTCTCCATCCAAAAGGACAAAGCTAAACATGCTCCGAGCTTACTGGGAATAAGACAAGGAGAACGGAAAACCCTGCGTAATTACATGGAGAGATTCAACAAGACATGCATGGATATACAGAACCTGCCAACAGAAGTCGCTATTATAGGCCTCATTAATGGCTTGCGAGAAGGGCCCTTTAGTCAATCTATATCAAAGAAGTACCCCACATCTCTGAACGAGGTGCAGAAACGAGCGAAGAAGTACATCAACATGGAAGAAAACTCCCGATTAGGAAAGACTTCAAAGGCCGGGTTCACCCCCTGGGATAAAGACAAAGATTCCAGAAAGAAGGAAGATCGACATGGAGAGAAAATCAAAAAATACCACAACTACACCCCTCTTCGGGTGTCTCTTGTGGATGTATACATAGAGGTTTGCAACAAGGAAAAAATACCACCAGCTCGACCTCTCAAAGGCAAAAAAGGAGGACGAAACCAGGCTGAATATTATGAATACCATCAGATCTGTGGGCACTCCACCAATGAGTGTTTCGACTTAAAAAATGTCATAGAAAAGCTCGTACGAGAAGGAAAGCTATATCGATATCTAGCCACCCATGATAATGAACAAAGAAAAAGAAGAAGAGCAAAAGATGTCGGACCAACCGCGCGATCATCTCGAACGCCAGAAAGACATGTCCACATGATACACGGCGGATTTGCCGAGGGAAAAATCTCCAAATCATCTCGCAAAAGACATCTCAAAGACGTATATCACGTCGCAGGAAAGGAGGAAGCACACGACATCCCGGCGATCACTTTTACCAAAGAAGACGCATCCGTCGTCGCATCAGGGCATGACGACCCCATGGTCATCACTATTATACTAGCAAACGCAAATCTTTACCGCACGTTGATAGACCAGGGGAGCTCCGCCAATATCTTATTTAAAACTGCTTTCAACAAACTCGGCTTGGAAGAAAAAGAACTCAGAGCATATCCGGACAGCCTGTTCGGGCTAGGAGATACCCCAGTTCAACCGATGGGATACATCTCACTCCACACAACTTTCGGAAAAGGAAGTCAGTCAAGAACACTCAAAATAGATTACATCGTAGTCGATATAAGTTTAGCTTACAATGCTGTAATAGGCCGGACAACGTTAAATCAGCTCGGCGCAATAGTCTCGACTCCGCATCTATGCATGAAGTTTCCAACTGCATGAGGAATAGCTACGATAAAGGCAGATCAGAAGATGGCGCGCCACTGTTACAACGAAAGTCTAAACCTCAGAGGCAGAGAAGAAGAATTCCATACAATTGAGCTCGGTGGAGTTTAGAGGCGGAAGGAGCTCCGCCCACAACCTGAAGGAGAAATAGAGAAAATCCAGATCAGGGACACTCCGGACAAACAACCAACATCGGCACACTCCTAAAAGGAGACATAAAAGAATCACTCATACAGTTTCTACGAGACAACGCCAACCTCTTTGCGTGGAAGGCTGCAGACATGCCAGACATAAATCCCAAACTAATGTGCCACAAGCTAACAGTCTACCCAGGATCTCGGCCGGTACAACAAAGGCATAGAAAGCTAGGACCAGAATGCTCTCAAGCCGTGGAAAAACAGGTACGAGCTCTACTAGAGGCAGGTTTCATAAGAGAAGTCAAATACCCACTATGGCTTGCTAATGTCGTATTGATAAAAAAGTCAAACGGGAAGTGGAGAATGTGCACTAACTATACCGATCTCAACAGAGCCTGCCTGAAAGATCCTTATCCGCTCCCAAACATCGACGCTCTGGTAGATGCCTCCTCCGGATATAAATACCTTTCCTTCATGGATGCGTACTCAGGATATAACCAAATCCCAATGTACCCACCCGACCAAGAAAAAACCTCATTCTTAACCCCAAAGGCAAATTACTACTACATTGTTATGCCCTTCGGTCTTAAAAACGCAGGAGCCACTTACCAAAGATTAATGAACAAAGTTTTTTGGATCACATCGGAAAGATCATGGAGGTCTACGTAGACGACATGCTAGTGAAGACGCAAAACGATGAGATGTTATTATCCGACCTGACACAAGTATTTAACACCATAAGACGACACGGCATGCGACTCAATCCTACAAAATGTACCTTCACAGTAGAAGCTGGTAAATTCTTGGGTTTTATGATCACACAGAGAGGAATTGAGGCAAACCCGAACAAGTGCAGGGCCATACTCGACATGAAAAGTCTGACTTGTATCAAAGAGGTACAATAACTCAACGGGAGGTTGGCAGACTTGTCCAGATTCCTGGCTGGATCAACAATAAGATCTCTCCCCTTCTACGCCACTCTAAGGAAGGGAAAGGAGTTTGAATGGACAGCAGCATGCGAGCAAGCCTTCCAAGACTTCAAAAAATTCTTGGGACGGCCACGGGAAGGAGAACCACTCATATTGTACCTCGCGGTGGAAAATCGGGCAATAGCCTCAGCACTGGTTCGAGAAGACAACAGTGGGCAACAAACCATACACTTTATCAGTAAAGCATTACAAGGATCCGAGATGAACTACCAGAAAATAGAAAAGTTCGCTTACGCTCTCATAATAACATCTCGACGACTTCGCCCATATTTCCAGTCTCACACCATTAAAGTTCGGACCAACCAGCCCATAAAAGGGATCTTACAGAAAATAGACTTGGTAGGCAGAATCTTGCAATGGACAGTCGAATTGTCCGAATTCAACCTTCAATACGAAGCTCGGACGGCCATCAAATCCCAATATCTGGCCAACTTCATTGCGGAATTTATGGACACACCGGAAATCCCCACAGAATGGAATCTATATGTGGATGGCTCCTCAAATAAAACGGGAAATGGCGCAGGCGTAATAATTGAAAGCGACCTGGGAACCCAAATCAAACTCGCCCTCAAATTTGGGTTCCCTGCCTCAAACAATAAAGCAGAATATGAGGCACTACTAGCTGGTTTGAAGCTGGCTAGGGAGGTTGGAGCTCAAAAACTTCTCATCTTCAGCGATTCACAGGTAGTTACTTCACAAATAGCAGGAAGCTACCAAGCCAAAGATCCCACTATGAAAAAGTACTTGGACAAAACCAGAAAACAGCTTGGACAACTCGGAGAGTATGAGATTCATCACATACCCCGAGAACAAAATGCCCGACCCGATGCACTCTCAAAACTAGCCAGCACCAAACCAGGAGGCAACAATAGAAGCCTCATACAAGAAATTCTACAGAATTTATCAATCTTAGAAGAAGAAAAGATCCTAGCCATAACAGGTCACGATCAAGGATGGATGACTCGCATAATTAACTACCTCAGAACAGAAGCTCTCCCCACAAATGAGAAAGAAGCAAAGAGGTTAAAATGAGAAGCACAATATTATACCATCATAAACAATACTCTATACAAAAGAGGGATTTCAATACTACTGCTAAAATGCTTGCCGACTTCCAACACAAAAGATGTCCTAGAAGAAGTACACAGTGGCATTTGTGGCAATCACCTCGGAGCGCAGGCACTCACCAAAAAAGTACTTCGGGCATGATTTTATTGGCCAACTCTACAAAAAGAAGCCACAAAATTTGTAAGGACATGTTCACCATGTCAGAAGCATGCCAACTTTCACACCACTCCACTAGAGGAACTCATCAGCATAACCTCACCTTGGCCATTCGGAAAATGGGGACTCGATCTCCTCGGACCTTTTCCTCAAGGATCAGGACAAGTCAAATTCCTCAAAGTAGGAATAGACTACTTCACAAAATAGATCGAGGCAGAACCCCTAGCCAATGCCACAGCTCAAAGAAGTCGGAAATTCCTATATAGAAACATCGTCACAAGGTTCGAAGTTCCATACTCCATCACTACAGACAATGGTACCCAGTTCACAGACGCAGGCTTCAGAAAACTAGAGGCCGACCTGAATATAAAACAACAATTCACATCTGTTGAGCACCCCCAAGCCAATGGGCAAGCTGAAGCTGCTAACAAAGTTATATTAGCAGGGTTAAAACGAAGATTACAGGATGCAAAGGGAGCCTGGGCTGAGGAGCTTCCGCAAGTCCTATGGGCATATCCACATTCCACGACAAAGGAATCACCCTTCCGATTAGCTTATGGAATGGAGGCAATGATCCTAGTGGAGGTCGAAGAAGGATCACCCAGAGTAATCCATTTTAGCGAAAAAGCCAATTCCCAACTTCAAAGGGAAGAGCTCTACTTACTTCCGGAAATCTGAGAAAGAGCTTGGATAAGGGAAGAGGCGTTGAAATGACCAATGGCCTCCAGATACAACCAAAAAGTAATACAGCAGGCCTTTGCTGAAGACGACCTCATCCTAATCCGAAATCACATAGGAACAACTCGACCTGGAGAAGGAAAACTGGCAGCAAACTGGAAAGGACCCTTCCGAGTCATAGAAGTACTGGGAAAGGGCTACTACAAGCTTTCCGAACTCAACGGGTGAGAGCTTCCTAGGACATGGCACGCATGCAACCTAAGAAGGTACTATAGATAGGGATGATAAAAGATCTTGGACAAGACGCACTATTTTTTTGAAAAAGGTTTTTAACGAGGCGCCCTGCCAAGACTTACAAATCACCTGACTTAGGAAATTAATTCCTCATGTATATTTGCATTCTCTTTTAACAAAATTGGTTTAGATTCTCTACAAATGCTCAAGTCGTATTATTTTGAAAACATTCATCGCCCGATTATAAAGCTACAGATCGACAAAAAGTGAAAACCGAAAAAACGAGGGTTAAAACCCAAAATCTACAAAATCGGCAAAGATGAAAATAAAATAATGCAAGAAGTTATAGAAAGTGATCCATAGAAAGGACCTGACGAGGTCCTAATAAAATGGATTGCTATAAAATAACTTAAAGACTGGCCGACACAAAAAGTCAGACTAGCCACAACAACTCAAGTTATAAGTAAAGCCCTGGAAACAGGTCTGGCCAATCCTATAAAAGAGGATTACTATAACTTCGAAGAGCCCGACATGAGGAAGTCGGACTCCTACAGATAAGTTACAAAAGATAATCTCTGAAAGAGACCTAAACAAGGTCCAAGAAAGAGGATTATCAAGTAGCTCGACAGGGCCCGACGTGACAAAGTCGGCCCAGAAAGATAAGTTACAAAAGATAATCCCTGAAAGAGACCTAAACAAGGTCCAAGAAAGAGGATTATCAAGTAACTCGACAGGGCCCGACATGACAAAGCCTGCCCAGAAAGATGTAAAGCTACAAAAGGTAAATCCCTAAAAGAGATCTGAACAAGATCCAAGAAAAAGGATTACCTAGTAACAGAACAGGGACCAACATGAAGAAGTCAGACTAAAGCTACAAAAAGTTATAAAAAGTAATCCGTAAAAAAGAGACCTGACAAGGTCCAAAATAAAATGGATTACTAAAAATAACTTCCAAAGGGACCGACTTGACAAAGTCAGCCCAGAAAGCTACAAAAGTTATATAAAGTAATCCATATAAAAGAGACCGGACAAGGTCCAAACAAAATGGATTACTCAAAATAACTTAGGGCAGACCAACCGACATGAAAAAGCCAGCCCAGGGCGACCAAAAGCGACAGAGTTATAAAAAGTAAACCCAAGGGGTTACTAGAAATAAATCAAGAAAAGATCAACTAAAAGAATCAACCAACAGAAGGCGCGCGTCAAAAGGGAGATAACTCGACCCGAAAGACCACGACCTCGCCAAAATCAATCTACAAAGTATTCTATCAAAGAATACTCAAACAAACAACTAGCCTTAAAAGGGACACTTCAACTAAGGTAAGAAATAAACAAAGCACAAAGGCAATCAAAAGAGGTCGGACAATAAACACTCTGAAGATTCCCGGTAAGTGCTAAAGAAAGTTGCAGGCAAGCATATCACAAAGAAACAATGCAGTTACCATAAAACAAGACTCAAGAAGTCACTTGAAGCCGACCCCAAGAGCAAGAGAAACTATTTTGTTTTTCAAAACAAAGTTGCTAAAGTAGCAACTGGAGTATCCAAAGTCAGAGATCACAAACTTACAAAAATAAAGAGTTCAAAAGCCCACAAAAATCGGGCTATACACAAACATATCAAAAAAATTATAGAGGATCCAAAGGCTTTCCAGTAGCAGCATCTTGGGGAGAAGGAGGGCGAGTCTGAAGGGGAACTGCGTCCACTTTCCCGTCATCCCGGTTCAAAATCTGGACGTCTGGATCAGAAACCGGCTGAGTAGCTTCAACTGCCGAGGTTGAGGAAGGCGGGACAACAGAGGCTTTGGCAGAAGTAACCGGAGGAGGGACGACATCATCATCATCATCAGGATCGTCAGGGACAATCTTACCATCCCTAACAATATTGTCTAGACTAATAAGGGAAAGGTCGAGATCTGGCACAAGAACTCGGAATTGCTCTTTCAGGTTCTCATAAGCCGTAGTAACACTACCTACGAGATGACTTTGAAGTTCAGAGTAATCAGCCTGAACAGATTCCAACCTACTCCTGAGCTCCATCACCTCTCTATAAGTAGTAACATAGCTCTCCTTGTGTTTTTGAGCCGTATCCTCGGCCAGTTGCATGGCAGCTGCCAGACCAACAGCCCGGGCCTTCTCCCCCTTCAGCTCTTTTTTCAGCTCGGCCACTTAATTCGGTCAAATTCTGATTTTGCCTCCTCCATAAAAGTCTTGGTAGCATGAATAGGAAGATCCTGAGCAGTTCGGTATAAAGCCGCTCCCATGTGTGCTAGAGTAATACCACTCCGAGTAATAAATTCTAAATGATGAAGAATGGATACATTGTCAGTAGGCATGACACCATAGGGAGCAATTTGTTGGTCTACAAACCCAACGGCATCAAAATTGGGAGTACCAAGATTAAACGGCTCGACAGTCCGAGGTCTTTTTGGAGGAGGAGCAATTGGAGGAGCAGAGGTACCCGCTGAAGTCTGAGGCGGGTCAACCAAGCAAACCCGGGGAGTTGGGATCATCCTCCTCGGCCCAGGAGAGCTCGGGACGGACGGCTTCGACAAAACTTAGGAGGACCCTTCCCCGCCCACCTTGGCTGGGATGTTCTAAGTCGCGGTAGCCTTCCTCGCCTTCTTAAAGGCCTTTAGTGAGTCATTATTCTTCGACATCTCTAAAAAACAAGAAAAATACAATGACTTATGAATACCCAGAAAAGAAAGAAGAGAACAAAAGACATGAGAACACAGTTTATAAAATACCCAGCACAGCACGAATCAAGGACGGATCCCCCAGAAATTTCTTGGTCTCAAGATGAGGAGGCTCCCCCAAAATATCCTCTAAAGCAGCGATGAAGGCCTGCTCGACCTCGTCTAACATCTCCCAGGAATACCTATACATAACTACATTCCTCTACCACTCTAAAGGAAAACAAGGCTCGCTATTCTCATCCAGGAAGAAAGGACGAGCTCCTTCAACAGCTCGGACCTTGAAAAAGTAATTCTTAAAATCGTGAAAAGACTAATCATACATGGAGAAGACTTTATGTCCCTGGGCCGACCTAAAAGAAATCCAAGAAGCTTTCTTTTTGGTAGTCCCAGGCTTGGTCAACACAAAGAGATACAGAAAAAGGGTTAAAGAGGGTTTAACACCAAACTCATGACAAACCATCTGAAAAATCTTAATAAAACCCCATGAATTCGGATGAAGCTGAGATGGGGCCACATTGCAAGACCACAACAGGTCGGTCTCAAAGGAAGTAAAAGGAAGAGTAATATCCATCTGGTTAAAGAAGAAATCGTATGCATAAAAGAAGGGACGCTCTCCCTAGGTCGAAGTAGGAAAACAGACCCTATCATGAGAATCGGGTGCCACCAACTCATAGTTGCGTTCTTGATTCTCACTACTACATATCTGATGGTGTTTCCTAAGCTTTGTGCAGAATTCTGCATTAGCTAGGGATACACACAGCAACACTAGGGAGTCTAACCAGTCGAACATCCCCTCAGGAACCTTAGAGGACGCCTCGACAATATTTTTGCGAGACGACATGGCCAACTAATCCTACAAAGAAAAGGAAATAGGTTACTAATCCGAAAAAAGCAAGTTCGGACATATGGAAGCAACTCGGACAAATGCGACCTTAAGCACACAAAACAGTAAAAGGAAAACCCCAAGACGTATACCAAGGTCCAGGGGCATCCTTTGGAGGCAATGACAAAGTGAAGTCCCAGAAAGAGCTACAAAGGTAAAACCCTCTTTCAAACAAAACAACGTCCCGAAAGTCAAAAGTCAAAAGAAGTCATCAAAAACCATCGTCTCTATCAAAGAAAAGTCATCAACAAAAAGAAAATCATCAATGGAGCAAGCAAGTTATCAAAGGAGCAGCCTTTTCAAAAACGGCAGTACAGAAATCAACGACAACACACGAAGCCCTAAAAAGAAGCCAGAACAAGGAAAATCACCCAAAGCATACATAAGGACAAAAAAAAGAGAGAGACCAAGAAAACAGGCATCACGCAATAAACCAAGTACATAAACTAAGGAAAAGGTTCAAACTTTCCGACGTACAAAAATTAGAGCATCATCAAAGAATCAAAAACAAAGCAGCAAAAATAAACGGTGAAGAGAAAGCAAAACTAACCTGGAAGAAGGAGGAAAGCTTTCAAGGAAAAAGCTAAAAAGCAAAGCAGAGCAGCAAGGATCGACCACGAAGCAAAAGCACCAGCAAATGCCAAAACGTCACAGAGAGAAAATGAGAAATACAGGATAGGAAACGGCGAAAAAGAAGGGAAGTTACAGGAAAAAGAAAACTGTCTCTTGGATACAAAATTTGAAAAAAGGAAACCAAGAGAAAATAGGGGCATTAAAAACTAATTAATGAGGGCATTAAGACCCTCGCACATTCCCAAGGCTAAGACGCTAATACAAAAGCGCACGCTCTCAGAGGAAGCGAAACGTTCTGATGCGTGAAAACTTGTCTCTCAACAAATTTCCCTTCGGCAAGCATACCGAATTGTCGTCAAGTAAAAAATCACAATAGAGTGAGGTCGAATCCCACAGGGATTAATGGATTAAGCAATCAATGGTTAATTGATTATCCTAGTTAGACGAATCATATTGGAGTAATAAGTAACAAGGAAATGTAAATGGCATAAAAGTAAAGAAAGCAATAAAGTGCAGAAAAGTAAAATGGCAAGAAAAGTAAATGTAAGAACTAAAAATAAAATAAACATTGGGATCAAGAGATATTGCAATCCTCCGGATCAAGTTCATTCTCATCTCTTCCTCAATCAATGCATTCATTGATCTCCTTGGCAATCTTAAGTGATTGGATCCCAGTTCGTTGGCAATCCAATCTTTCTAAGCTTGAACAATTGTCCAATTCCTTGATTTAATTGCTCATGGGAAGAGATGAAGTTTGGTAACTGATTATACCACACACATTCATAGGTCAAAGTATTGGGAGGATTACATGTCACTATATCCGCCCAACCCCCAACCTAATCCAATGTAAGAAAGCATTTCTAGCATGATCTCCTCATCCCTTTTCCAAGGCTCAGAGGAGATCCAATTAAGGAGAGTTTCTTTTCCAAGACAACTAACCAATTGGATGAAGATCGAAAGCTTTCTAGTAAAATCAAGAAGAAAGAAAGAAGAAAAAGAATAAGAACTACAATTGATCCATTGAATCACAATAGAGCTCTCTAACCCAATGAAAAGAGTTAGTTGATCATTGCTCTACCAAAATAGAAAAGAAAGAAAGTGCAGAAAAGTAAAGATGAAGATTAAAACTAACATTGAAACTTCCAAATTCATAAATGAAAAGTACAAAGAAAAGAAAGAGAAGGAAAAGTGTGTGAGGGGAGGGAGTCCGAAGACCCTTCTTCAATCCCCAATTTCTAGCCTACTTTGAATGTACAAACTAAAGCCTTTATATAGGCTCTCCTAAATTACAAAATGAAATTAAAAGCAAATTACAATTAAATGAAAATTCCTATTCTAGATGCTTCTTGTGGCCTTGATTGGTTGACACTTGTGGGCTTGCTTCCTTGAGGTTGGGTGGTCCTTGAAAGAGAAGTGAATCAAATTGAGGTCCAAGGTGACTTGGCTTTATTGCTTCCGTTAACCACACTAACACTACAAGTGTGGCGTTAGTGCTGAAGTTAGTGTGGCTAACGTCACACTTGCTACCCAGTTGATGTTTTTGGGGCTTAAAATATGCCTCTTGTTAATAGACTATTATATATCTTTAGAAAGCTCTAAATGTCAGCTTTCTAACGCAACTAGAATCACCTCAATTAGACCTCTGTAACTCATGTTATGCCCCTTTGAAGTGGACAAGGTCGCTGGCATAGTCACTAGCGTTACTGGAAAACGTGAGTCACGATAATGCTAACGATCAAGGGCTTAATATTGCCAGGTTATGGAGCTCAAACTTAATGTCCACCCCATACTATTATATGTTGTTGGAAAGCTCTGGATGTCTACTTTCCATCGCTATTAGAAGCGCATCATTTGGAGCTCTACAGCTCGAGTTACACTTCTTGGAAGATGAAGAGGTCAGTTGGCCTTACTACAGGTTGATACCATGTTCATTTTTGCACATTCGGGGCAGGTTTTCTCCCTCAAATTTAGTGTCCACTATATAGTGCCATATATTCTTGGAAAGCTCTAGAATCCTAATTTCCAATTCCTTTGGAATCACCTTATTTTGAGTTTTATGGCTCAAGTTATTCTTGTTTGAAGAAGGCATGGTCAGGCTGCCAAGTGAGACTTTTGCCCACGTTAGTGTCCACGTTAGTGTAACTAATGTGGCCATTAACGTGGGTCTTCCTTTGCTTCGCTAGCGTTAGTGGCGTTCATCTTTTCCACTAACTTTGGCGTCTCCCTTTCCTTCCACGTTAGTTCCCACATTAATGTAACTAACATGGAAGCTAACGTGGGTCTTCTTGCTTCACAAACATTAGTGGCACTCACTTTTTCCACTAACGTTGGCGTTTCCCTTTTCTTCCACGTTAGTTCCCATTTTAATGTAACTAACGTGGAAGCTAACGTGGGTCTTCTTGTCCCTCGCTAACGTTAGTGGTGCTTACTTTTACCACTAACGTTCCATGCTCTCCTTCTTCAAAGTTAATGCCATTAACTTTCTCACTAACGTTGGGGCTTCTCTTTTCCTCCACGTTAATGGCCACGTTAGTGGCACTAATGTAGACACTAACGTGGCTCTTCTCTGCTTCTTGTTACCTGAAATCAATCAAACAAAGTGCATCAAAGTCTTGCTCTTAATCATGGGATCATGCATCATCCAATTTATCATTCAATTCATGCATAATTCTCATGAAATCATTCAAAATTCACAATGTTTGCTTGAATCATGGTATGATTGCATTTTCAACTGAATACTTGCTTATTTCCTAAGAAAATGCATGAAACCAACCTAAAGCATACAAAAAATGGCTAGTAAAACTAGCCAAGTTGCCCTGGCATCACAACACTAAACTTAAATCTTGCTTGTCCCCAAGCAAGAAAAGAACTATGCACAAAGAATTCTCTTAATTGGAATGTATTGAAGAATTGCTTATGATGCCTTAGCGGGTGAAGTGAATAAGTGACAGTGGGGTGAACTCTAATTTGTATGCTTATGCAAAGATTCCAGTGCTCATTAGTCCTCACATTTTGGAAGTCTTAGATCTCAGGACTTTCACTCAAATGATATTATGGAAGTCTCTTTATAGATTGTCACCTTGAAGCAGCACTTATTTTCTAGAAATTTTCTTTTCTTTTTGTATCTTGGCCTCGACTCTAGGTGTCATGTATCAAAGCGGCTTTTTAAGATAAGCTTTCAATCAATACTCCCAAACCAGTTGGTCTAAGGTATTAGGTATTGAAGCACCCCTTAGGATTTACTTGCTCAAGCCTCTCTCTTTGATACAAATCCACCACAAGCATTTAACTAGGACAATAACTCTTTGAGTTCTTGTTTCTTTCTTTTTCTTCCTAGTAATTGATGCTCAGAGCCTTGGGCTTGTTCTTTGTTTTTCTTTTTCTTTTATTTTCTTTTGTTACTACTTCTTGGATCAATAGATGTTTGAGAAATTCCATAATACTTCTCTAAACTTCATTTCCTGTCTATGAGCTCCCATGCAAGTTTTCACAAACAGGCAACCTCAATACACAATCATACAATCAGAACCTCCACTCCTCTCTTTTGCTTGCCCTATGATTTATAAAATTCTTCAACATTTTCCTTTCAAAAGAATGATTTCTTTGTTGCATTATTAAAGATATTGGGTACAAGTAAAACTCAAGATGATAATCATGATATCATAGCAACATGTCACAAATCAAATATCAAATTATGCTTATTCACAAGCAGTAATCACACATGTATACAAAGAAAATATAAAACAATCATGCAATTTAAAGTGCTGGAAATAAGTAAGAGGAAAAAGAAACTTTACCACCTTGTAGTTCATCTTCATTGTTGTTTCCCTTTTCCTCCTATTCTTCCCCTTCCCACACCAAACTTAGAATGCTTGCTTATACTCAAGAAACAAGTAAAACAGTGGTGATGGAGTCTATGATGGATCATGAATGTCTTAGAATGAAGTGTGAGTATGCATGTGTTTCAGCAAACAAGATTAAGGATACAATGAAGGCACAAGAGATACAAACAAAGACATTTTGATTGCATTAATAAGTGGTGTGCATGGTACCTTGCATGAAAGATAAGTGGCAACACCAAACTTAGTGTGACACTCTCAATTTAGAATGTTACAAGTACCCAGTGAAGATTGAAATTTAAATTATTGCATGGCAACACCAAACTTAGAATGCAATGATATGCCAAATTATTGAAAGTAAACTAAGCAATGAAAGAAAATGTTACCTATGGTTGGGTTGCCTCCCAACAAGCGCTCTTTTAATGTCATTAGCTTGACATGTTGTTCATGACTTTCTTCCTCTTCTTCCAGTTTGTTAAGAGGAATGACCTCAAGAGGAAAGAGGAGCCAGTTAATGCCCCTTGTTTAGAGTGCCTCTCCCCAGTAGGCTTTATTTTTTTGTTAGGTTGAGTAAACTTGCTTGTTGGGGTAGGGGTGGGATGGCTTTTGGTTAACCTTTTCTTCTTCATGGATATTGTCCTTATTTTCTTGGTCACCATCCTCTTTTTGGTGCTTTTGTTGATTGCCTTCACCACCTTAATTTCAGTACTTGGGTGTTGTAGGATGGTTAGAGCATCCTCTTCATCAAGTGCTTCTTGAATTGGTGGTTCAATGAACTCACCCTCTATACAACTCTCTGTTTCATTGGAGTGTGGGATCCCTTGATTGACTTCCTCCCTTTCTTCTACATGATGTTGCATTAAGTCTTTTGGGAGTGAGTTTGCATGTTCCTTTGTCACCACTAGTAACCTCTGTGGGTATGGAGCCTTAGGCTTATATATTCTCACGACCTCCTCCTTCTTCATAGAAATCTCACTTGGTATGGGTGCCTCTTTTTCTTTTTCTTCTGATTCCTCCCTTGGGTTTGCCATGGTGTCACTAAGGGAATTATGGGTATGGAATTGCTTTGATAGATATCCAACTTGTGCCTCAAGCTTCTTAAGGGTAGCCCCCCGGTTCTGCATAATGGATTTTACTTCCTCCTTGAAAGTCTTCATGTCCTTAGATTCTTCCAAGAAAATTGTCAATAGGTTCTTTATCCTTGATAGCTTATCCTCGAGGGGAGGGTGTGCAGCTGGGGTGAAATTTGGAGGTTGAGGATGGCTACTTTGTGAATAGAATTGGTTGTTTTGTAGTTGTATGTTCTGAGAGTGGTATGACTTTTTTGGGTAATGATATGGTTTTTGTGGACTGTGAGAAGAATTTTGTGTGTAATGGAATGCATTGTGTGAGTGGTGAGATGAATTATATGGATGTGTAAAGAAATTTTGTGTTGAGGCATGTCCAAGTGGTGAAGGGTTTTGATGTGGAAAGCTAGGAGGTGAGGTTGAATAATTAAAGGATGATGGCTTTTGGTGAATGGGGTGTGAATAAGTGAAATTTCTTTGGTTTTGATCTCCCCAGGCATAGCTTGAGTAGTGATCAAAGTCATCAAGATATGGACCATTTTGTGACCCTGCGAAGCACCCCATTTCATGTTCTTGATACTCCCATCCACCATGGGCATAGCAAAGTGAATCATTCTGTGGTGGTGGAGAGTTTCCCCTGAAATTTGATGGACCAAAGGATGATCTATACTCCATTTTTCTACAAAATATTTTGTATCAACAACAATCACCAAGATAAAAGAGATTTGGAATTCCCCTTGTCACAGATGAGGGAATTCCCAGTGAGGCAATATCACAAACAGTTTGTTAGCAAAAGAAAATAAAGAAACAAAAGAAAACAAAAACAAAAGAAACGTGCCTAATCTAGTAAATCCATCAACCGGTAGTTTGTTAATCACAATTAATCCCCGGCAACGGCGCCATAAACTTGATGCGTGAAAACTTGTCTCTCAACAAATTTCCCTTCGGCAAATATACCGAATTGTCGTCAAGTAAAAACTCACAATAGAATGAGGTCGAATCCCACAGGGATTAACAGATTAACCAATCAATGATTAATTGATTATCCTCAGCCCAAGCACACACCAAGTGGGCCCGGAAGTGGATTTTTCTGTCATTTACTCATTTCTGTAAACCCTAGGTCACTAGTTCACTATTAATAGGATCTTTTGACATTGTATCTGTACCTCATGACACTTTACACGTTTCTCATTGTATCTTCTACAGCATGAGTCTCTAAACCCAATGGTTGGGGGTAAGGAGCTCTGCTGTGTCTTGATGGATTAATGCAATTACTACTGTTTCTTATTCAATCATGCTTGCTTCCGTTCTAAGATATCACTTGTTCTTAACCCGGATGAATGTGATGACCCGTGACACTCATCATATTCTCAACTATGAACGCGTGCCTGACAACCACCTCCGTTCTACCTTAGATTGAGTAGATATCTCTTGGATTCCTTAATCAGAATCTTCGTGGTATAAGCTAGAATTGATGGCGGCATTCAAGAGAATCCGGAAGGTCTAAACCTTGTCNNCGCGCACCAAGTTTTTTGGCGCCGTTGCCGGGGATTGTTCGAGTTTGGATAACTGACGGCTTATCTTGTTGCTTAGATTAGGACTGTTTTATTTTTGTTGGTTTAGAGTCTTTTATTTGAGTCTAGTTTCA
>NC_029772.3:27054479-27056656 GCF_000817695.3 Arachis duranensis | reverse complement strand
ACTTGTTCTGAAAAGATGCCAAGAGATCAACTTAGTTTTAAACTGGGAAAAATGTCACTTTATGGTGACTGAAGGAATTGTACTTGGACACAAAATTTCAAGCAATGGAATAGAGGTGGATAAGGCAAAGGTAGAGGTAATTGAAAAATTACCACCACCTGTCAATGTTAAGGCAATCAGAAGCTTTCTGGGGCATGCAGGATTCTACAGAAGGTTTATAAAGGATTTTTCAAAAATTGCCAAACCTCTGAGTAATCTGCTAGCTGCTGACACTCCATTTATTTTTTATAATAAGTGTCTGCAGGCATTTGAAACTCTGAAAGCTAAGCTGGTCACAGCACCAGTCATCTCTGCACCAGACTGGACATTACCATTTGAACTAATGTGTGATGCTAGTGACCATGCCATTGGTGCAGTACTGGGACAAAGGCATGGTAAGCTTCTGCACGTCATTTATTATGGCAGCCGTATTCTAAATGATGCACAGAAGAACTACACAACCACAGAAAAGGAGTTACTTGCAGTGGTTTATGCCATTGACAAGTTCATATCTTATTTAGTAGGATCAAAAGTGATTGTGTACACTGACCATACTGCTCTTAAATATCTACTCACAAAG
Source organism: Arachis duranensis (assembly GCF_000817695.3). Lineage (NCBI taxonomy): Eukaryota > Viridiplantae > Streptophyta > Magnoliopsida > Fabales > Fabaceae > Arachis > Arachis duranensis. The sequence goes on along the minus strand of NC_029772.3, from coordinate 27,056,037 downwards.
CAAGATTCAAAACCCAGGCTCATAAGATGGGTGTTGCTTCTGCAAGAGTTTGATATAGAAATAAGAGACAGAAAAGGGACAGAGAATCAAGTGGCTGATCACCTATCCCAGATAGAACCAGTAGCAGGAGCATCCCTCCCTCCTACTGAGATCTCTGAAACCTTTCCGGATGAGCAATTGTTTGCTATTCAGGAAGCTCCGTGGCTTGCAGACACTGCAAACTAGAAGACTCAAGGTTCTCCTTCTGTAACCATAGAGAGGAAGCATGAAGAGCTTCTCTCAAAACAGAGTCAAACAGAGCCCCCACAGTCAAACTCTAAGTTTGGTGTTGGGAGGCCACCACCAACTTCTAAGTTTGGTGTTGAACCCCCACATTCAAACTCTAAGTTTGGTGTTGGGAGGTTCCAACATTGCTCTGAACATCTGTGAGGCTCATTGAGAGCCCACTGTCAAGCTACTGACATTAAGGAAGCGCTTGTTGGGAGGCAACTCAATGTTATATTTATTATTTTCCTTTGTTATTTTATGTTTTATATAGGTTGATGATCATGGGAAGTCACAAATTCAATTGAAAAAGCAGAAACAGAATGAAAAACAGGAAGAAAAATAGCACACCCTGGAGGAAAACCTTGCTGGCGTTTAAACGCCAGTAAGGGTAGCAAATGGGCGTTTAACGCCCAGTCTGGCACCATTCTGGGCGTTTAACGCCAGAAAAGGGTACCAAGTTGGCATTAAACGCCAGAAATGGGCACCAGCCCGGCGTTTAACGCCAGGATTGGTAGTAGGAGCATTTTTGCTCGCCACTTGGTGCAGGGATGAATTATCCTTGACACCTCAGGATCTGTGGACCCCACAGGATCTCCACCTATCCCACCACTCTCTCTCTTCTTTCTTCTTTTGCTCGAGGACGAGCAAACCTTCTAAGTTTGGTGTGGTAAAAGCATTGCTTTTTATTCCTCCATAACCATTTATGGCACCTACCCCACTTAGTGGGATAAGGCTTTGTTGTTGTTGTTGTTGTTGTTGTAACCATTTATGGCACCTAAGGCCGGAGAAACCTCTAGAAAGAGGAAAGGGAAGGCAAAAACTTCCACCTCCGAGCCATGGGAGATCGAGAGATTCATCTCAAGGGATGCACTTTTCTCCACAAAACTATTGGGAGCAAATCAACACCTCCCTAGGAGAATTGAGTTCCAACATGGGACAACTAAGGGTGGAGCACCAAGAACATTCCATCCTCCTCCATGAAATTAAAGAAGATCATAGAATCATGAGAAAGGAGTAACAAAGGCAAGGAAGAGACATTGAGGAGCTCAAGCACTCCATAATATCTTCAAGAGGAAGAACAAGCCGCCATCACTAAGGTGGACCCGTTCTTTAATCTCCTTGTTCTTTATTTTCTATTTTTCGAATTTTTATGCTTATGTTTATCTATGTTTGTGTCTTATTACATGATCATTAGTATCTTAGTGTCTATGCCTTAAAGCTATGAATGTCCTATGAATCCATCACCTCTCTTAAATAAAAAAAATGTTCTTAATTGAAAAAGAAAAGAATT
>NC_029772.3:27054103-27054338 GCF_000817695.3 Arachis duranensis | reverse complement strand
AACAGTGCATATGTCTTTTGAATTTGTTGTTTTAAGAATGTTAAAATTGTTGGCTCTTGAAAGAATGATGGAAAAGGAGAACTGTTATTGAGGATCTGAAAAATCATCAATTGATTCTTGAAGCAAGAAAAAGCAGTGATTCAAAAAAAAACGAAAAAAAAAAGAAATAGAAGAGAAAAAGAAAAAGCAAGCAGAAAAAGCCAATAGCCCTTTAAACCAAAAGGCAAGGGTAATA
>NC_029772.3:27053731-27053893 GCF_000817695.3 Arachis duranensis | reverse complement strand
TAACCCTGGACACCTCTAATTGGGGACTCTAGCAAAGCTGAGTCACAATCTGAAAAGGTTCACCCAATTATGTGGCTGTGGCATGTATGTATCCGGTGGTAATACTGGAAGACAGAGTGCTTTGGGCCACGGCCAAGACTCATTAAGTAGCTGTGTTCAAGA
>NC_029772.3:27033956-27052586 GCF_000817695.3 Arachis duranensis | reverse complement strand
CACTGAGAGGATGGGAGGTAGCCATTGACAACGGTGAAACCCTACATACAGCTTGCCATGGAAGGAGCCTTGCATGTTTGAAGAAGAAGACAGTAGGAAAGCAGAGGTTCAGAAGACAGAGCATCTCCAAAACCTCAACCTATTCTCCATCACTGCAATTCAAGTACCTGTTTTATGTTCTTTTGCTTTTTACAATCAATCCTGATAATCTTTGATATCCTGACTAAGAGTTACAAGATAACCATAGCTTGCTTCAAGCCGACAATCTCCGTGGGATCGACCCTTACTCACGTAAGGTATTACTTGGACGACCCAGTGCACTTGCTGGTTAGTTGTGCGGGATTATTGATCCATTGAATCACAATGCGCACCACTAACCCAATGAAAAGAGTTAGTTGATCATTGCTCTACCAAAATAGAAAAGAAAGAAAGTGCAGAAAAGTAAAGATGAAGATTAAAACTAAAATTGAAACTTCCAAATTCATAAATAAAATGTACAAAGAAAAGAAAGAGAAGGAAAAGTGTGTGAGGGGAGGGAGTTCGAGCCTACTTTGAATGTACAAACTAAGGCCTTTATATAGTCTCTCCTAAATTACAAAATGAAATTAAAAGCAAATTACAATTAAATGAAAATTCCTATTCTAGATGTTTCTTGTGGCCTTGATTGGTTGACACTTGTGGGCTTGCTTCCTTGAGGTTGGGTGGTCCTTGAAAGAGAAGTGAATCAAATTGAGGTCCAAGGTAACTTGGCTTTATTGCTTCCGTTAGCCACACTAACACTACAAGTGTGGCGTTAGTGCTGAAGTTAGTGTGGCTAACGTCACACTTGCTACCCAGTTGGTGTTTTTGGGGCTTAAAATATGCCTCTTGTTTGTGCTTCAATTTCATGCCCACTATAGACTATTATATATCTTTAGAAAGCTCTGAATGTCAGCTTTCTAACTCAACTGAAATCACCTCAATTGGACCTCTGTAACTTAAGTTATGCTCCTTTAAAGTGGACAAGGTCGCTGGCATATAGTCGCTAGCATTACTGGAAAATGTGAGTCACGATAACGCTAGCGATCAGGGGTTTAATACTGGAAAATGTCCACTCCATACTATTATATATTGTTGGAAAGCCCTGGATGTCTACTTTTCAAAGCTTTTAAAAACGCATCATTTGATGCTTTATAGCTCGAGTTACACTTCTTGGAAGGTGAAGAGGTCAGTTGGCCTTACTACAGGTTGATACCATGTTCATCTTTGTACTTTCGGGGCAGGTTTTCACCCTCAAATTTAGTGTCCACCATGTAGTGCTATATATTCTTGGAAAGCTCTAGAATCCTACTTTCCAATGCTTTTGAAATCATCTCATTTGGAGTTTTGTGGCTCAAGTTATTCTTGTTTGAAGAAGCCATGGTCAGGCTGCCAGGTGAGACTTTTGCCCACGTTAGTGTCGACGTTAGTGTAACTAACGTGGCCATTAACGTGGGTCTTCTTGCTTCACAAACATTAGTGGCACTCACTTTTTCTACTAACATTGGCGTTTTCCTTTCCTTCCACGTTAGTTCCCACGTTAATGTAACTAACGTGAAGCTAACGTGGGTCTTCTTGTCCCTCGCTAACGTTAGTGGTGCTTACTTTTACGACTAACGTTCCATGCTCTCCTTCTTCAAAGTTAATGCCATTAACTTTCTCACTAACGTTGGGGCTTCTCTTTTCCTCCACGTTAATGGCCATGTTAGTGGCACTAACGTAGACACTAACGTGGCTCTTCTCTGCTTCTTGTTACCTGAAATCAATCAAACAAAGTGCATCAAAGTCTTGCTCTTAATCATGGGATCATGCATCATCCAATTTATCATTCAATTCATGCATAATTCTCATGAAATCATTCAAAATTCACAATGTTTACTTGAATCATGGTATGATTGCATTTTTAACTAAATACTTGTTTATTTTCTAAGAAAATGCATGAAACCAACCTAAAGCATACAAAAAATGGCTAGTAAAACTAGCCAAGATGCCCTGGCATCACGTTCCGCATTCAAAAAGGAACTCTACAAAGATGAAGTCGACATAATGTTCGAGTTCGGCTCCACCTGAGAAGGTTCAAAAAACTAAGACTTTACCTCCAAAGGAGGACCGAGCTCGAGCAGGGGCACTGTTCATACCCTGGGTCAAGCAGTCCGACCCGGGATGTTCTACAGATAAAGCGACCGACCTCTTCAGGTCAGGACAAATTGACCTCCTCTCAAAGAGCACGGCCAAATCGCAGGAAAACCCAATAAAGGGCCCAAATAGAGGAACACGACCCCAATCCAAAGGCAGCCCAAGCCTATAGAGATTAAGGCAGTTCCCATGAAAGATAAAGATAAAGATAAAAGATAAGATAACTAACTTATCTTATCTGCAAAGGTCACTCTACGATGTTATAAATACACTGGAGCACCCAGGTATAACTCATACTCTGATTCTACTCAATACCTGCCTAATACCCTTGTTAACTTAAGCATCGGAGTCCCTTGCAGGTACCCCCACCCTCCGGGCACGAAGGATCAACACCACCACCAAGTCTATCAGATCAGACTCCACAGCTCCGACCAGCATAGAAGATCTCATCCGAGATCGACCTACAGTTTCAGGTAACCCTCAAAACAGCCCCCCATGCTAGAACTAAGAGATCTTGAATCTCATCTCTTATGGCGACAAGAGGAGGATGAAAAGAAGTTTGCGGAGTTAAGAGCAAAAATGGCTATCATGGTAGAAGCCATTGGTAACATGGTCTCATTTCGCCTAAGCTTATGCGACCAAGGCACTCCCATTGTTGAATATGGAGAAGCAACCAAGGAGCTTAGTGAAGGAGTGAACTTGAAACTCTAAGGTGAAGAAGAGGAGCTAAAGCAAGAAGTACAACAAGAGGAGAAGGTAGAGATGATTGAACCAAAGGAAGTAGTGGTTGGAAGTTTAGGATATGTTGAAAACATAAAGGAATCTCAAATTGAAAAACCCTCTTCCACGGAGAGTGGAAGGAGTATTAAGGAGGGAAGTGATATTGAGGAAATAGATAGAGAGTCAGAGGAAATTGATCAAGAAATGGATTCCATCACTAGTGATTTTTTGTCCACGTTGATCAATCCCCTTGATGATTTTGTTGAGCCTTCTTCCAATGAATTAGAAAGCAAAGTTGACGAGGACATACAACCTCCAAGGCACAATGTGATTGAAGAATTGGAAGAAGTGTTCCAAGCAATAGGCCCTCCTATTTATGATGATTCTGCATCAACACATGATCCTTTTGAGCTGGAAGAATCCTTCTCAATTAGACTTGGAATTGATGATGAGATAGATTTTACTAAACCTCCTATCTATGATTTGAATGATGGGGAAGAGATTGAAGGCATTGGTGAAGAAGAATGGAAACTTGAGAAAGTTTGGCAAGAGGTAAAGCTTGAAGAATCTTGCCAAGTGGTGGAAGCCTCTAGGAGAGGATGGACGGGAGTAGAGCGTGCCTTGTCAAGATCATTGGGAAATCCTTCATCCAGGTTATCATCCAATCCATCATTTGAGTGTGTAAAACTTCTAACTCTTAGCTTTGTTATCCCACTTGAATTGGTTTGCTTGAGACGGATGGCCAACTTAGGGCGCTTTGCGGAATTAAGCATAAGAGGAGGATGTTAAGTGGTTGGCATTGTAAGTCTAGGCTCATTGTGGTTGAAGCTTCAAAGAGCAAGGGTTGGTATAATGCTCAATTGAATGGGTCTAGGAGGGTAGTTTAGTGCTTCCATGAGGATTCATCTCTCTTGCCACCTGGAGGAACTCAACATGACCAACTTAAGGACGGGTGTGAAAACAAAGTGTGGGATCCCGGATCGCATAAGGAGAATCAACTTTGGGAGCCTATGGTTTGTGAAGAACTACATCAAGGCTTGGAGTTATTAACCTTGAATGATGAAGCACAATGGAAGTCCAAGCATTAGTGGATGTTCAAGGATGGATTCAAGCACAAGCCACCTTGATGGGTAGCTCCCCAAATGTCTAACTTAAGGACTTAAACTAAAAGTTCTTGGTGGGAGACACCCCACTGTGGTAAACTCTTTCCGTTCTCTTGTGGATATAAAGAATGAATGAATTGGGTTCCATTGTACATAATTTCTTTAATTCTTAGTATATTTTGTTTTGCTTGCTAAGATGTTTATATATTCTATGCTTCAATTAGGGATGATTCTTTGACCTTGAGTTTTTGCTTGGATTGCAAGTTTCCTCAAAGTGTTTGAAAAATTCCCAAAATCTCAAAAATGTGTTTAATTCTACACCTTTTCTTGTTTTAGAGTCTTAGGGGAGATTAGGATGATATTGATCCCCCCTTAAAAAAAAAAAAGCCACGCGCAAGCGCATAGCGCGCGTCAGCTGCGTATCCAAGATTTCTGGGCCAAGAACCCGAGAGTTGTGCCACTATTGGGCCAACTCTGTGCCTCGACCCACGCGGACGCATGATGTATGCGTCCACGTCCCTTCGTGTTTTCTTACCCATGCGTAGGCGCACCTACGGCCTCCACGCACCATCCATAAGCTCAAGCCATCCACGCGAACGCGCAGAGTGCGCGCGCGCGTCGATTCATTTTAGCATCACCCAGGCCAAAGGACCCGAGAGTTGTGCCAACTCTGGGCCCCTTTTGTGCCTCCGGCCCAATGTACCTGCGCGGATGCGCACCATATGCGCCCGCGCCCATTGCCAATCCTCTCATCTACGCATAGGTGCGAGTGGCGCTTCCGCACCACTTCCTTATTTTCTCACCCACACGGACGCGCACAGTGTGCGCTCGCATGAATTCAAATTTTTACTTACACCAGGGACGCGAAGCCCTAGCACATTCCCACAGCTCATTCTCCCCTGTTCTAACATTTCTCCGTCTTCCTCCATTTCCAACCTTCAACCCTCCACCTCCGGCGAGCGTTCCGCGACCGTCGCCGCCGCCATCGCCACGCCCCCTCCTCCTTCTTCCTCTCTCCCTCGCTCTCTCTTTTTCATACACTCTCTTTCTCTCTCTCTCTCACCCATTTCTCTCCCTCTGCCACCGAACCACCGGTGACATCCAGGGCCACCACCGTCCGAGGCGGCCACTCAGTCTGGTCACTCCCACTGTCCTCCGTTCCTTTCCCTGCATCTGTTTCTGCCTCCCAGGCTCTCATACCCCCTGCCTCTGCTTTATTTCAATTCTGTTCCTAGTTTACTGTTAGTTTAGTTAGTTAGCGTGTAATTTTGCTTGTTAGAATAGGTAGAGATATCTGCTGTTAGGTAGTTAGGATGTGGTTAGAGGATTCTAGGCCTGATAAGTGCTCCGTTTGTAATTATTTGTTTGAATTTATGTTGCTGTTTGGAATTGCTCTGTTTTATTGAGTTTGCTCTGTGCTCATTGGATTGTTAATGCTGAATGTTGTTTCCCTCATGACTGCTGGTCGGTTTGGTTTGAATTACTTTCTGATGTTTGCTGCTAAAGATTGGCTATTTGTTCAATTCATATGAACTCATACATGGTTTTTGTGCTTTTGGTTTTAAATGAATTCACACAGAAGTTGATTTGAATGTTTGAATTTGGGAAATAGCCAATTTGCTGTTGAAATGCTGCCGGATTTTTCCTATCCATACATCATGAATTAACATTACTTCAATTGGTGTAACAACTTATATTTGACGATTTCTGTGTCAAAAGAATTTTGTTACCTAAATGGTTGTGGAAATTGTTCAAAAACAAGTTTTGGTCATGCTTATCATATTCCTTGCTTGTATTCATGTTGGATTGCTTATGAGCATTGAATAATTTGAATGAACTCTCAGATTGACCAGTAACTTGACTTTCATTTGGAATTGAGCTTAATTTGCTTCCTCCACAAGATTGATGACTTCTTCTACCCATGTTACCACTATGGTTCAACCCCGTTGTGCCCAGATTACCCCTAGTCACATGGCACATGAACATTTTCAAATCTTATCTCAATCCTTGTGCCTTTCATGGCTCATTGAATTTGGTGTTGAATATTTCTTGATTGATTCATTCTTTGATATTTTGGTTATACCAACACCAATTCATACAATTCTAGTAATTTGCATTGATTGATGACTTGTTTTTTCATGTGTTTCTCTTTAGCAATATTATATTTCATCGTCAATGACTTAATGCATTTCATGATTGTGAGTGTGCTTATATTCTCATTTGTACATTCCTTTTGGATTAAGCCGGTAACCATCACATCGCCGATTTTCAACTGATTTCTAACTCTGAATTCTTTAACCAACTGACTCTTTTGTTTTCCTACTTAACTCTTTTGATCATTCTTTTGGATATGGTATTTCTTAGGCTTAATGACCAAGTAGTGTGCAATTGTGGTTTGAATTCTTGGTTTGAAGTTTCTTTTGAATTCTGAATCTTGTTGCTCTCATTCCAAGATTTATATTTTACTTGTTCACTTCATGAATATGCATTATTGTGAATGCTTCTTAATTGTTTGGCTAGCTTCTTATATTGCATAAATTCTGTCTTTCAAGATGTCAGACAAAGGGCAAGCTATAGCCACTACGTCTAAGAAGAGAAAGCGCTCTATGGCCTCAACCCCATCCCCATATGCCAATTATGCTAAAAATCCACTGAATGATGCAGATAAGGAAAATCAGCTGCTTCCATCCATTAATCCACTCAATTTTCCTAACCTATACTGTGAGCTTCGCTTCCCTAAATACCGGAAGACAAATCTGAATGTTGAGAAGAGGTTGGAGCTTCCAAATGATGTAAGGTGTGCCATCAATGGCTGCATTCTAGAGTTGGGTTTGGATTTTGTTGATAGGGATCTGGGGAAGATCAACATCTAGTGGGTCAAGGAGTTCTACTGCAACTTCTTCCGTGCCAATCTCGATTCAGTCCAGCTGAGGGATAGAGAGATTATGATTATTGAGGCTGCCATCGAGGAGGCACTACAGTGCCGACACTTTACTGATTATGCCTGCACTTATCAGCAGGCAGAGATCGCCATCCAATGCATGACCTTCGATTATGAGGCACTTAAGCAGGTGATTGCCACACCAGAGACTCCATGGGTGATGGATTCGGGCGACAGGACGCCCAAGGGGATGATGTTCACTCATTTATCTAGAGAGGCCAAGACCTGGCAAATGATATTTGCCACCTATATCTTGCCCACCACACACTTTTCTGAGATTCCGATGGACATGTTAGTCCTGATTGGCTGTGTCACGGAGGGCAAAGAAGTGTACTTTTCCTGGTTAATCCTACAGAGTATGTGGCGTGCGCATATCCGTGGCCTACTTCCATTTCCCACATTGGTTACCAGCATGGCTGAGTTAGCTGATGTTCAGTGGCGGGATGATGATGAGATACCACCACCCCCGGATGATGAGAACAAGGAGGTTACTATTCCTTAGGGTGGTTGGGTGCACGAGAGGCCACCGCCTATAGGCCGTTCCCGGGCTAGAGCGACCGTGGAGGTAGCTGGACCTTCACCCTCCACGGCAGCAGCCCCTTCTTCCTCAATCGTCACCGTATCCTCACCACCACCAGCACTTGAGCCAACATACCAATTGGTGCAGCGCTTACTTTGTTTCCTAGAGCACCTTGAGCGTTGTATTATGAGACATCTTGACTGCATAGACCAGGTGTTCACATCACAGGGCATCGAGCTCCCACCGCTCTCAGACTCTCCAGCCTCCGACGAGCAGGATCAGGAGGAGGAGCATGGTGAGGAGCCGACTCAGCAAGAGGTACCACCAGAGACACAGGCTACCACTGAGGTCCAACAGCCTCCTAAGGATCCACAGCCTGAGCCTGAGCCACAGCCTGAGCCCGAGCCACAGCCCAGTGCGATTGTTGACCCTTATCCCGAGCTTCAGCAGTAGCATCGAGGACGATGCTTGATTCTGAAGTGTGGGGAGGTCACCGTTTGTGATCGGTCTTTGCATTTATGTGGTGAACTTTCAGACATCTATCTTTAGTTTTTGCTACTTTATTTTATTTTGCACTTTATCTTTTAGATCATTTTGGGATTATTGTACATAGTTGCTATTGTGGATACCCTTATTTTGGTTGATGACTAAGAAAATTTTAAATCACAACATTGCATTAGAATAAACTTAATCAATGTGATGAAAATTTCCAAGAAATTCATTTTTAGGGCACCACCCCAATTGGTTGAAAATTTTTTTAGAACTTGCTTGAACTACATACTTTGTGGAACATGATTTTTGAGCTAAGAACACAAGCATGTGAGATTTGAGCCACAATTGTGTGGTTACATCATACATAACCACCCATTCTCATTCTTGTGTGCATTATTCTCTTCCTATGATTGGGATCTTTGGGTTGTTTGATTCTTTATGTCCATTATTTTGTGTATACATGTATTTATATGATCGAGGCCATTGTTCAAACAGCTCATTTACCCAAATAGCCTACCTTTTATCTTCCATTGTTAGCCAATTTTAAGCCTATGCTTAACCCAATTGTTCTTAATTTTAGCACATTACAAGCCAAAAGTGAAAAATAATAAATGTCCTTAATTTGGATCTTTGATTAGCTTAGGCTAGTGAGAGTGTTTATCATTTAATTTTGGGAACATTGGGTAGAGATAAAAGTATATTTTGTATTTGTGTTGAAAATCTTGGGAATTGGGTACATACTCATGTATTAATCATGTGTAAACCATATGCATTGATGATCTTGTATATATTTTAGTTTGAAAAGAAAAAAATGAGAATATATATATATATACATATGTATATAGAAAAGAAAGAAAAAAAAGCAATAAAAGGGGACAAAATGCCCCAAGTAAAGCTCAATAAAAATCAATGCATATGTATGGTGACCAAAAATAGAATGCTGAGTATGTGAAAAGTGAATAATGAGTAGTTAGGTTAGCTTTGAGTCGTATAGGTTGTCATAGGTTAGGTGGGAAGCTTAGATTAATCAAAGATTCAAATTTCAAGCTCACTTGACCATATACATCCTACCTTGACCCTAACCCCATTACAACATATGGAAAGACCTCTTGATATTTGTATGCATGCATGAAATAATTGTTGATTGTTAGATGAAAAACAAATCTTGGAAAGCATGATTAGGGGAGAATTGAGTGAATCAACCCCATACACTTGAGTGCCTAGAGCGGATACACATCCGGTGAGGGTTCGACCGCTCAATTACAAGTATCCACCCATGATCATCTTTTCTTGCAAGTTCGTAAAATCTTTCAATGATTCAATTCAATTGTGGGTTTGCTTTGATTGCTATTGCTTTAGCCCTTGTACTCATATAGGTATTCTTGGAAATTAACTTGTTTTGACCAAGTGGATACATTCATATAGATAGATTGCATATAGATAGGTTGCATTTAGTTAGTTTGCATTGAATAAATGTTGATACCCCTTTGCTTCTTTCTTAATTTTAGCATGAGGACATGCTTAGTTTAAGTGTGGGGAGATTTGATAAACCCCGATTTCATAGTTTATTTTGTGCTTAATTTGGGGGGGTTTATCACCTTTCCCACATTTATTCAATAAAATAACATGGTTTTGTAATTCTCCCTTGAATTGTGCTTAAGTGTAAAAACAATTCTTTTTAGTCCCTTAAATTGGTGATTTTAACTCAGTTCAATTCCATCCGATGCCTTGATATGTTTGTTAAGTGATTTCATGTTCATAGGGCAAGTATTGGATGGAAAAAATGAGAAGAAAAGCATACAAAGTGGAGAATGCATGAAGAAACCAAGATTGGGAATGCATCAATGGGTGCGCACGCATACAAGGTGCACGCGCGCAAAAGCGAGTTTGCCTAGGAACGCGCATGCGTACCTGCTGCGTCCGTGCGAATGAGGAATTAGCCAATCAACGCGCACGCGCACATGGCGCGTACGCGCCGATACTCGCACATGACTCACTTAAAGGCAAAACGCTGGGGGCGATTTCTGAGCAGCCCAGGCCCAATTCCAACATGTTTTTGAGTGTATTTCATGCAGAATTAAAGCCCAAGCAAAGGGGGAGCAATTGTTTGTAGCATTAGCATCATGTAGTGTAGTTTCTAGAGAGAGAAGCTCCCTCTTCTCTCTAGAATTAGGGTTCTTAGGGTATTTCCTTCTTAGATCTAGGTCCAATTTCATGTTTTCATCTTATTTCTTTTATGAATTCTTGCTTCTACACCTTCATTCTCTTAGTTTGTGATGTTAATTTTACTTTTATGCCTCTTTGTTTATGAGTGATGAACACTTGTTGGATTTGGATTTTTTCTTTAATGCAATTGATGTTTGATGTCCTCTTTATTGTTGATTTGAATTGTTGATCTTGTTTAATTGCAATTGGTAGTTATTAGATTTTACTATTTCTTATCATTTATTATGCTTTCCTTATATGCCTTCCAAGTGTTTGGCAAAATGCTTGGTTGGATGTTAGAATAGATTTTGAGCATTCTTGGCTTGGGAAGGTAACTTAGGAACTCTTGAGTTGCTAATATCCAAGTGATTGATGATTGGGAGCCATTAACTCTAGATCTCACTAATTGAATTGGTGGAGACCTAGGACTTATGGACTTGGATTGACATAGCTCATTTGACTTTCCTTTATTAGTTAGAGGATGACTTAATGGGGTTGATCCTTGCCAATTCTCATGTTGTGGTTAGTGATAAGGATAGAGATTCTTAACCACCAACCCTTGCCAAGGCCTTTTTGTTATTTGAATTTCCTTATTATTTACTTTTCATGTCTCTTATTCCAAAAACCCCAAAATACTCCTTTATAGCCAATAATTGACCACTTTATTGCAATCCTTGTGAGACGACCCGGAGTCCAAATACTCCGGTTAATTTCTATTTGGGGTTTGTTCCTTGTGACAACAAAATTTTTGCATGTGAGGATTCTTTGTTGGTGTAGAACTATACTTGCAACGAGAATTCATTCAATTGAGGAAACTCTATACCGACAGTAGGCGAACTTCTCTATCTTTTGATAGTTCAATTCAGACCTTTGTATCGCTTTGCTAATGAAGTATATGGGTTGCTGTCCGCTTTTGTCCTCTCGGACTAGTGCCGAGGCTACTGCCCGGCTTCCTACTGCTAGGTATAATATGAGTGCTTCTCCTTCCCGAGGTCGAGTAAGGACAGGTGGTTATCCCAGGAATCTTTTGAAATCCTGGAAAGCTAGCTCGCACTCTGATGTCTATTCAAACTTCTTTCCCTTCCTTAGCATAGCGTAGAGGGGGAGAGATCTTATGGCTGATCCAGCTAGAAACCTGGACAAGCCTGCCAGTCGCCCATTGAGTTATTACACTTCTTTGACTCAGGTCGGGCTTTTCATGTTGAGTATGGTCTGGCACTTGTCCGGGTTTGCTTCGATTCCTCTTTGTGTGACCATGAATCCTAGGAATTTGCCAGCTTCTACTGTGAAGGTGCATTTCGCAAGGTCAAGTCGCATGCCATGCTTTCTTATGGTATTGAAAACTTGGGTGAGGTCGGACAGTAATGATTCCTCGCGTTGTGTCTTTACTAACATGTCGTCCACGTATACCTCCATCAGTTTTCCGATGTGATCTACGAAGACTTTGTTCATTAACCTTTGGTAGGTAGCTCCTGCGTTTTTGAGTCCAAATGGCATGACGACGTAGCAATAATTCGCTTTGGGTGTTAAGAATGAGGTTTTTTCTTGATCAGGTGGGTACATTGGGATTTGATTGTACCCTGAATAGGCGTCCATAAATGAGAGGTACTTGTATCCGAAGGAGGCGTCCACTAGGGTGTCGATGTTTGGGAGTGGGTAAGGATCTTTTAGGCAGGCTTTGTTGAGGTCGGTGTAATCAGTGCACATCCACCACTTCCCATTTGATTTTTTCACCAATACAACATTGGCTAACCATAGTGGGTACTTGACTTTCCTAATAAATCCTGCCTCTAGTAGAGCTTGTACCTGCTCTTCCACAGCTTGGGATCTTTCTGGTCCGAGCTTTCTACGCCTCTGCTGTGCTGGCCAATATCCTGGATATACTGCCAGTTTGTGGCACATTAGCTTCGGATCTATGCCCGGCATGTCCGCAGCCTTCCATGCAAAGAGGTTGTTATTATCCTTTAAGAACTGTATGAGGGACTTTTTAACATCTCCCTTTAGAATTGTGTCAATATTGGTCGTTTTATATGGGACGTCTCCGATCTGGACTTTTTCTTTGTCGCCTTCAGGTTGTGGACGGAGTTCTTCCCAACCTCGAATTCTCCCAAGTTCGATGGTGTTGATTTCTTCTCCTTCTGTAGTTGGGAATTTCATGCATAGATGTGGAGTTGAGACTACTGCTCCGAGCTGATTTAGCATTGCCCGACCTATTAAGGCATTGTAGGCTGAGCTTACGTCGACCACAATGTAGTCTATGTCGAGTGTCTTTGACCGGTTTCCCTTTCCAAAGGTTGTGTATAGCGAAATGTATCCAAGTGGTTGGATTGGAGTGTCTCCTAATCCGAATAAGCTGTTTGGATATGCTCGGAGCTCTTTTTCTTCCAGGCCGAGTTTATCGAAGGCGATTTTGAATAAGATGTCCGCTGAGCTTCCTTGGTTCACCAGTGTGCAGTGGAGGTTAGCGTTGGCTAATATAATAGTGATGACCATGGGATCGTCATGTCCCAAGATGATGCTAGTTGCGTCCTCTTTAGTGAAAGTAATAGTAGGGAGGTCGGATGCTCCTTCTCCTCCCTCGATGTGATATACTTCTTTGAGGTGTCTTTTGCGAGATGATTTGGAGATTTATCCTCTCGTAAATCCTCCATGTATCATGTGAATGTGTCTCTTTGGAGTACGAGGTTGTCGTTCTGTTCGCCCGCCCTCTTCATCTCTTCTTCTTTTTCTGGGTTCATCTGCCTTACAGGCTAGGTACCGATCCAGTCTCCCTTCTCTTACCAATTTATCTATGACATTCTTTAAGTCAAAGCATTCGTTGGTGGAATGTCCATAGATTCGATGATATTCGTAGTATTCCGTTTGATTTCTTCCTCCCTTTTTGCTTTTAAGTGGGCATGGTGGTGGGATTTTTTCAGTGTGGCATACTTCTCGGTATAGTTGTGGTATTTCTTGATCTTCTCTCCATGCTGTTCTTCTTTTTTCTTGGACTCTTTATCCTTATATCGGGAGGAGTAAAAGGGTTCGGATTTTGGGGTCTCTCCTAGTCGAGAGTTTTCCTCCATGTTGATGTACTTTTCTGCTCGTTCTTGTACTTTGTTCAGGGATGTAGGATGTTTCTTTGATATGGAATGACTGAAAGGTCCCTCGTAGGCCATTGATGAGACCCATGATGGCTGCTTCGATTGGCAGACTTTGTATGTCCATACATGCTTTGTTGAATCTTTTCATATAGCTGGGAAGACTTCCCCGATCTCCTTGCTTGATCCCTAATAAGCTTGGGGCGTGCTTGGCTTTGTCCTTCTGGATAGAGAATCTAGCAAGGAACTTCCCTGCTAAGTCGTCAAAGCTTGAGATGGACCTCGGGGGTAGGCTGTCGAACTACTTGATTGCTGTTTTATTTAAGGTAGTTGGGAAGGCTTTGCACTGGATTGCGTTTGAGGCATTGGTGAGATACATTCTGCTTCTGAAATTACTAACACGATGGCTTGGATCTTATGTGCCGTCGTACGGGGTCATGTCTGGGACTTTGAAGTCTTTTGGAACTTTGGCTTTCATAATTTCTTTGGTGAATGGATCTTAATCCTTGTGGGGATTATCCTTGTGATTGGATCGAGTAGTCCTTTTTAGATCTGCTTCAAGGTGTAATAGTTTGTCTTCTAGCTCTTTGCGTCGCCTAGTTTCCCTTCTGAGGTCTTTCTCGGCTTCTCGTTGATACTTGGCCTCTTTTTCGAGTTGTTTAAGACGTTCTTGTTGAGCTTGAAGTGCTTCTAAGATTTCTGAATTTGTGCGGCATCCTGTCCTCTAGGTCAGAGTCGTGGTTATTGTTAAGGTCGTTTGCCATGATGATGGGATGACTTCCAGGTTCCCCGACAACGGCGCCAATGTTCCGAGGATTACCTGAAACTGTAGGACGATCTCGGATGAGATCTTCTGTACGGGTTGGAGCTGATGTGTCCGACTTGATGGACTTGGTGATGGTGCTGATCCTTCGTCACCGAAGGGTGGTGGTACCTGCAAGGGACTCCGATGCTTAAGTTAGCAAGGGTATTAAGCAGGTTTTTAGTAGAATCAGAGTATGAGTTATACCTGGGTGCTCCAGTAGCGTGGAGTGACCATTTTGGAGATAAGATAGTTATCTTATCTTATCTTTGAGTGAAGTTATCTTATCTTTAAGGGAACCGCCTTTATCTCTCTAGGCTTCGGGTTGCCTTTAGATTTGGGTCGTGTTCCTCTTTCTTGGGCCTTCTTGGGACTCTGTAGTGATTTGGCCGACCTCTTTTCATAAAGAGGTTGGGTAGTCCTGATCTGAACAGGTCGGTCGATTTGTCGTTGATCCGCCCGGGTCGTACAGCTCGACTCGGGGCATGAACACGTGGGTTACCTGAAACTGTAGGTTGATCTCGGATGAGATCTTCTGTACTGATCGGAGATGACGGGTCCGGCTTGTGCTTGGCGGCCGGAGCTGCCATGTCTGACTTGTTGGACTGGCAATGTTGCTGATCGTTTGTCACCGGAGGGTGGTGGTACTTGCAAGGGACTCCGATGCTTAAGTTAGCAAGGGTATTAAGCAGGTTTTTAGTAGAATCAGAGTATGAGTTATACCTGGGTGCTCCATTATATTTATAATTTTGAAGAGTGATCTTTTCTGGAGATAAGATAGTTATCTTATCTTATCTTTGAGTGGACTTATCTTATCTTCAAGGGAACTTCCATTGTCCTTCTAGGCTTGGGCTACCATGGGACTTAGGTCGTGTTCCTCTGTTTGGGCCCTTTTTGGGCTTTCCTGGTGATATGGCTAATCTCTTTGAGAAGAGGTCGGGTAGTTCTGACCTGAAGAGGTCGGTTGACTTGTCGCCAAACAACCCAGGGTATGAACAACTTCCTTTGAGACCGACTTGTTGTGGTTGTCTAACGTAGCTCCCTCCCAGCTTCATCTGAACTCCTGGGTTTTATTAAAATTTTTCAGTTGCTCTGTCAAGAGTTGGGTGTCACACCTTCTCAGACTCTCTTTCTTTATCTTTTTGTTCTGACCAAGCCTGGGACTACCAAAAAGAAATCTTCTTGGGTCTGTTTCAGGTCTGCCCAATGGCACAAAGTTTTTTTCATGTATGACGAGTCCTTTAGGGACTTTAAGAACTACTTTTTCAAGGTTCGAGCTGTTGAGGGAGCTCAACCTTTTTTCTTAGAGGAAAATGGTGAACCTGCCTTCCTTTTGTGTTGGCAAAAGAATGTTGTCGTGTCTCGATACTCATGGGAGATGCTTGATGAGGTCGAGTGACAAGCGGATAATTTATACGCTTTTTGGCATTATTTTTATATAGTTTTTAGTATGATTTAGTTAGTTTTTAGTATATTTTTATTAGTTTCTAAGAAAAATTCACACTTCTGGACTTTACTATGAGTTTGTGTGTTTTTCTGTGATTTTAGGTATTTTCTGGCTGAAATTGAGGGACCTGAGCAAAAATCTGATTCAGAGGCTGACAAAGGACTGCAGATGCTGTTGGATTCTGACCTCCTTTCACTCGAAGTGGATTTTCTAGAGCTACAGAACTCCAAATGGTACGTTCTCAATTGCGTTGGAAAGTAGACATCCAGAGCTTTTCAGAAATATATAATAGTCCATACTTTGCGTGAGTTTTGACGACGTAAAATGGCGTCAAAACGCCAGCTCTCTGCCATTTTCTGGCGTCAAAACGCCAGAACTGGCATAAAAATTGGAGTTAAACGCCCAAACTGGCACCAAAGCTGGTGTTTAACTCCAAGGAAGACCTCTACACATGTAAAGCTCAATGCTCAGCCCAAGCACATACCAAATGGGCCCCAGAAGTGGATTTATGCATCATTTACCTATTTTTGTAAACCATAGTAGCTAGTTTCATTATAAATAGGACCTATTACTATTGTATTTGACATTCTGGATGATACATTCTCATATTTAGGAGGCTGGCCATTCGGCCATGCCTGGACCTCTATCACTTATGTATTTTCAACGGTGGAGTTTCTACACACCATAGATTAAGGTGTGGAGCTCTGCTGTTCTTCGAGTATTAATGCAATTACTACTATTTTCTATTCAATTCAAGCTTATTCTTATTCTAAGATATTCACTCGCACTTCAACCTGATGAATGTGATGATCCGTGACACTCATCATCATTCTCACCTATGAACGCGTGACTGACAACCACTTCCGTTCTACTTAAGATTGAGCGTGTATCTC
The DNA here is from genome assembly GCF_000817695.3 of Arachis duranensis. NCBI lineage: Eukaryota > Viridiplantae > Streptophyta > Magnoliopsida > Fabales > Fabaceae > Arachis > Arachis duranensis. The sequence goes on along the minus strand of NC_029772.3, from coordinate 27,036,229 downwards.
TTAGCCTCCATTCCGAAAGATCGGAGTCTTCGCGGTATAAGCTAGAATTATTGGCGGCCATTCCTGAGATCTAGAAAGTTTGAACCTTGTCTATGGTATTCCGAGTAATAAACCTTGTCTCTGGTATTCGCGAGTGTTGGGCGTAGTGACAGACGCATAAGGATCACTGGATTCTATTCCAACATGATCGAGAACCGACAGATGATTAGCCGTGCGGTGACAGCGCATTTTGGACTATTTTCACTGAGAGAACGGGAAGTAGCCATTGACAACGGTGATGCCCAACATACAGCTTGCCATGGAAAGGAGTATGAAGGATTGGATGAAGGCAGTAGGAAAGCAGAGATTCAAGAGGGATAAAGCATCTCCATACACTTATCTAAAATTCCCACCAATGATTTACATAAGTATCTCTATCTTTATTTTATGTTTTATTTATCTTTTAATTATGAAAACTCTATCACCCATTTGAATCCGCCTGACTGAGATTTACAAGGTGACCATAGCTTGCTTCAAGCCGACAATCTCCGTCGTATCGACCCTCACTCACATAAGGTTTATTACTTGGATGACCCAGTGTACTTGCTGGTTAGTTGTACGAAGTTGTGAAAAAGAGTGAGATTACAATTGTGCGTACCAAGTTGTTGGCGCCATTGTGTATCACAATTTCGCGCACCAAGTTTTTGGCGCCGTTGCCGGGGATTGTTCGAGTTTGGACAACTGACGGTTCATCTTGTTGCTCAGATTAGGTAATTTTTCTTGTTTTAACCATTATTTTATTTTCAAAAAGTTTTCAAAAATCTTTCAAAAATCTTTCTTCTTTTTTTGTTTTTCCAAAATAATTTTCGAAAAATCCAAAAAAAAATTCATAAAATCATAAAAACTCAAAAATATTTCATGGTTCTTGTTTGAATCTAGGGCCAAATTTTAAGTTTGGTGTCAATTGCATGATTTTAATTGTCTTGCAATTTTCGAAACACATGCATTGTGTTCTTGATGATCTTCAAGTCGTTCTTGATGAATTGCCTTGTTTGATCTTCATGATTTATTGATTTGCACTGCATGATGTTCTACATATGCATTCTTGCATTCATATGGCCCAAACATGAGAAAGTTCTAAGTTTAGTGTCCTCCATGTTTTCTTTCATTAAGAAAACTGAGTTCTTGATGTTTATCTTGATCTTCAAGATTGTTCTTCGTGTTCATCTTGAAGTTCATAATGTTCTGATTGAAAATAGAGGGATAATGCAAAGACAAATAAATTCTTCAATCAAATCAAATCAGCAAAGCTTAGAATTCAACCAATTCCAACATAGTATACCTCTTAGAGTTAAAACAAAATGAAGTGTGGAAAACACTCTAGAAGCAAGGCAATAAGCAATGTGGAAATGGATGCAAGAGAAAGTAAGCCAACACTAGATTGATGAAAGATTTACGGTAATGTGGCATAAGAAAAGACAATGTGTGTATTCTAAGTGTGCGCGCATTTTAGAACACATACATTGGCTGGTTAAAATAGTATGTCACACAACCAACAATAAAGGGTGCAAGTTCCTCAATTTAGTAGCCTAAGATGTTTGTCATAAAAGATGCACAACCCAAAGCAATAAGCAAACATAGGTAAAATAAAGGTGAAGTGAAGTGGTAATTAAAACGACTTTGAAGAGAAAGCCCCTACCTTGAATGTCAAAACTTAGTAAACCATAGAAAGCGTCAAACCCTTTTTCTCCCAGCCCGCTATAGCAATAGCCGCAACCACCACTCCGTGTTACTTCCGCAGCAACAGTGGCAGCTTCAATTACGACATACAACAACCAAAACTCGATCCTATGGAAATAATGCCGTAAAACCTCAACAACGTATAACAGAACAACAATTTTACAAGAGTTTCGGAGTAAAACAACTTATTGTACCAAGAAAAAACCAAGAACAGATGATTCAGGCAAGCTCTAGCAGTGGTGGCTATTACTAGTGACCACCTAGATGGCAGCGACGGCGGCAGGAATGGCAGCGATGAAGCTGGCTCAACGTCGGTGATAGATCTGTGGCAGTGGAGGCACGGCGAGCGAACAGAAGCTTGCTCTATCGATCTCTCTCTCTCTCCTCAAGCTCCTCTCTCTTCGAAGCTCATCAGCGGCAGCCATGGAATCTTGGCGACGAAGCTAATGACAATGACAATGCATAAACAACGGCGACGGGGCATGGCTTGACGGCGACACACAATGATGGCCCCATGGACGATGGCAGCGGCTCTTCCTTCTGCAGCTCCTTCT
>NC_029772.3:27000893-27033857 GCF_000817695.3 Arachis duranensis | reverse complement strand
CCCAGCCCCGCCAGTGCCGTCTCATCCATTCCCTCTCTCTTTCCTTCTCTTTTCCCCTTTCCGTTTCTCCCTATTCTCTTTTCTTTCTTTCTCAAGCAGGGGGTGTGCATGGGAAAAGGTGGCAGCGAGAATAAAGGGGTGGGGTGAGTGTAGTGTGTTTTAGGGTAAGGTTAGGGTTTGGGTAGTGTAAATTAGGATTTGTGTATGGAATTGGGGATTTTAATAAAGTAAGAATTTAATAAAAATTGAAGGGTAGAGTAATGATTTTAAAAACCAAATTAAATATAAAATAATTATCTTTGAAATACCATTTAATTATCAACTTATAAATTATTTTTAAATAAATACTAATTCAATAAAAATTAGAGATAATTAAATTGATTTTTCCTTTAAAAAAATCATAAATAAATATCATAATCAAATTTCTAAAAAACCGGGGTCTTACAGGAGAACCTTTGCGGCTATTCTATTGCCACCAAAATAGCCACCATAGTCAGAACCATGGCAGTACCATAAGACCTCTTTAGTTTCTTCCTCCGCAATGCATCTTCGAATTATGCCATCAGAGCATCTCTTAAACAAATATGGCTCCTCCCATATAAAGTAGCGATCATCATGTTGCAACTTCTTCCTTTTCTGCCAAGTGAGCTCCTCTGGAATGCGTTTTTCGGCCTTGTAATTAGCCATATCAGTAAACCATGGAGCCTTGTGTACAACAAGAAGTTAGTCATCAGGAAATCCTTCATTCACAGGAATTTTCTCAACATGGGCTTCTAAAGGTTCAACTCTTAAGAGATGGTCAACAACTTGACTTTTAGAATCTTTTATATCTCTAATTTAAATATCAAATACTTGCAAGAGAAGCACCTACCTAATTAGCCTTGGTTTAGCATCCTACTTGGTTAAAAGAAACTTAAGAGCTAAGTGATCATTGTAGACAATTACTTTTGAACCAGTTAAATAGGATTTAAATTAATCAAAAGAAAAAACCACAGCTAAAAACTCTTTCTCTATTGTGGTGTAATTCTTTTGGGCATCAGTTAAAATACTGCTTGCATAATAAATGACATGTAAAACCTTATCGTGTATTTTTCCTAAGACAGCACCAATTACAAAATCACTTGCATCACGCATAAGTTCAAAAGCTAAAGCCCAATTTGGTAGAGCAATTATCAGGGCAGAGACAACCTTGGCTTTAAGGGTTTCAAAGGCATGCAAACAATCATTATCAAAATTAAAAGAAACATCAGTGACTAAAAGATTGCTCAATGGTTTAACGATTTTGGAAAAAATCCTTTATAAATCTCCAGTAAAATCCAGCATGATCAAGGAAACTCCTTATGGCTTTAACACTTACAAGGGGTGGTAATTTCTCAATTACCTCCACCGTAGCCTTGTCAACCTTTATGCCTTTGTTTGAGATCCAATGGCCAAGAACAATTCCTTCAGTAACCATAAAGTGACATTTTCCCAATTCAAGACAAGATTTGTCTCTTGGCACCTTCTCAAAACTAAGGATAGATGTTGCAAGCAAGTATTAAAAAAATCACCAAAAATAGAGAAATCATCCATAAATACCTCAATGAATTTTTTTATCATGTCAGAAAAAATAGAAAGCATGCACCTTTGAAAAGTAGCAGGAGCATTGTAAAGCCCAAAAGGCATGTAGCAGTAGGCGAAGACACTAAACAAACAAGTGAATACCATCTTCTCTTGGTCTACTGGATCCACTGCAATTTGATTGTACCCAGAGTAGCCATCCAAGAAACAATAGAAAGCATGTCCCACCAATATTTCTAGCATCTAATCAAAAAAAGGCAAGGAAAAGTGATCCTTCCTAGTGGCATTGTTGAGCCATCTATAGTCAATGCACATGCGCCACCCTGTGACGGTTCTTATAGAGATAAACTCATTCTTTTCATTGGTGACCACTATGACTCTGCCTTTCTTCGAAACAACTTGAACCTAGCTCACCCATGGTCAGTCAGAAATTGGGTAAATTATTATTGTATCCCACCACTTCATAACTTCTTTTTGAACTACCTCTTTTATCACCGAGTTGAGACTCCGTTGTGCTTGAACCACGGTTTAGCATCATCTTCAAGACAAATTTTATGGCTCTTAGCACTTTAAGCAATTCACCTTCCTTAGACAGGCTCAATGAGGAACTTATAATCACTAGAAAATTGTCATTATCAACAAGAAAAGCATATTTGAGGGTTGGAGGTATAACGACCCAACTTACAGTACATCATGATCGTACAAAAAGTAAGGTATTACTGACCTGCTTTCTTTTATTATCTATTTAATATTGAGCCTTTATATCAATATCATACTCCAGTCTTTAAGAAAACTCCAAAAAGTTTTATTTTTATTTATTAAAATCACATATCAAAGATCTCCAAATAATAATACACATAAATATTAATAATAATAAATGTTATACACAAGAAATCAAAATAAAACTTAGATACAATACGTATCCCTTTGTATAAAATAAAAACTTAAGCAACAAAAGCGAGGGGATTCTATAAAAGCAACTGCAATTATAAATAAAATTTACTAATTGTCCGTAGCTTCATATTGAGTCTTTGAATCTGTGTCACTGAAATGGTGGAAATTTTTTGGATGAGAACTAAACCACACGTTCTTAGTAGGAAATGAGAATATCATAAAAGTAATGAATAAAATACAAATAAACCTTTAGAAATACTTTTTAATTTTACTTTAGATAAATAATTACTTTCTTTAAATTTCTAAACTCAAACCAGATTTTAGTCACAAAATTAGTCATTTAACCATCTCTCAGCCACATACACTACAAGAAAAATACCCATTCAGTCACACTTTTTTTAACCTACATTTGAAAAGCATAGCCTATTCATATTCTATGAATAGGCTATGCTTTTCTCTGTGTTGTCTTTTCACAAGAGAAAAAGATACACAATTGTGGCATCATTTAAAAAGTGTAGCTGTAGGTATTATAGAAATCACTTATAAAGCGTAGCCGTATGTTGATATCTATGGGTTCATTTTTCGTATCTAAGAGAATGCTTTTAGAGGATAACCTATTTATTAAGTTTTGGGTGCACTTCAAAAATGATGCCTAATGTATGCATGGCCAAATCCTAACAGCACTTGGTAAATTTTTTATTCCAATTTCAATTCCCTCCAAAAGCACACACGAACCCTTTCTCCCGCAACAACTAAACCTCACAAGTCACAGCTTCAATTCGAAAAGTGAGACCCTCACCTTCGCTAACCTTTTGCGCACAACAACCCTCACCTTCGCCATTGTCACCTTTCAACACTCATCACCTTCCCCTTCTCACCGTCGCCGTTGACTGCAAAGGGAATTTTTTTTTCACCTTTTCACCAAATCAGAAACGGTGTCATATCCCCCTTCGTCTCTCTTCTCTGTTCTCTCTCGTCACTCTCTTCTCTGTTCTCTCGTCGCTCTCACCTCTCGTCTCCGATCTCTAGCTCATTTCTCTCTCAGTCTTGCGCGCGCACTCACTGTCTCAGACTCAAGCTCGTCGTTGCGGTTTGTGTCGTCACCATGTCGCACTCAGTCGCCACCTTCCCTACGCTCACTTCGCCGGTGGCAGAAGAAGACGGAACCAGCATCTTGTCCCTCAGGTGGCGGTCGTCTTCGTCTTCTTGTTTCGGCCATTAATTCAGTTGGTCAGCTTTCTTCACCGTCGATCCCAGGTGAGTCTCCTTCGGCCCTATTCTTTCAATGTAGAAGGTGTGTGTGGCTGTGCTGATGATGATGAACAACAATGGCTAGTGGTATGTATCAATTTTCAGTTGGTTCTGTGAAATTTGAGAAGTTTAGGGTTTCGATTTAGGGGTTTTTATTTGGGCCACTAGGAATGGGGGGGTTTTAGCTTCAGAACGGTGGTATGTATCAATTTTAGTTGGTTCTATAAAATTGGAGAGGTTTGGGGTTCTGATTTAGGGTTTTTATTTGGGGATTTTAGCTACTGGATATGCCACTAGGAATTGGGGATTTTAGCTTCAGAACGATCCACCTGAATCACATTTTCCTGCAGGATCAATGGCAAGCAATAGGCTTTCATTTTCTCTCGGTGTCATTTAATCGGAAAAGAGGAGAAACTATTAGTAAGTGTAGCTTCTGCTAAATGCATCCATTCGTTCATTCATCTTCGTCTTTTTCATCCCTATTACTGAATGCATAGTGACTGAACCAAAAAGGAAAAATGAATGTTGCTCTGTATGCGTCCGTGCTTTAAATGTAATTCCTGCACCTAAGCCAAATTGCAACCTGTTTTGTACATTTTTGTTAATATGCTTTGTTGTAAGATCATAAAGCTAACTATAAAGGTAACTATATGGACTCAACTTATAAAAGTAACTATCTGGACTCAACGTCACTATGCTTGGTGAGCTATGTTACATGAGTTTCTATTACATTTCTCTTGGGATAATGGTGTATTGCTGGAAATTTTTTCTTCTCTGTACTTGTGAATTAGGCCTTTATTTCTTCTGAACCTTCAAATGTTATCCAAATATGCCCAAAGTTTCTTCTGTTATTTCTAAATTGGATGCATGTCTCATTGGCAATGTGATATTGGTTTCCTTATGTTTTCTCCTGCCTTTAGTCACCCTTTTTGCATACAGGACCAGGCTTCTGATGTTGGTGTGCTTCTTGCCGATGCTGATGGGATCTTCTACTCAATCAAGGTCTGTTTTTAGTAACCATTGGTAGAATATGCTTATAGCAAGGTTTTGCATCATTATGGTGGTCTCTTTGGACATTTTGGTCTAAGAATTAATATATTTGTTTTACCATGAGTTGCATCAATTGTTGCTGCTGCAATGTCACATGTATAGTTCAGTTGAATAAAGTGTTGTGCATGCTCTGTTCTATTGTAAATTAAATAGGAAGAAGAATAAATTAATATTATTGATATTGTTATGTTTATAATTCTAGAGGTTATATGTCTCTAGGAACAGATGAACTTAAATTTATCAATTGTCAATCATGTGCATTATTGTTATGAAAATATTGTGCTGATTTTGATTATCTTTAAGTGGGAACAACTGCAATTGAGATAAGCCCAATTCTATCTAATCTGATTTTGAACTTTTCATGAGACAGTGGACACTATTTTCGAATGCTTATCAATTTCTCCCTTAATGGGTCAATTACCCTCCTCTTCCAAAAATATAACTTTGCCATTTCTTTTAGATAAGTAAATTACCCCCTCTCCTATTTTCAATGGGTCAGAATCATAAACAAATAAATAACAATAAAAAGTGTTATCTATCTCCCCTCCTTGCTACTTTGCTAGTAATTATACACCAATCAAAATTTTTTGCCTTGTTAAATTAATTTTTGCCTAGTAATTTTAGATCATTATAAATATATATTGGTCTCATGCTTATTTTCAATTGTGTTTTTTATTCTCTTCTGATTGATGAAAAAGGTTGGTTTTTGCTTGTAGCCATAATGCAAGTTCTTCATCATCTTTAGCAGCTGTATACCTGTATTCTTCCTCAACTCTTTTCCCGGTTATGAACATATTACAAGTGTTAGTTCTATCAAGGACAAGAACCTCTATTATTGACTTCACTTGATGTATCCATTCATATTCTAGTGAGATGTATGAATACTCAAAATTATGATCATTCTAATATTTTTGATTCATTATATAAATATATTTTGTTTCAGGATAATTTTTATTATTTAAAGATTATTGTATGGTATTATTATGTATTTATTTTTATTTTATAATAATTAACTAATTTAATTAAAAATGCAGGATTATATATATAATTATATTCTCATTAGATTTTAGATAAAAAGATTATTAAAAATTTCTGTTTATATATATATAAAAACAATAAGGGACCTAAAGCTACATTTATATACAGTAGTTATAGTATATAAAAAAAATAATGAGGAACCTAAGGCTACGCTTTATAGGTGATGCAGTAGCATTGAAAAGTGTAGCTTATTCTGGTAAAATGGAAGCTGAAAAGCGTAGCCTTTGGTCCTGGACAGCATCACTTTAAAAGCGTACCCTATTCTCAAATGCCAAAAGCGTAGCCTTTGGTGCAGAAAAGCGTAGCCTTTGAGAATAGGCAACGGCTGAATAGGAATCACCTGAGAAAGCGTAGCCGTAGCCCAAAAAGCGTAGCCGTAGCCTAAGGCATCATTTTTTTTCACTTTTGGCTACACTTTTTAAGTTACTTAAATGGGTATTTTTCTTGTAGTGATAATAAATTCTCAATCACAACATCAGTTCTTAGTCACCTCAATACATCTATAAACTAAGAGCACAAATAAGAGGCCTAAATTTACACACAAACAAGTTGCAATGAGACAAACAGCACAATCACAAAGAAATAAAATAAGTAAACACAATCAAATACAAATGCACAAATAAGGATGATGCATGTCTAGCCGTAGTATAGGTAACGAGGTCATTTGTCGGTTACATACCCGCTCCCGATGTTACCCAGCAGCCTTTGACTGGATAAGGCTTTCTTGTTGGCAATACCCACTACAAGCAACCTGTATACCCAACACACTCACTGTAAGCAACCTTTGTCTTATAGAGGTAAACACTCACTGTAATCAACCTTTGTCTTACAGGAGTACAATTTAACTATGTATATCTTGATAACTTTGTAAGCATCCTTTGTCTTACAGCATAGAATTATAGCTAAGTATCCTAGGAAAGCATTCTCGGTGGTCGCACCACCATCTATCTGACTGCCTCTCTGCTGCAAATTTTACATAACCATTCTCAATATCATCCTTAGTTATCATTCTCATTATTTATCACCAGTTTCACATTCTTGTGCAGTATCTCTTTCTTTCTCTGTTCAATCATACTGTACAAACTTTACGGCTTTCACTTTTGCAACATCTTACCTCAAACAATTTTCAAACACTTAAACATCTATTTCCAGCTACAAGTATCCAATTCATTAGTCTTACGTTCAAAACTTAATTTACATATTTCAATTTAACTAAATTATTATATTTTTATAAAATTTCCGACATAACCTCCTCTAAAAATGGACTTAAACCACCCTTACGAGTTCCCTGAATCTCAACAAACTCATCAACCTTTTTTCAACAATTGTCAAACAGAAGATTCTCAATTAGTCAGAGATTCACAAATCGTAATAGTTAACAATTCAATCATAATTCACAATTCCGATATAATCAACCATTCAAACTTCAAAAATTCATAACTAGTTTTTCACAAATCATAGAATCCTTTCGAATTTAATCTTAATCAACTAGATTTACCCAAATTCATTTAGAATTTAACCACACGCAATTCCAGGCATTATAGAATTATTTATATACTCTCACTACTACATTTTAAATATTTAATAACATTTATCCCTTAACATTTATTAGAGTGTTAGTAATTAATTATAAAATTATATATAAAGTAATATTTATAATGAAATGTTATTAAATAATATAATTCTTTAAGAAAAACTAATAAAGTGTTTCCTATTCCTATTGACATGAAAATAAATAAACCTCCCCTACTCTGAAAGTCAAAATCAGAGACCTAACCTAATGGCTGGGATAAAAGAAAGATCAGGGAACCTGCTAACGCAGAGAATCAATGCGCCAAAGCTGTCGGCGTGATCTCACTCCAAATTTTGTTCACGTTCGCAATCTCGCTCTCAATCTTACTCGAGCTCTTGATCTCACTTTCGATCGTGCTTTCAATCTCGCTCGCACTCCGCTCCTTGAATCTCTCTCTCGTTTCAACAAACTTTATTTTTCTCTCTCGATCATTTCTAGGGTTTGTTACTCTTTGTTTTGAGGTAAATCTGACGGAGAAGGAGAAGAACCTCCTTTCGTGTTCTTTCTTCTCTAATTTTCGCTGTTTCATTATTATTCTTTCATTCTTCTTAAGATTTTTGTATATATTTGTTAAGATCTGTTGGCCATGAGTTGATTGAATTCCTAATGTTAAGATCTTCTCAATTCAAGCCCGAGAGTCTCAAGCAGGACACTGATGATTCCAGAATTACATCTCCAGCTGCTAAGGTACTTCTTTTTCTTTCCTCGCTTCATTTCCTAAATTCATTTAGTTATCGTAGCAATTTTTTCAATAGAAAGCAAAGTGTTAGTGGTTAGTAATTAGAATGAGAGAAGCATTACTTGGATATGATGTGATATGTTACGACTATTGCGTGCACCGAGAGTTACATGCTGAAATTTTTGTCAACTTCAATATTGATAATGTATACTTGTACATACTATATATTTTTTAATTAGGGACTATATATATATATATTGCTCCATAGTCCATATATAAGAACTTGTTATTTTATAAAGTTGAATCATTCATATAGATGTTGTCCGAGGAATTTTGAAATAAAATATATAGAAAATTAAGAAGGCAACAGTGCCTATTAGTTTACAGTTAATTTTTTTACAAAGTAGAATGACTCAAGCCTAATATTAATTCAACAATCGTTTTGGAATTGCTATTTTTTCCTTTTTCTTTATCCATTCATGTCCATATAAGATTAGAATCAAACACATTTGATCATTTTGATTGTTACATTCTTGAAGCATAAGCAAATTTGATGCTAGCAAACATCTTTTTTATTTATCTGGATCTAGCTGTTACAGAGCATTTTCCTAGGTACTTCCATTTCTATTCAAATGTCTTACTTCTTTGTGTCATTTTATAGATCAAAATGGTAGCTTTGTGATTTTGTCATCTAGGTAAACTATTACAGCACTTGTTATGTAATTTGCATGTAGTTGCTTTACCTTTCATTTGACTAAAATGACTGCAATATGTATAATTCTCCATCCCTATCTTCATACCACATATACGTACCTCTTCCTAAGATTTTGTTTTGGCATTTGAATTAGGTGAATATGCACGCAGCTCTATTTTTTCCCTTTTTATGATTGAAAGTGTTGAAGTAGGGCTAGGACTGCTTGAACTAAGATATTGAGGTGTGCTTTGAACACCAACATCTCTTGTCATTCCTTCTTTTTTCTTCTCTGCATAAAAATATTAGATTCAGAGTTGAATTGTGATTAAAATTCTTTGCATAAAAATTCCTTCTGTTTTCCTTTTTAAATAATTATTGTCCACTAAAGAAGGCAAGCACACGATAAGGTATAAATTATAATGCATTGTCATTGGCTTGAGATAGTCATAGCAAATAGCATATATAGTTGAAGTACCATAATCAAAGCCCATCCATAAGATAAATTAGAGGGCCTTTACGCTTACCATGATATGATATGAATAAATTAATGATTATTGTAGTTACTTTTTTTATTTTATTTTTCTTTGATTGTGTACCCTTTAATCCACTAGTTGTAGTTACTTATTTTATTTTATTTAATCCAGTAGTTGTAGTAACGCCTAACTTCTTATAAACTCTTATTTATAATAATTTTATTGATAGAAAATCACTTCACTATGTAATTTAACTAGTAGGAGATGTCATCTAACTAGATTAAGAAAAAAGCACATAAGAAATTCAGAAAACATCAAATCTTTTTTTCTTTTTTCAGGTTTTGTTGTGTGGGCCATTTTTTGTTGGGAGGGGGGTTAAGCATTAGTTTCCTATTTCTTTATGATCAATTTTTAATCAAGTTGATTTCCCAAGTTTATGTTTCACCATTTTGGTTCGTTTTCAGAGACAACTGTCAAATAAATTGAGGATGCATTCAAGAATTCACAACAAAGGAGGATATTGTAATTGTGCTGATTAGCCAATATGTAAGTCATATATTCTTTCATGAGAAATCCTATATTTTATGCATTGCAGCAGGTTTTCAAAACTTACGTATGAGCTTTTGGTTGAACAATTTTCCCAATGAATACTGCTATACATCATGGTACTTTTTATTCAGTTGCCACTAGTGCCACTATCTATGCCGCGTTCCTGCTTTTCAAAAGTCTTTCCTGTGGGCTTAAATACCTAATTAACCTGGTTTTGAACAGTTATTATTACTATTATTTCTATCCATTTTTTAAATTTTCATTCAACCATTATTCTATCTAAGATTCAAAATGTATTCAATGGAATTTGCTCATTGTTTGGCCACCTTAATCACTTGAATTTTGCTTACGAGCTTGGGTTATAACTTATGACTAAGCCTTTTTTTCTGTCCCTTTTATTTCTCCATTTTGATCACACTGGAAAGATCTAACACACTTTCACTGTGCGGGTTGCAAATATGGTAAGGTTTCTAGTTGACAATTATAATAAGCCTATTCCTACAATTATGAAAATCCTTCCAAAGACCATCTTTATGATCCTGCACATGATTCAGTTCTTTCCCGAGTAAAGTACCTCTTTTGTTTCTGCCACCGTCAATCCCAATTTCAGCAATCGTTTGAGCTTCAAAACAAGTAGGATTTTCTAATTTGTATCTTAATAAGTGAATGCATATGTTAGATTATATGTTGTACCTAATTTTATGCATTATTATCAAGAATTCTTTGATCTCTTCTTCTAATTGTTTAGTAGAAAGTTTGGGGAAGTACTTTGATAAACCATTATTTCATGGTTTATCTTGTACTCAATTGAGTAGTTTTTATCAACTCTTTACCCATTTATTCATACTATTCGCATGGTTTTACTTTTTCCTTCCTAATTTTGTGTTATGATTGAAAACATGTTTCTTTGGCGTTAAATTTACTAATTTTAATCCTCTCTTATTACCATTCGATGTCGTGATATGTGTGTTAAGTGATTTCAGAGTTTATAGGGTAGGAATGGCTTGGAGGATAGAAAGGAAGCGTGCAAAAGTGGAAGGAATACAAGAAATTGAAGGAATTGCAAAGTTGTCAGCCTGACCCTCTCGCACTAAAACGACCATAACTTGAGTTACAGATATCCAAATCATGCGGTTCTAGTTTCGTTGGAAAGCTAACATTCAGGGCTTCGATTTGATATATAATTTGTCATAGTGGACGTACAGTTAGGTGACGCGAATTCATGCTCCATGCGGACGCATTGCAATGACAAAAATCAGCGTGTCAGATTTCGCCCCCAGTGATTTCTGGGCTATTTTCGGCTCAGTTTCAAGCCCAGAAAATACAGATTAAAGGCTGCAAAGTGGAAGAATGAAGGGGGACGACTCATAATTCACTTTTCATAATTTAGATGTAGTTTTTAGAGAGAGAGGTTCTCTCATCTCTTTTAGATTTTAGGAATTAGGATTTCTCTTAGTTTTAGGATTTAGGATTATTTCTTCTTCATCACAGGTTCAATGTTCCTTTAATTTATTTTTTACTTTTATTTTATTACTTTAATTGATATTTATCTTTTCAATTTAGCTTACGAACCTTTCCATGTTAGATTTGAATTTATGTTTAAACGTAGTTTGAGATATTTCAGATTTATGATTGCTTTATTCTATTTATGATGTTTTCAATTTAATTTAGAATTTTTTCTTTTGGCTTTGGTTAAGTAATTTGTGATGCTTGAGTTATCAAACTCGAGGTGTTGACTGAAAATTGGAATTCCTTGCTAATTAATTTGGATTCTACTAACTCTAGCCTTTTCAAGGGAAAGACTAGGACTTGAGGAATTAAATTGATTTATCCACTTAACTTCATAGTTAGAGGTTGACCAAGTGGGAGCAAAAGCCAATTCTCATCACAATGATAAGGATAACTAGGATAGGACTTCCAATTCTCATACCTTGCCAAGAGCTTTATTAGTTATTATTTTAATGACTTGTTATTTTACATTACTTGTTTCCTATTTCAAAAACCCAAAATAAAATATATCTTTTTTCATAACCAATAATAAATCATACTTCCCTGCAATTTCTTGAGAAGATGACCCGAGGTTTAAATACTTCGGTTATTACTTTTTATTGGGTTTTGTTACTTGTGACAACCAAAACTTTTGTACGAAAGAATTCTCTGTTGGTTTAGAAACTATACTTACAACACGATTATATTTGTGCAATTCTTTACCAATAGAAAATCCGATCGTCATACTTCTTCTATATTTAATCTTGAGAGTTCATCTTACATAGCTTTTATAATTGTTAAAGTGTTATGGCAAATTATAATGCCTTGTTCTGTAATAATAATTTAGTAAAATGCTCCTTATTTTAGTTTTTTTTCCTTCTCATTTTGCAGCATTTTGAATTTTATAATATTAGTTAGTCATGGATAAGAATTGGATGCTCAAACTGCAAACTTCTAAGAAGTACTTAGATGGGTTAGATGAGTTTCTTGATTTTTCATTTCAGAATACATTTGAAGGAATTTAGATTCTATGCCCATGTAAGAATTGATATTTTAGGTAATCTTGGATTTGTATGAACGATATAGTGGTACGTGCAATTTTCTTTTGTTTTTAATTTTTTCCCGTCAATATCTAGTTAATTTCTTCACCATGTTGCATTGCTAAAGCCTAAATGTTACGGTAATGTCCTGTGCTCTTTCTGGAAGGCACTTTTTTCTTATGTTCTTGATGTGTATTTAGACTTGTTCGAAGAAAGAAGTATTTGATTACTAAACTTTTTGTTAGTTGTATTCTTGTACATCTCTTAAGAATTACGATGATGAATTACTGCTTTCCTTAACCTGTTATTGTTCCTTACCTGATTGTAAAATGCATGGTGTACATATCTTTATCTCTGTGAATGTATTGATTTATCATTTTTATCTTTGTGACGGTTGTATATTTGGATTTTGTATGAGTTATTCTGAATTCTCAAATAGAAAATCATTGATATGCAACATCTAGAAGATATGAAGCAGCAGGGATGATATGGCTGTAAAATTAGTATGTTAATTGGTGTTATCAGATGGGGCACCAGTATCGGCATATCAATACTTTGAAAACATGAGAAATATCCCAGTTGTTGTCCAGTTATATAAGAGAATAATATGGCTATAAAATTAGTATGTTATTTGGTGTTATCTTGTTAGTATGAATTTTATTATTTTATTACTTGTAAATACTTATATGTAGTCAAACTGATCTTTACTATAGGAAAAGTTTATGCAATGTAAACATATTGAAGAAATAGAAAAATTGATCTATTAGACCAATTTTAGTATTTAAATATCTTGGATTTAATTTGTAAAGTGGGTGTAGAATATGTAATTGAAGAAAAAGATTTTAATTCAATATTTTGTGCATTTAAATGTTACTAAAGATCTATTGTAATATTTTTTTATTGTTAATAAAGAAGAGCTTTGTAATATTTATTAGAGTATTGCTATAGAAGATCTATTGTAACATTTTTTAAAGTGTTATTAGAAAAGTTATTGTGACACTTTTTAAGTGTTACATAAAATATCTATTGTAACATTTTTTAAGTGTTACAAAAAAATATCTATGGTAACATTTTTCTAAGTATTACAAAATATATCTATTGCAACATTTCTTTAAGTGTTATCAAGAAGAATCTATTATAACATTTTTACTAAATGTTATTAAATTTTTAAAAGAATGTTAATAAAACTCTTTAGTAACATAGAGTATATTTAACATTTGTAAAAATGTTACTAATATACATAAGTAACATTTTAATATGATTTGATAACATTTTTTAAATGTTAGTAAGTAGTAGTGTCTTAAAGTTACTATATTTTTTTCAGAAAATCAAGTTCTCACGAACAGTTTGATCCTTTAAGTTCCAATCCTTCAAATTTGAACTCAACCAACTAGACTTACCCTATTTCACCCAAAATCAGCCCCACATAATTCCAATTATTTTAGAGTTATCTATTCATTAACATAGTTACTATTTTATTTTAAAAATCATATTTCAAAAAAAAAATAATTCAGTAATCAAACTTCAATCCTTTAACACAATAGTTCTCAAAATCAATTCTAGTTAATCATAAATCAACATTAACAACTATCACAACACCATCAAGCAAACCAGCCAATAGCAACCAATTCAGCATAATCAAATAAAACAGGATTCTCTGTAATTTCAAAACAATTAGAAAAACCAGTAACAGTCACAGCCTCAAACCAAAAATCAACCTCCTCAGTTAATCACTCACAACAACAAAACCAGTCACAATCATAGCCATAATCCAAACTCAATTCATATTAATACGATATTTTTTTAATAATTAACTCATCATATTTCAATTTAGTAAACAACACCAAATTAATCACCATTTACAACCGCATCTAATTCCAATCATAACTCAGAATAATCACAATAACTAACCATTCTCAAACACATTTCAAGCCATTCACATCAATTAATTAATTCTTAACCACTATTAACTATTTACAATTATCCAATTAACATTATAGTGTCAAAATCCACAGAAATTGGGAACCTAGCATCCATCTACAGCAGCTAGCAGTCACAGCAGCTCAAGGTAACAGCAACAACAGAAGAAGCTCCGGAAAGGCGACTAACAAACACAGCAGCGATGAAAAAAGGTAAAACAAAGAGCGAAGCAAGACCTGAACAGTGGCAGTTTTTCGGTGACTCTCACGGCAGCAGCTCAGGTGGTGGCTCAATAGCTCGATGGCGGTGCAACGGCTCAGGGATAGTCGTGGCAGTGGCGGCGGCATCAACGGCAGAATTAGGAAGCAGCAGGAACGACTGGGGGTACAACAGTGATGAGAACTACTCCTCTTCCTTGTGTTCTGCTTGTTTTCCCTCTTTGCAACACACGACGGTGATGGCGACGGGCCCTGACAGCAGCGACGGTAGATTAGTGACGACAAGCATGAACGACGATGCATTGGTGAGACGCGAGAGCTCCCCCTCTCTCAAAGGTGGCTCTTCCTCTCCCTCCAGGCGACACGACAATGGCGGCGGCACCAAGCCCCGCGGTGCCGTCCCTCTCCCTCTCTTCTTCTTTTCCATCACGCTCTCCTCCTTCTCCCTATTGTGTGCATGTGTGTGAGTGAGGGTGGTATGAAAGGATAAGGGAGTTAGGGTTTTCAAGTTTGGAATTAGGATTTTTGATTTGGGAATTTAGGGTTAGAAATTAGGGATTTTATAAAGGAATATGGATAGAATAGATATTTTGATAAAAGTGGTGGATAGAATAATAATTTTAAAATTAAATGTACTTCATTAAAAATATTTTAAGAACACTATTTATCAATATATCACAGAGTTTAAATAATTATTCCTATTTTAAATTATAAAATAAACATATTCATCACATTCTATATAGTATAGTTTAAATTCAGAATATCAATTATCTAATAAAATCATATAACCTTTTATTATTTTTTCCACCACTGGAACTTTAATTTCAGGTATACCAAATATTCAATTATAATAAAGATTATATAAAAATTCTAATTAATTTAAACTCTAATTATTATAAAAATTATATATGATTCCTAATATTTTAAAATTCAAGGTATCATAAGGCTTTATTTAATTACTTTTAGTAAAATAACTTTTTTAAAATAAAATTATCAACAAATATAATAAATTACTTTTTCAAAAACTCGGGTTGCTATAGGAGGTAGGAGTTTTAATTTAAGTTTGGGTTGTCCCTCTTCCTTGTTAGAGGCTAAAATAGCTTCGTTTTGTGGTATTGGACAATTTTTTTCATCACCCACATGGCCTACATTAGGGAGTCCTCCAGAGAATTGTTTAGCTCTTCCTCTTCTAGGATTTTTTGCACCAAAGGATCAATTAAGTCAATTTTCAAGCAATCCTCGGAGTCACTAGGATATTGCATGGCCTTGAAGACATTGAGCATAATATGCTCATCATGAACTCTAAAAGTGAGCTCTCCTTTTTGCACATCAATTAAAGCTCTCCTAGTGGCAAGGAATGATCTCCCCAAGATTATGGAGGCATTTGCATCCTCTTCCATGTCAAGAATAACAAAGTCAGTAGGGAATATAAATTCCCCCACTTTTACCAACAAGTTTTCAATTACTTAATGTGAAAATTTAATGGAACGAACAGCTAATTGGAGAGAGATTCTTGTTGGTTTGACTTCTTTAATATGCAATTGTTTCATGAAGAAAAGAGGCATTAAATTAATTCTTTCTATAGTGTTTTCACCAATAGTTCAAGGAATGATAAAACTCCCAAGATCTTTCAATTTTTGGGACGAATTCTTTTGAATTATTGCACTAATTCCTTTGTGAGAACCACTGTTTCATCCTCTTTTCAATTTCTCTTCTTTGTTATCAACTCCTTCATAAATTTGATATAAAGAGGCATTTATTCCAAGGCCTCAGCAAAAGAGATATTGATTTATAATTTTTAAACACTTCCAAGAACTTGGAGAATTGCTTGTCCTTGTTCTCCTTTTAAAACCTTTGAGGGAATAGGAGTTTGGACTCATACTCTTTCACTTTTGCCTTCTTTGGTGCTTTTTCTTTTGGAACTTGAATCAGAGAATCAGAGGTTTGTGCATCGTTTAGAATGGAGTTTTCCATAGCTTCCTTGGATTGTTTGTTATTGACATCCTCCATGGCTTCTTTTCCCATCACCTTTCCACTTCTCAAATTAATAACTTTGTCCTCTTCCCTTGGATTTGGGATGGTGTCACTAAGAAGAGCATTTTTGGCTTTTTCAATAAATTGCTTTGCAAGTTAACCTACTTGCACCTCTAGGTTCCTAATAAAGGCCTTGTGGTTCTTAAAAGTGGCTTTGGTTTCTTGCATAAAATTGGAGGTTTCTTCCATAAAAGTGGTGCTTCTTTGGATAAATACGGATGTATGTTGAATGAGTTTCTCTAAAGCATTTTTCAAAGGAGTGGTCTTTTGCCAGTTTTGTGGTGATTGTGTAGCAGGTATTTGTGAAGGGCGAGGGTTGTTGAAGGTATTGAAGTTATTGGTTCTTTGATTTTGATTTTTTTCATCCAAAGTTAAGGCGGTTCCTCCATCCTGGATTGTAGGTCTTGAAATAAGGGTCATATTGTGGTCTAGAAGAATTTTCCATGTAATTAACTTTCCCAAGAGGGGGTTGATCTTGGTTGAAAGGCTCAGATGATGCCCCTCATAGGTGAGACCTTGTATTCCTATAGCAGAGACTTGTAAATGTCCTAGTTGTTTGTTGATTGCACTGATTTGTGAGACATAGTCTTGTTTTATGCCAAAAGAGTATCCAAAGTATCTAACTCCATCACACCTCTCTTCATTGTTCTCTAAAAAGAGTACAAATATTGATTGTTAGCCACAATTTTAATCAAATCCAAAGCTTCTTTAGTGGTCTTCATATGCATGGATCCTCCAGTTGAGGAATCCAATAAAGTCCAAAAAGTGGGGTGAGCCCATCATAGAATATTTTTAGTTACACCCAATCAGTAAACATATCTTGGGGGCACTTTCTCAATAATTTCTTGTACCTTTTCCAAGCTTCATAGAGAGATTCTTCATCTTTTTTAGTGAAAGTTTGGATATCATGTTTTAGCTTTGTCAACTGCTGAGGTGGAAAGAATTTGGTTAAGAACTTATTGACCAAATTATCCCATTTGCAATGCTCTCCTTTGGTTGAGTTTCAAGCGACTGCTTGGCTCGGTCCCTTATTGTGAGAGGGAACAACATCAGGTGTAAAACACTTGAATACAGGCCAAGCTTCGGTTCAAAATTTCTCAAAAAGAATTTTTGTCGATAGTATAGTTCCAAACTAACAAATGACCCGAATCAAAGTTTAATTTGTTTGTCATGAAGTCAACCAATAAAAATTGGGAGTTTTAAGTCCCGGGTCATCTCTCAAAAGAATTACAGAAAAGTGTGCACATCATCAGTTATGAGAGAAAGGGATTTTGATGACAAAAGTCAAGAAATTAAATGATAAGAAAGTGAAAAAATAACTAAAGGAATATAAATGCTAAAAGACACTCCTGGAAAAGATTGAGAATCAATGCTTCCTATCCAAGTCATTGACCATAAATATGGTAATTACATAGAATTAATCCTACTTCATCATCTCCTATATCAGGAGAAAGTCAAATAGACATAGTTGATCTTAATTCATAGGTCTTACTCGTCAATGGAAACAAGACCAACTAACAACCCTAAATCACTGATGAATCTATATTTGATGATAAATTTTGGTTTGATTTGAGTGAATTTCATCATATAAACCTACATTTATTCACCTAAATAGCATGCCTTTGTGTTTTCTCTCTAAATTATGTCCAATTGTGAAAACATGCTATTTTGTGCTTAATTTAATCAATTTTATTCCACTTTCATTTCATTCGATGCCTTAATATTTTTTTATGAGTGATTTCAGGTGTAATAGGTAGGAATGACTTGATAAGAGTGGAAGAAAAGCATGCAATTGGGAGAAAACATGAAGAAAACAAAGGAGAAGCACACAGCCAAGTGTGCGTATGCACAAGTCCATGTGCGTATGCACAAGTGCAGAAATCAGCAAGTGTGCGTATGCACAACTTCGGTGTTTACGCACAAGAGGAAATCAGCAAGTGTGCGTACACACACACCTGTGCGTATGCACAGGTACGAGCGCATGACTTCGTTAAAAAGTCACATGTCTTGCGATCTTGAGGGCTTTTGGCCCATTTCTGAAGTTGCTGAAGCATATAAGGAGGCTAGCAACATACCCACTCATACCATACTTCATACAACATACTTAGGGTAGTTTTAGGTAGTTTTAGGTTAGATTTTCTCTCAACTCTCGTATGGTTTTTAATTAAGGTTTGTAGAATTTTATAGTTTCAAGTTTTGATCTTTGATTCTAGCTTATTTCCTTTGTAAGTATTTCTTAATTTTTTCTTTTATTTCATTACTTGTTCAACACTTTCTTATATTTTAATTTCCTTTATATATATATATATATATATGCTTTTGCAATTTTGAGTTTTAGTTAATGAATTTGATGTTTGTTGGTTATTTTCTGTTTGTTGAGTTGCCTTTATAGATTTTGATCATTTGGTTGTTCATAGTTTTTATGATTTTCCCAGTTTTGCTATGTTTTATGGTTATGCCCACCATGTGTTTGATGAAATGCCAATTTTGATTATGGGGTAAATTTACACCCCTTGGTTTGGAAAAATGAATTTATGGAATACTGGAGTCATAATGTCCGACATTTAGTGATAAATCTTGGGTTGTTAGTTGTTATTGTTTCCACTAACGCTAGGTTTTTACTAAGGTAATTAGTAAGTTAGCTAGGATTTGTGGATTAATAACAATTTTGCTCACTTGACTTACTCTTCGATGTTAATGGTTGACTAGGTGAGATTAATCCATCACAATTATTATAGTTGTGGTTATGGCAAGGAAGGAATTCTATAACTCATCCCAAGTCAAGGTTCCACTTATGTTTTGAACCACATTTTCAACATTTTAAAGCATTACTTGTTTATATTACATAGATAATTCTTTTATTCCTTTATTAGTTTATTAATTACAATTTTGATCTTTTTTTATTTCTTTAATTATTCGCCTCATTATTGAAAACCCTCTTCATTTAGCAACCAAAATTGTAAGCTCGTTGTCACTAGTGCCTAGGGAAGACGACCCGATGTTTAATTACTCTCGGTTATATTTTGTATTTGAATTTAAACTTTGATCGGGAGGGTGACTTGTTGGTTTGGACTATTCTACCAACGAGAAAATTGTTTTGCTAAAATTTTGAACTGTTGTTTCCCTCTCAATCATGTTTTTGTTGCCGTTGCCGAGGAGCTAATGCAATGAGTGCTATAATTTTGGTTGTTGTGAATATGTGAATAGTGTAAATAGATACTTTTTGGGTTGTTTGTTTGCTTTTGTTAGTAATTAGGATTTTGTTTCTTTCGTTAGTTGATGCTTTTTGTTCTTATTTTCTATTTTTCTATATGAACTATCGCCCCTTTGGCTTGGAGTTTAGTTGTTATAATGTTGTAGGGAATGACAAGCTTAATGATGGTGTGCACCAAGGGTTGAGCTATCACTTGAGGGAGGAGCCATACTCATATGGTCAATCTTCATGGCAACCTCCCAATCCATACCACCATGATCATACCTCATCCTATAGTGCTTACTAACCACTATATTCCTATATAGTCTACCCTCAATATTATCCTCAACCACAACACCCTCAAGCCTCACTACATCACCAAATACCTCCATGGGAGCCACTTTCATATCCATCTCACAACCCACCTTATGAACCACAATCACTCCAACATCACTACTCCCATAATCAACTTGACCAACTACCTCTATCTCTACCACCTCAATATCCTTACCCTTATGAACCAACCCCCATTTATGAAGACTTCATTCCATATGATGAGCCTTCTATTCCACCACAACCTCCCTTGGATGATAATGAGAAACAAGAATAGGTCAAGCGTCATCAAGCCATCATGGCTACCTTGATTGAAGTCTTACCCCGCTTAGACTCGCTATATTTATGCCACAACCAAAGCAATTTTGTGGATGAATGTGAAGAACCAACCTCAATTGAAGAGTACGGGATGAGGGATGGTTTGGAACCCCAAGAGAAAGTTAAAGAAGTGGTTGAAGAATTGGGGGAGATTGAACAAGAAGTGGAGGTGATCAAAGAGGAGAGAAAGGGAGTGGAAATTTCAAGACTATTGGAAGTCTCCCTTCTTAAGCAACCATCCAACACACCATTTAAGTGGGTAACAATCTCATCTTTTAACTTCATTAACTCACATGAATATGCCTTGTTGAAAATAGATTGTCAACTTAGAATCCTTTATAGAGTGCTAAGTGAGAAAGAGATCAAGGATGGGTGACATGGTGGATTAAGGCTATCTAAGGTTAAACCCTCAAGATTTGAGTCCCAAGGTGGTGCAAGGCACAATTGAGCGGTTTTCAAAGGAGGATTTGGAGCCTTGGTGAGAATTCAAGAATGTGGTCACCTCATTGGAAGTTTGAAGATCAACCAGGAGGGGTATTGACAAACAAAGTATGGGACCCCGGAAGACAAATGAAGACCAAGCATGGGTGGAGGATCAAGGAGGAATGGAAGCACAAGCCTCCTTGATGTGAGCTCCAAAAAAAATTTTCCAACTTAAGGACTTTAAATAAAAGTGCTAGGTAGGAGAAACCTCACCATGGTAACATCTTTCTTACTTTTTTCTTGTTTACATTTTGACTTTATTACATTTTTGTTTATCTTGGTTAGCTTAGGATTAGTTTAATTTTGATTATACATAGATTAATTTTCATATGGATCATGAGTATTGTGAATTTCTAAATGTTTTGGGGTTGAAACTTTTGTTGAGCTAAGGTTTGGTGCCTTAGAATTTGAAGAAATTTTTTTGGAAAAACCGGACATTGTACATGCACACACGCTTGTGCGTACGCACACAATCCCCAAATTCTGCATTTTGTGCATACGCACCCACCTGTGCATACGCACATTTACATGCACTACCCCTGTTGGGAGCGCTCGCACGTATCTGTGCATGTGCACATCCCAGTTTTGCTCTCTATGCCCGCGAACAAGCTTTTGCGTACGCACAACAACCCCAAAATCCCCATTTTGTGCGTACGCACCCAGGTATGCATACACACACTCATTTGCATCCTTTCTATTGGGAGTGCTCACACACACACACATGATCCATTTTGCAATTAATTTCCTTTTTGCTTGGCGTGCTCGCACACCCTTGTGCGTCCGCATACTTACATTTTCCACCCAGTGTGCGTACACACACATATTTGTGCGTACACACAAGTATTGTTTTGGGTATACTTTTGATTGCACTTTGAATTAAGCCCTAACACACTTCCACCCTCCATCTCTCTCTTTTCTTGCTTTTATCCTATTTTCTTCTTCTTCTAGTTAGTTTTAATTGCATCTCATTTTTATTTTAGTAATTATATTAGTTTTTTTTTAGTTGTTGTTAATTGAATAAGTTGCAAGTGTTTGCTTGATGTTGATTGGGTTGCTTCTTGCTTAAATTTTTGGCATAATTTTTTATGAATATGTACATTAAGCATTAAGTCTTTGTCTTATTGCCTAGATGAATTTTGAGTTTGATTCATATGTTGTAGCTACCATATGCGTTAAATTGTATCCTTGTTTGGCAATTTGTTTGTGAATTGTGCACTTTGGATGATCATTGATATTATTCAAGATTGGGTTTCATCAATGCACTTATGCACTTATACTTTGCCTCAATTTACTACTACCTAGTGGTTTTGAATATTCATGTTTTGATTGCATCCTAGGATAAATTATTAGTAAGTGCATTGAATTAAGTGAATTGAGTTGAAATTACTTGTTCATCATGATTTTCATATCAAATCCATCACATGACCGGTACTTATTTCTTGTTAATACTTTGCATTTGTTTGAGTGACTTGACTTGATTCTTATCAAGCTTGTCACTTTTTGCAACAAGTACCTTTACCATGTGGCTATTTCATTATGTTTGAGGATGAATAAGTAGTCTTCTTTTTATCATTGAATTGGTTATTGTTTGTTGTGCTATTCTATATTCATCTTGCACTTTCACTTGCACAATTTTAATATCTAATATCTCATATATTCAATTCACTTTAGTTATGGTTACCTAGGTTTGTTTCTGCCTTAACTTTTGCTTATTCTTTACTTGCAACCTAGGCTACTTAATTGAGGAATACATGCTATTTCTTTTGATTGTGTGGTTGCCGTTTTACCCGGCCAATGTGTGTGTTCTAAACTGTGTACACTTAGAATACACACAATACCTTTTATCATACCACACTTGTATGACCTCTTTCTCAATTTCTGTTTATTTCTTTTATATAGTAGCCCGAATCCCAATGCCCACTAGCTGAAGGTAGCGCCTCTTTGATCTTCATCTCCCGGATTGTGTGCATGCACGAAGGACCGTGTAACGTTTAAGTGTAGGGGAGGATCCACAATTTTGGGGAGTAAAGTCTCTTTCTTAAACACTTTGCACTATTTTCTAATTTTGATAGTTATGTTTTTGTGAATATTTGTTGATACTTCATTACATTGCACTTTGTTTAGTTTGATTATATACATATCTTAGCTTGCTTATAGCTCGATGGTAGTAAATATTTGCATTTGCATGTTGCCTAGTATAGGAAATAAGTTTCGTAAAAACAACAAAGAAATTTTCAAGAAATCTCTTTTAGTGTGTTCCATTAATTAGATTTGAAAAACTTGTTTTCAACTTGCTTGAAGTATTTTTTGGAACATAGAAAAGAGCTAGAACAAAACACCAAATGAGATTTGAGCTTTAATGGTGTAGTTGCAAATTTTCAACCACAAATTTTGTTATTGTGTGCTATACTCCTTTATGATTGTGATCTTAGATTTGCTTGAATCTTTATATCCTATATTTGATGTTTTGAATGCACTTAGTATGATTCATGCCATTTTTGAAATTAAACTCACTAACCCATATGGTCAACCCTTACATTTACCTTTGTAACCCACTTTTGAGTCTTTTAATCCCTCTTTTATTCTAATTTTCAGCACATCTTTCTCCCTAAGTGAAAAACTATTTATGTCTATGAATTATATCTTTGGTTAGCTTAGGTTGAGGAGTGTGTGTTAATCAAGTGTGGGGGGAAATTTAGGAGAAACATTGGTAATAAGTTTACATTGGGCATTCATTGAAGAAATTTAGAAAAATGGGTAAACACTCATGCATTCATCACTTAAAATATATGCATTTCTTTTTTATGATAAAAGAAAAGAGAAATTTTGGTGTATATACCAATAAAAAAGAAAAGAAAAGAAAAGAAAAATAAAAATAAAGAATGCATATGTATGTGAATTAGAAAGAAGATGCATGAGTGAATGTGAGATAGGAGAAAAATGGGAAGTTAGGTTTTTCTCTTTTATGTAAATAGGTTAATATAGGATTAAGTGGGATACTTGAGCTAATTAAAGGTCCAATTTACTAGTCTACTTAGCCATATAAATCTTACCCTTACCCTAACCCCATAATGTCCGACATTTAAATACTAGAGTCATAATGTCGAACATTTAGTGATAATTCTTGGGTTATTAGTTGTTATTGTTTCTACTAACGCTAGCATTTTACTAAGGTAATTAGTAAGTTAGCTAGGATTTGTGGATTAATAACAATTATGCTCACTTGACTTACTCTTCAATGTTAAGGGTTGACTAGGTGAGATTAATCCATCACAATTATCATAGTTGTGGTTATGGCAAGGAAGGAATTCTATAACTCATCCCAAGTCAAGATTCCATTTATATTTTGAACCGCATTTTCATCATTTTAAAGCATTACTTGTTTATATTACATAGATAGTTCTTTTATTCCTTTATTAGTTTATTAATTACAATTTTGATCGTTCTTTTATTTCTTTAATTGTTCACCTCATTATTGAAAACCCTAATCATTTAGCAACCAAAATTGTATGCTCATTGTCACTAGTTCCTAGGGAAGACGACCCGAGGTTTAATTACCCTCTGTTATATTTTGTATTTGAATTTAAACTTTGATTGGGAGGGTGACTTGACGGTTTTAACTATGCTACCAATGAGGAAATTATTTTGCTAAAATTCCGAACCGTCGTTTCCTTCTCTATCAATCACCAATCAATATTGGACATCAACGACTCTCATTGTCACTAACCATGACATGATAATTACAAAGAACGAACCCAATTTGTAAACCTCTAAATGGTGAGGTAAGTCAACTGGGCTTAATTAATCTTAATCCATAGGTCTTACTTATTAATGGAAATAAGATTAATTAAAATCTCTATATTATCAATCAATTCGGATATTAATAACTCAAGGTTACCTAAGTCCTCAATTCCAAGTCAAAAGGGCTAAAAATCTACTCTAAAACTAAAGAAGGCATTTTAATAAAGGTTTACTTACTCTGTTAGTCCCTATAGTTTCGCGAAATTTTTAATTAGGTCCCTATATTTTTTTTCCTTTTAATTAGGTCCCTGCACTAATTTTTTTTTTCAATTAGGTCCTTCCTAGCAGTAATTGGCTTAATTTTATAGGGACATAACTAAAAAAAATTAGTACCGGGACCCAAATAAATGGAAAGAAAAGTGTAGGGACCCAATTAAAAAAAAAATTGGTGCAAAGACTCAATTAAAAGGAAAAAAAGTACAGGGACCTAATTAAAAATTTTGTGAAACTATAGGGACCAACAGAGTAATTAAGCCTTTAATAAACACTTGGAAGGTATAAAAAGAAAGCATAGTAAATTGCAAGAATAATAAAATCTAAAACTACCAAATGCAAGAAAGTAATAACAATAACTCAAACAAGCATCAAGGAAATATAAAATATCAAATTACATTAATAAAAATTAAAATTAACAAAAGAGTTAATAAGCTAAAATTAACTAAAATTTAAAGAATTTAATAAGCAAGACTATGAAAATTAAGACAATAGAACAAGAAACTAAACCTAAAATCCTAAATTCTAGGGAGAAGAGAGCTTCTCTCTCTAGAAACTAACCTAAAACATGATATAAACTAACATTATTGCTCTCCCCCTTGATCCTCCTTGAGTTTAGCTTCAAATACTTCAGAAATGAGTTAGATTTGGCCCAAGAAATCCCTGAAATGGCGACCCACGTGTTCACTTAAGTGAATCACTTGATATTACTTACACGTATGCATCTGCCATGTGTACGCGCAACCTGGAGAACTTGTAAAAGATGTGTACGTGCAAGGGATACGTACGCGCAACTTGGAGTTTATGCGTACGCATAAGGCATGCGTATGCACAACCGTGAGGAACTCCTATCTTTATTTCTTCATAAATTCTCCACTTTTGCATGCTTTTTCTTCACTTCTTTAATCCATTATTGTCCTATTGAACTTGATATCACTTAACAAACACATCAAAGCATCGAATGGGAGAAAAGTGAATTAAATTTGGCAATTTAAAGGTCCAAAAAACATGTTTTTAACATTAAAGCATAATTAGGAAGAATTCACAAAAATATACAATTTCAATGAATAAATGCAAGATAATTTGATAAATTCTACTCATTCCAATCCAAAATTCATCATGAAATATAGATTTATCATTAGGCGATAAGCTTCAACAGAGACACCATTGGACTTGACTGTGTCAAAAAATGTGATGTAGGAAAATCGTTGGTTAGGAATTTTCACAAAATAATTCCATTGCAAGTATAGTTCCAAACCGATAGACAACCCTCAATCAAAGTTTAATTTGTTTGTCACAAGTACAAACCCAAAAAAAACCTAGAGTATTTAAATCTTAGGTCGTCTTTCAAGGAATTGCAGGAAAGTGTGCATATTGTTGGTTATGGGTGTATATTTTTGGTGTTTTGGGTTTGATAGACAAGAAAATAAAACCATCAACTAAGGAATGTAAATGCTAAATGCTACTCAAGGAAAGGATTAAGAGTCAAGTTATCCTATCTTAGATCATTGACTACAACATGGTGATTATAAAGAGTTAATTCCACTTAGTTGTCCTCTAACATCGAAGGATTAAGTCAAGTGGACATAATTGGTCTTAGAAATAACTAACAACCCTAAATCACTAATGAAACTGGACATCAATGATCTCAAGGGACCTAAGTCCTCAATCACAAGCCAAGAGTACCAAAAATCTACTCTAGAATCCAACCAAGCATTTTATCAAACACTTGGAAGGCATAAAAGGAAAGCATGGCAAAAAAAAAAGAAATAATAAAATCTAAAATTACCAAAAGCAAGAAAGCAACAATAATAACTCAAGCAAACAATAAGAAACATAAAACCTCAAATTGCATTAAATGAAAATCAAAATCAACAAGAGCTCATAAACATAAAAATGACATAAAAGAAAAATTAACAATGTAAACTAAGAGAACAAAGATGCATGAATAATAAATTGCAAGGAAAACTAAAGCAAGACAAGAATTAAAACCTAAAACTAAGAGAAATTTGTAAAATATGACCTAAAGCATGTTTCTAAACTACACTAATTGCTCTCCCTTTGTTTCCTCTTGAATTCTGCATCAACTAGCTTCATAAATGAGTTGGATTTAGGCCTGGATGAGTTCAGAAATTGCCCCCAGCGTGTTCCTTTAATGAGGTCACGTAACAAGTGTCACGCGTACGCGTAGATGACACGCGCGCGTCGCTTGGCAAAATTTCTTTGTAACGCGTACGCGTGAGTCACGCATACGCGTCGCTATGATTTTCACAAAACCTCATTTCTTCATGAATTCTCCATCTTGCATGCTTTTTCTTCACTTCTTTAATTCAATCCTTGCCTTATAAATCTAGAATCACTAAACAAACATATCAAGGCACCGAATGAAATTAAAGTGAATTAAATTTATTAATTTTTGGGCCTGAAAAGCATATTTTCAATCTTAAGCACAATTTAGGGAGAATTTACAAAACCATGCTATTTTATTGAATAAATGTAGGAAATTTGTTAAAATTCACTAAATTCAACACAAGATAAACCACAAAATTGGAGTTTATCAGTCACATATTTGTAGGAAGTTAGTGATGAACAAATTAGGATCTTATTGAGGGCTCCCACTGAATTGGCAATTTTGTTGTTTACCATGTTTTCTGGTTCAAACTCCTCTGTAATTTCTTCTACTACCCTCTTGTTTCTAGCTTCCTCTCTTTGTCTCTAGAGGGTTAGCTCAATTTCAGGGTCGTATAGAAGAGGTTCCTATTCTTGGTTGTCCTGCATAAAAACAAAAATACCAAGAAAAAGTAGAATTTCATACATAAAAGTAAAGAAAATTTTAGGTAAGATGAAAAATTAAAAAGACAGAAAAATAAAGGTCAAATGTAGACAATCAACTAACTGGTTTGATGTCAATCTTGGTTAATCAATGACAATGGCGCCAGAAACTTGATGCGGAATTTTGCAAAACTGCAACTCAGCAAGTGTACCGAATCGTATCAAGTAATACCGCACAAGTGGATTATCGTTCCCACAAGGATTAACGGACTGAGCACACAAGAGTTAGTCGATTATTCTAACTAAACAATTGTATATTAGGGTTTCAGCAATATCAATTAGCAAAAAATAGAAGATTAAATGAAAGCGATTTATAAACTGTTGAGAAAATAATATGAATGGAATGCTAAGGTTTCGAAAATGTTTAAAACTTCAAGAAAAATGCTTTTCACTATCTATCTTGATCATGCAGAGATGTATCTTATGGCAAAACCTAATTAACCAAACCCCAATTCATTGGCGATCCGGTTTCCCTTAAGTTAACTAGTCATCAATTTCTTGATCAATCAATTATGATAAGAGATAAAACACATTTATTGATTCATAAGCCATACAATTATTAAGATTTAAACCCAATTGATTCAATGTCACTTATCAAGTCAAGTTCAAAACTTTTAGAATTGAGAAAAAAGATTTTCAAGCTTAATTCTATCAAACAACTTTTCCAAGATGCATATAGAATTAAATTCATATTCAAGCTATTTTCCAATAAACTCAAATCCTTGTGATGAAGAACGAAAACCAAATTCTTAAGAAAACATCAATGCATAAATCGAGAATAGAAAAGTAATAACCATTAAACCATGGTAATAAATAGAGCTTCTAACCTTAACAAGAGGAGATTAATTGCTCATGATCACAAGAAAACCAAAATTCTAAATTGTAAAACGGCCTGAAGGAGAGGCTCACGTATGTGGCTCCGTTTCTTTGTATACTAACCCTGAAACAAATTCAGCATTCAAAACTAATTCAAAAAATAAACTAAATCAAATCAAATATCATTAATCAAGTCTTCTTTTAGAGTTTTTCCTTCAAGATAAGCTCCTTTGATCTTTTCTACAATTGGCTATTAAGGCTTGAGTTTATGGGCTTATGTTAAGCCTTGAGTTACCCATTTAAGTGTTTGAAGAATTAGAGAATTTGGTGAGTGAATTAAGGCTCTTGGGAGTGGCCCATTTGGGGAGTTATACGCATAGCCTCCAAAGTACAACTGACGTTAGGATTTTTGCTAGTAAAGAATTTTATAAAAATAGTCGCGTTGTAGATATAGATTCTAAACCAACAGAAATCCCTTCGTGCAAACGTTTTGGTTGTCACAAATAACAAACCCCTTTGAAATTGATAACCGAGTATTCAAACCTCGGGTCGTCTTCTCAAGGAATTGCAGGGAGGTATGTTCTTATTATTGGCTATGAAAAAGGTAAAATTGGGGGTTTTGGAATTAAGGAAGAAGTATGACAAGTAATTTAAATGACAATTAAAATAAATAAACACTGTAAAGCAAACCCTTTGGCAAGGTATGAGAAATTGGAAATCCAGACTTAGTTATTCTTATCAATAATAATGAAAATTGAATCTTAATCCCACTTAGTCAACCTTTGCTAAAGCAAAGGAAAGTCAAGGGACTAATTAGTTGACCTTCGGATCCTATTTATTTCCTAAGAAAAGGTTGGGATTATTGAAGTTCAGTTCAATTAGCAAAGATAACAGTTATCAATTATGTTGAGCTAAGATAACTCCTGAGTTACTGATTTCTTAACCAAGACCAAAAGGAAGGAAATTAAATCTACTGGAATAACAATATCTTCAGATTGGGGATAATAAAAAGGGACAATCATAAACTGAAATACCTCAAATATCATTAAATAATAAAATCATCATGAAAGTGGCATAGGCCAATTAGGCAACATAACTAATACAAGCAAGCATTCAAATGTCTGAAAATAAGAAATAACATAGAGTAAAAGAACATTGAACCTGGGATCGAGAGTTACTCCTAAAACTAAGAGAAGTCCTAAATCCTAAATCCTAAAGAGAGAGAGGAGAAAACCTCTCTCAAAACTAGATCTAAATCATGGAAAGTGACTAAAAACTGCCTAGCTCATTGAATGGATGCATTCCTCCACTTTATAACCTCCAATCTATGCTGTCTGTACTCGGATCTGGGCCAAAAGGGCTTAAGAATTCGCTGGGGCGTATTCTGTAAATTCTGGTACGAAACCTCTGTCACGCGTCCGCGTGGGTCACGCGGTCGCGTCATCTGGAGTTCTTCTTATCACGCGGTCGCGTCAGTGATGCATCCGCATCGTATGCGATTCGCTCAAGTCACGTGGTCGCGTCAGTCATGCGGCCGCGTCTCTGCTTCTTCGCTCTTGGCACGCGATCGCGTCGTCCATGTGATCGCGTGGATGCCAGTTTCTTCAAAACTCTATTTTGCACTTTCCTTCCATTTTTGTACGTTTCCTTTTCCATCCTCTAAGTCATTCTGCCTTAGAAGATCTGAAACTACTCAACACACTAATCACGACATCGAATGGAAATAAAGGTAATTAAAATAATTAATTTTAAAGCATAGGAAACATGTTTTTCACATACATCACATAATAAGGAAGGGAAAGTAAAACCATGCAATTAATATGAATAAGTGGGTGAAGGATTGAATAAATCACTCAGATTAAGCACAAAATATATCATAAAATATGGGTTTATCAACAACGCATGGCCTTACTTTGGCACAATTGGCCTCTGTTTGCTCTTCACGTTGTACGCATGGCTTTATGTGGCATGGTTTCTTGTCCAGAGAGCTTTCTCTTTGATTCCTCCTTCTGCTGCCTTTTCTTTATGATGATTCTTAGCCTTTTCTTTCTTCTTGATCTTTGCAAACTCTCCTCCAAATTCTCTTGTAACAAATAAATTCAAACTAACTCAAAGTAACACTCACTAAATCATGAAATCATTGCTTTCCTAACAAGAATCATTAGCTTATTGGATGAAATTAAAGAAAAACAACAACTAAAGATGCGTATGCATTAGACACGCCTCCTAAAAGGGTGATTAGTATTTTAGTCAATAATGAACAAGGGGCTTTCTTCCCCCGCTTAGTTTGTAATTAGGTTCTCTTTTAAGCACTTTATCCCCAACGAATACAAAAATATGTATATGAACTTAAGTAACCAATTGGAGTGAACTTTTTTCTCAACTTGAGAGTAATCTTAGAACCTAGCTACCACCTCTTTTTCAACTTAACCATTCTTTCTCACCTGAAAACTACTTAAACCAAATATGAGCCATTACTATCCATATGAAAATACTAGCACACTAGAGTAATGTTCCAAATTGTTTACTTCTGCAAACTAAAAGCACTTGTTTAAACCTGACAATAGCTAAAGCTTATATTAGTGACCACCATTATCATAGGATTACCCTACCAGCACACAAAGAGAGTAACACTTAAGTAACGTACAAAATTCATCTTAAACTATATCATACACAAGCAAACTATACCAAATGCAGAACCTACCTAATCATCCTTTTAGCTGCCATAGCATGGTCAAAAGGGGAATCGATCCTATAGAAGGAAAAACTGTTACATTGAAGCCCAACACCAGCCCAGGATTCAACCCCAACTGCTATAATATTATGGAAAAAATCATGACTAACAAGGAGATCAAGTTCAAAGTTAGCAAAAATACTATCACGGGCATATGGAAAAAACCCGCAAGGAGTAGCCATTTGGAAGTTAGAAGAAATAAAGTCTTAGTTAGCTTTGTAAGACCCAGAATATTTGAAAAAGTCTTATTATGATCAAGTCTCAAATCCTATGGTTATTTATAGCCTTAATTTCAGAGATTATTTTATTAAAGATAATTAAGGCAAGTTTTGATTTATTGGATTTGAGATAAGTTATGATTTTTATCCAATTTCACAATTGTTGGATTATTTTCTATATTCAAATTTATAAAGTTGGTAGTCATGAAATAATAAGGATTTTATATGATTTGGATTAAATAAGTAATATTTTAAATATTATTACTGCTATTTTGGAAAATGAAGAAATTAAGTATACCATTTCTAATTTTTAGATTTGGGCATTTTATTGAAAATAATTTGTGAAATTGATGAGCAAATAGTATTTTCTATGTACAAATAGTGTTGGATTTAATTTGAGTTTCAATTACTATATTATTCCTAATTTTATGTGAAATTACCATAATGCCCTTAACCCTAATTTTCAAAAATGAAACCCTAACCTTGGAAACCCTAACCCGACCCGGTTTCCCCCAACTGCTGCCGCCCCTCTCTTCTAACAGCAGCAGCAACACTTCTCCTTCCTCAAACCAACACACTCAACAGCAGCAGATTTTCCCCTTTCCCCAACAGCTTGCAACACTCATGGCTTCCCATTGCCATGAAAGAAACCGAAATTAGAAGCAGAGGATGGAGAGGGAGTCAGAGTCGCGCGTCAGGGGAAGAGAAGAGGGAGAGGCGAGCCAGCAGCGGTGGGCCTCGCCGTCGCCGCCCTGCTGCTCGCCGTTCGCCACCAACGTCGAAGAAGAAGGAGATCAGAATCGGAAGTGAAGAGGGTCGCGTTTCACGCCGTGCAGTCGCGTTGCCCTCACCGCGTCGTGTCGCCGCGCCGCCAATCGTCCTCACCGCACCCCACAACGAGCTGCGTTCCCTAGCCACCCGTTGCATCCTCCCTGTGCCGTTCTTCACGCCATTGCGTTCCTTCGTCGCCGCCGCCGTTGACAGAAGAGGGAGTTTGATCCGAGAGCGCAGTGAGGGAAGGGCGTCGCCGGAGGAGAGCCTCAACCGTCGGGAAACCGTTATTGGAGCCTGTGTCATTTGGATTTCATCGCGAGTTACCTCCACCAGAAACCACCGTTGTGATTCTGATCACCGGGGATGACTCTGTGACTTTCGGGATCACCGCTGAAGCTCCAGGCAGAGTTTCTGCCGCTTGAGACCTTGCTGTTGTCGCCGGAAAATTTTGCCAGTAAGCGTTTTAAGTTTGATTTCAGTTCTTTTGGAATTTCGAGAAGGTTTGATGCTGTGTGGTTTTTATAGTTGATCCACCGGAGCTTCTGGCCGCCGCCGGAGCTGTGCCGGGGCCGGTTCGAATCCGCAGCTGCTTCGTGTTGTTATTCCGGTAAGAAATTATGTTTCGAAAGCCCTACGTTAGTGTCCCGTACGTGTATTAAAGCCTTTATGGTATTAATGTTCCTAGAGTTAGTAACTGAGGTTGCTTGTTGTAATTTAGAGTTGTTTATGCTGCTGCGAAAATGTGTGGGGCTGTGCTTTGAAGCTGCCTTTGATTTTGAGTTGAGGCG
>NC_029772.3:26999630-26999891 GCF_000817695.3 Arachis duranensis | reverse complement strand
AAACTGAACTATTTTTACCGTTTGAATCACTGAAGGAAAGAATGATGCTTTAATATTGATTTCAATATAAAAAGGAGTTTTTAGTGATTTCAAAGGAACCTAGACTTTTGATTGATTAATCAAGTTTGAGGCATTTTGGAAGAGTTAGAAAAATGAGTTCCAAAAAGAAACCTGAAAGTGGTTTGATTCAAATGAACCGGTTCCGTTTCAAATGAGTTGATTTTTGGACCGGGTTGGAACTTGTGATTTTGTATGGCAGGT
>NC_029772.3:26994348-26998262 GCF_000817695.3 Arachis duranensis | reverse complement strand
TATATATATGGATGTACTCTTTATGAGTTTTTGTAAGTTGTATGGTTCCTATGGATGTACGTTATCGAACAAAAGCATTTTTGGGGACGGTATTTGCGGTTTAAAGTTTTTAAACAGGCTCATATTTTAGTATTAAATAGTATAAGTGTCGTCGTAATGTCCGAGCTATCAGAGTTGCGCAGCCGGAAGCGTGAGCTTTGGTAGTTAGGGTGTTACATTATGGTATCAGAGCAGTTCTTCCTGTAGAGCCTGAGGAATGGACTGATTATGCTTCAATTGCATACTCTGAGTGTTTGTCATGTATTAGGTCTTGTCGAATGACGAGAATTAGAGCTTTATGCACATGACGATCTATTGATGTAACGCTGTTAGTCTTGCATTGCATAATTCCTGATATTAAGTTTGGCCGGCTTAATACTAGTGAATTTTGTATATGAAAGTACTAATGAGTTATCATAGATGAAATCCGAGTTTTGAGTTAAACGAATCGCGGGTTTCGGGAACGTTGGAAACTATTTCTCGAGGCTATTCAGTTGTGTGTTTTGGATTTTGTTCGAGTCGACCTGTTCTTTCATGTCCTAACTTGAAATTCTTGTTTGCTACTCCTTTTGAAAAGTAGTTTGATATTTCTACTCTATTCCCTTATTCATATGCATTCTTGTTTGATCCTAAGTTTATATGCTTGTTTGAGATCCTTGTTGCATCTGTCTTTCTCTGTTTGAGTCCTTCTTGATTCCAATATTCCTTGACATAGCTTTGAACTTGTCTTGACGTGCTGTGACTTTTAACTCCGGGTTCTGATTTCATTCTTTGAGAAATTGTTGATTCAGTTTTTCTCTTACTTGACAGTGATCACAGCCAATTTTGAGATTTTATAAATTGCTGTTGATTAGATATATACTTTTCTATATATGAGACTTTGAAATTATTTATACAGTTTAACAACTATTTCTTGCTAATACCTCGCTTGTGTTTTTACTGGTTTATGGAACTGCATTTACCTTAAATTACAATTTGATTTTCTAGTAATTTTACTATAGTTCCAATGCACAACTTCATTTGATTATGTATTTGGATATTTTTCGAAATTCTGGAAAGGAAGTATTTTTTCTCGCTTTTATCCCGGTCGAGTTTTGTTTGATAAACTTTACTTAATTCATTTTTATTTGAGTCTGATTTAGCATACTACATGGTTTATGCCACTGTTGTTCTTTTGAAAATGTTGGACTCATAGCTTTCTTCTTATGAACGGACTAAATTCTTTGTTAAACCTATCATCTCTATGAATGTCATACTTGATTTTGTTTTTAACTAATTTCTTACATCTTGTGAGCATTACCATTGATCTTGGGTTATCCAATCTTGTAAATTTCATCCTTATGTGAGTCAGTTTGATTCGTTTCAAATTACTGCATCGTTTATCTTCTCATTGTCTCTAACAGAGTTTTTAGTCAAAGATTTATCCTTGAGAAGTTACTAATGATTAAGTTGTCTTTTTCTATGATTTTTGTATTCTTTTGAGTCAATTGAAAGCTGGTTTGATGTGTCACGCCTAGTGGATCTTGTTTTAACTATTTTGAATTGAGATTCTTTCTTTTATGGCTTGACTCCTTTTAAGTACATTCTAATCTCCTTGAATGTCCTTCTGAGATGGTGATTTCAAGAACACTTTGGAGTTGTTTTGAACTTTTAAAGAAGTTTTGAAGTCTCTTTGAAGAAATTCTAAATGAAATTTAGTTTCTGTTGCTTGATTGGGATTGAAACCATTATTCAATTTTTGACAAAATTGTTTTAAAGTTGACATGCGCTATTTTAAATGAGGTTTGAAAAGTTTTCTTGTTTAATGGAAATCTGTTCGTTTGTAACGCACCACTTATTTCCTTACCAGATTGTAAGCAAAAAATTTTACCTCGGAAATTCTTTTCTAAAGAGTTTAACTTCCTCTTTTGTTCTCGCTATAAATGTTATACACGCTTGTTTGAATATGTATTTTGAGGATTTTTGAACGAGCATTTGATTTCTCTTCCGAGTTTTATGATTGCTTTTGATTAAGATTGTACACCTAACTATCTTCCAAAATAGTTGAGGAAATACTTTTGCTCTTAGCCAAAACCTGTGTACAGTTTGTTTTAAAATTCTACATGTTCTGTTTCAACATGGAATTGTATTAAAGTAAAGCCACGTTTATGTTTTTGTTATTCTTTTGAAGGATGTTTATTGCTTAACCTTCTTTTAAACTGCGAGGCGACCTTCTTGCAAGTTTTCGATTCTTTTAAAAACAATGTATTCAAAAATATTTGTAATCGTGCTCTTGAGTTCTGTGATCTTTGTCTTGGGTTTGAAATATTATCTTCTGTAAACCTCATATTTCATCGACTCAGTTTGAGTTTGTTTCAAACTGATGCGCTGGTTTTCTTGTTGATCCTATTGAACTTCTTTGATCCAAGGGTTATCTTTGAAGTTGTCAATTGATTTATTTCTAGCAAACTTCATTACTTGAGCATCCTTGTTTATCTGGAATTGGATATATTCTTTCTAATCTATGAGTACTATCCTTGATATCATTTCTCCTTGCTAGAATCTTGTATCCTTCTGAGTAGACTCGAGAATTATTTTGATATCACGTGCGACTTATAGACGTAGTGACGCGATGCGTTAGTTCTTTAAGACGTGATATGTGTATATGGAAGTTGAAACGGTAGGTGTGCAGCGTTACAAGTGATGGGTGTTTTGTTCCTTGCGAACGGGTTTGTGGTTGTCAGGCTTGTGATCGAAATTTGGGATTGTAAAGTGCTTGATGGAATTGGAAGGTTGAAACTTTGAGGTTGGTATGAGATTAGTGTGCGGAGGATAAACACGTCGTTTTAACTCCATCCTGTTTGATAGCCTTTGATGCCTTGCCCTTCTATCGCATGATTGACCCATGTTATCTTTTGCATTGAGCCTACCTTGTAATGTTTGCTTTGCAATCACACTCCTACCTTTGTATCTTTATGCATACGACCATCCAAGTATTTGAAAACCGTATATATGTTTATATGTTAAGATATTTTTACTTTTTCCTTAAATGTGTTTAAGGGTGAACTGTTATGAAATTCCTTTCGTTTTGTATCAATTTTCGAGGGCGAAAATTTTTATAAGGTGGGTAGAATGTAAGACCCAGAATATTTGAAAAAGTCTTATTATGATCAAGTCTCAAATCCTATGGTTATTTATAGCCTTAATTTCAGAGATTATTTTATTAAAGATAATTAAGGCAAGTTTTGATTTATTGGATTTGAGATAAGTTATGATTTTTATCCAATTTCACAATTGTTGGATTATTTTCTATATTCAAATTTATAAAGTTGGTAGTCATGAAATAATAAGGATTTTATATGATTTGGATTAAATAAGTAATATTTTAAATATTATTACTGCTATTTTGGAAAATGAAGAAATTAAGTATACCATTTCTAATTTTTAGATTTGGGCATTTTATTGAAAATAATTTGTGAAATTGATGAGCAAATAGTATTTTCTATGTACAAATAGTGTTGGATTTAATTTGAGTTTCAATTACTATATTATTCCTAATTTTATGTGAAATTACCATAATGCCCCTAACCCTAATTTTGCTAAACCTATTCCCTTCCATCCTCCCTCCACGCTGCGCAGCCCAACCTATTTCCTTACTGCCTATGCTGCGCAGCAACAACAACAACACACGGCTTCCCATTTCATGAAAGGAAGAAACTAAAGCAGAGAAGGAGAGGGAGCTTGAGAAGGGAGATCGGGCAGAGAGGGGAAGGGCGGCGCCGGCGAGGAGCCACTATCGCCGCCACCGCATTGTCGCTGGGTCCCGGAGGGAGACCGTGCTTGGGGCTGTCGCCGTCGCGCTACCAATTTGCCGCCGATCCCGTCATCCACGCCGT
>NC_029772.3:26992836-26993575 GCF_000817695.3 Arachis duranensis | reverse complement strand
TGTATTGGAATTATTACATATGGATACTGATGTGAGATATTGTGTATTTAGTGATTGTATCTGCCTTATGTATTATTTGATTGACTCGAACGATTATGGATGTTGGTTTGGCTGAATTTGTTGTGCGGCTTGTGAAATGTAATGTTTGAAGTTGATTCTTTAAAGATTTGAATCTGAGTTTAATCCGTTGAGGATTGATTTGATTTGAGCCAATTATTTTAATGATGTGAAAAGTCGAATGCACTTTTGAATTCAGCACGGTTTATTTTAATTGATTTGGTTTTGGACAAATGATTTGTTATTGAGCCGTTTCTTTAAAGCTTTGGAAATGAGTTATATCGATTGATATTGAGTTGATTTGAAATGGTATCCTTGAGATACGCCACTGAGGCGATTGTTGGATTTAGCTTGCTTTAAATTGATTTCTGGTTTTGAGCTGTTGAAAAGGAATGAGAAATGGTTTAGTTGGGACCCGAACCGGGTGGCAAAAGTCCAAGTTTTAGGGGAGGTGCTGCCGAAATTTCTATAAAATCCTACACTTGTTTGTAAGGTTATTTAAAAAGGGTTGGATTTGAGAAATTGTATTATTTGATTTATTAAAAGGATATTTATGTTTTCAAGCTTAATTTATTTGATGAACCTTATACGTTGAGTTCGGCTTATTTAAAACTGAACTATTTTTACCGTTTGAATCACTGAAGGAAAGAATGATGCTTTAATATTGATTTCAATATAAAAA
>NC_029772.3:26943379-26991573 GCF_000817695.3 Arachis duranensis | reverse complement strand
TAACTGTTTGTTTGTGTTTGCATCTTCCTACTTGTGTTTGCATCTAGTACTCTGTTGGATTGTGGTGGATTGGTTGTGGTTGGATTGTTTGGGCCTAGGGCCGTGGTTGGAATGAGATAAACCGATGGTTGATTTCGGTTTTGTGTTTCTGGTTTGGAGTAAAATATGAAAGGCTATTTTGGTTCAGTTTAGATAAACCTTTTTGAAAGGCTTTTGATGTTTTGAAAATTGAACGGTTCCTCTTTCAGAAAGGATTTTTGACTTTACTTTATTTATAAACTGTTGTTTTTGAAAAGAGGCATAAGATGGTTATTAATCACTGGTACGGTTTATCTTCATGTATCCTATTACAGTAATTCCCAAAAACCCTCTACTGAGAACCCTTTCGAGGATGATGTTCTCACCCCTTATATTTTTCCCCTTTCAGGATTTGGGCGCAGAAGTTAAGAAGAGTTTAATTATTTATTATTGAGATGCTCTGTATTGCTTTAGATTATTATTATTGTACCCTCGCCTTTATCTTGATATATTTTGTAAGAGGGATAGGAATTGTATTGGTTAATGTCGGTAATATTATTTATATATATATGTATGTATATATATGGATGTACTCTTTATGAGTTTTTGTAAGTTGTATGGTTCCTATGGATGTACGTTATCGAACAAAAGCATTTTTGGGGACGGTATTTGCGGTTTAAAGTTTTTAAACAGGCTCATATTTTAGTATTAAATAGTATAAGTGTCGTCGTAATGTCCGAGCTATCAGAGTTGCGCAGCCGGAAGCGTGAGCTTTGGTAGTTAGGGTGTTACAAGCTTCAAGGACCAAATTAAAGGTGCTCAAACTTTGGTGAATAGAACATGGCACATGAAAGGTAATTTGCTCAATCTAAGACCTTGGTCACAGGAGAAGTCAATCTATAAAGTGAGCCATGACTTTATAGACATCTAGATCTAAATCCATGGAATTCCATAAGACTACATGAAAACAACAGACCATAGGAGACTTGGTTAGTGATGCCTAAGCATCTTTAGTAGTTTTTAAATTTTTTTCATTAGTTTTCTTAGATTTTAATAGCTACAAGATAAACACTGAGTGCCATTGAATTGAAATTGAGAGTATAAACGGTGCCTAAAATTATATACCGGCAGATTATTTTGTCTGGCTCTAATTACTGGCGAATTTTTTGTCGATTTTTTAATGAATTTGTCGAAACTAAGTTGTTGATATTCCGACGGTAATTTTGGTGCCATATTATGTTTTTGGCACCCAATGACGATCGAATTTGTCTGTCGGTAAATCTTACGGTAATTTTTTTCACAATTAAGCCAGAATTAGAAGTTAAATTAAAATTCTTGTTAACATAATTAGGGCAAAAATTCAAAATTACCAGAAATCAACTAATGATTTTATTAAATATCAATTGTTTGAATATAATAAATGTCACAGAAGCAAAATGCAATGAAATAGACATAAAATAAATTAAATCCCTAAACTCTACAGATTCCGGTAATCGTCATCGTCGTTGTTATCTTCCCCCTACTGAGGCAGCGGAGTAGTGATGAGAGATTTCTTGCTGGTATAGAATTCATCAATGAAATTCCATCGTGAGTATAGTCTAAACCGACAAGCAATTCTGCATCAAACAAAGAGATTGTGTCACCACAATCCAAAATCAATAATCGAGAGTATTAGTCCCGAGTCATTCTCCCTAGGAGTTGCTCTAAGATGCACGTCATTGGTTAGAAGTTGTCTTGGTATTTAGGAGCTTAATGCAAGAAAGGAACAAGCTAATAGTGTGAATGACAATCAAGCAATGTAAAAGCCTTGGCTAGAGGTGAGAATTTGAATTCATATCATCATAATCTCCATCAATTGTGACAACAATTAGTTATTGCTTCACTTAGTCAACCTCTAACTATGAAGAAAAGTCAAGTGAGGGTAATTAATTTGAGTCCACAAGTCCTAGTCAAACCCTAGGGAAGTCTAGCTTTAGTGACATGCAAATCAATTAGCAATTTCCAATTGATAATCAACAAAGAACATTGATAATTCAAGTGTCTCCAATATCTCAACCCCCAAGCCAAGAATGAAAAATCTACTCCATAGCTAAAGTTGACATTTTCTCAAACACTTGGAGAGAAAGAGTGAAATGCATTGTAAAATTGAGAAGAAACTTCAAATCAAAGATATCCACTGATGAGCGGATAATTTATACGATTTTTGGCATTGTTTTTAGGTAGTTTTTAGTATGTTTTAGTTACTTTTTAGTATATTTTTATTAGTTTTCATGCAAAAATCACATTTTTGGACTTTACTATGAGTTTGTGTGTTTTTCTGTGATTTTAGATATTTTCTGGCTGAAATTGAGGGACTTGAGCAAAAATCTGATTCAAAGGCTGAGAAAGGACTGCATATGCTGTTTGATTCTGACCCTCCTGCACTCGATGCTGGATTCTGACCCTCCTGCGTTCTCAATTGCATTGGAAAGTAGACATCTTAGGCTTTCTAGCAATGTATAATAGTCCATACTTTGCCCGAGATTTGATGGCCCAAACTGGCGTCCAAACGCCCACCAAAGACCCTTTTCTGGCGTAAAACGCCGAAACTAACACCAGAACTGGAGTTAAACGCCCAAACTGGCATCCAAGCTGGCGTTTAACTCCAAGGATGGCCTATGCACGTGAAAGCTTCAAAGCTCAGCCCAAGCACACACCAAGTAGGCCCCGGAAGTGGATTTCTGCACTATCTGCACTTAGTTACTCATTTTCTGTAAACCTAGTTTACTAGTTTAGTATAAATAGCACTTTCTACTATTGTATTAGAGCTCTTTGACCTTTTGGGAGTTCTTCGAACCCTTTTTGGAGGCTGGCGACTCGGCCATGCCTAAACCTTTTTCTCTTATGTATTTTCAACGGTGAAGTTTCTACACCTCAAAGATTAAGGTGAGGAGCTCTGCTATTCCTCATGAATTAATGCAAGTACTATTATTTTTCCTTCAATTCACGCCTACTTCTTCTCCAAGATATACTCTTGTACTTAATTCAATTAAGTCAGACTGAAGGGGTGACCCGTGACAATCACCTACTATCTTCAGTACTCGCTTAGACAAGATCCGCATGCCTAACAACCACAAAGCGGTCTACATGATGTTCAACGTAGTCATTGGACGCCAGCCGGAGTATACTCTCTTGGGTCTCTGATCCATGGATTCGCATCATCTCTCCTGACAACAGAGCATCCAGCCCCGTGATTAGGATCTTCGTGGTATAGGCTAGAATCAATAGACAGCATTCCTGAGATCCGGAAAGTCTAAACGTTGTCTGTGGTATTCCGAGTAGGATCTAGGAAGGGATGACTGTGAGGAGCTTCAAACTCGCGACTGTTGGGCGCAGTGACAGTGTGCAAATGGATCAATGGATCCTATTCCGACATAAGTGAAAACCGACAGATGATTAGCTTTGCGGTAGATGTGCCTGGTATTTTTCATCCGAGACGAGAAATCCGACAGTTGATTAGCCGTACAGAAATCGTAGCCGGACCATTTTCATTGAGAGGATCATACAGCTTGCCATGGAAGGGAGGACACATGATTGGATGAAGACAATAGGAAAGCAGAGGTTCAAAAGCAACAAAGCATCTCCAAATGCTTATCTGAAATCCCCACCAATGAATTACATAAGTATCTCTATGTTATTTTCCGTTTTATTTATCTTTTAATTATCAAAACCTCATAACCATTTGAATCTGCCTGACTGAGATTTACAAGATGACCATAGCTTGCTTCAAGCCATCAATCTCTGTGGAATCGACCCTTACTCACGTAAGGTATTACTTGGACGACCCAGTGCACTTGCTGGTTAGTTGTGCGGAGTTGTGAAAAGTGTGATCACAATTTTGTGCACCAAGTTTTTAGCGCCGTTGCCGGGGATTGTTCGAGTTTGGACAACTGACGGTTCATCTTGTTGCTTAGATTGGGTAATTTTATTTTATGTTTAACCTTTTTATTTTTATTTTCAAAAAATACAAAAAAAATTAATAAAATCCTAAGAAAAAAACAAAAAAAAATTGTGTTTCTTGTTTGAGTCTAGTGTCAAATTCTAAGTTTGGTGTCAATTGCATGTTTTCAAATTTTCTCAAGTTTTCAAAAAAATTCATGCATTGTGTTCTTCATTGATCTTCAAGTTGTTCTTGATGATTTTCCTTGTTCTGATCTTTAAATTCTCCTGTTTTGTGTCTTTTCTTATTTTTCATATGCATTTTCAAATCCACAGTGTCTAAACATTAAAAATTTCTAAGTTTGGTGTCTTGCATATCTTTCTTTTCTTAAAAAATTTTTCAAAAATATGTCCTTGATGTTCATCATGATCTTCAAAGTGTTCTTGGTGTTCATCTTGACATTCAAAGTATCCTTGCATGCCTTACTTGTTTTGATCTTGCATTTTTATGTTTTATTTCATTTTGTTGTTTTTCTCTCTCTTCATTAAAATTTCAAAAATAAAAAATATCTCTTTTCAAGTAAATAATACAGAGAAATGAAGATTCAGAACATACAGCAGAGGAATCATAGAGAAAAAGCTAGGCGTTTAAAAAAACACACAATAAAGAGGTAGCATTATGGGCGCTAAATGCCATAATGGATAGCATCCTGGGCGTTTAACGCCAGGATGACACAGGGAAGGTAATTTCGTTTCAAATTCAAATTTTTTTCAAATTTTTATGT
This sequence comes from Arachis duranensis, assembly GCF_000817695.3. Taxonomy (NCBI): domain Eukaryota; kingdom Viridiplantae; phylum Streptophyta; class Magnoliopsida; order Fabales; family Fabaceae; genus Arachis; species Arachis duranensis. The sequence continues at coordinate 26,986,852 of NC_029772.3, read as the reverse complement.
TTTAAATCATAATTTTAAAATATTATCTTTCCACATTTTCAAAAATCCTTGCTAACAATTAATGTTTTGATTCAAAAATTGCAAGTTTGTTACTTTCTTGTTAAGAAAGATTCAACCTTTGAATTTTAGAATCATATCTTTTAATTTCTTGTTAGTCAAGTCGTCAATTTTAAAAATCAAATCTTTTTCAATCATATATTTTTAAATAATATCTTTTTAAAATCAAATTTTTTTCAATCAAATCTTTTTTCAATCATATATTTTCAATCATATCTTTTTTCAATAAGATCTTTTTCAATCATATCTTTTTTTAATTTTAATTTCAAAATCTTTTTTCTAACTTCTTATCTTTTTCAAAATTTATTTTCAAATCTTTTTCACCTCTCATTTTCGAAAATCACTAACCCCTTTTTCAAAAATCTTTTTAATTAACTAATTGTTTTAAATTCTAATTTTATGTTGCTTCTTTTAATTTTTTGAAAACTCTCTCTCTTATCTCTTTCTATTTATTTTATTTAATTGCTAATATTCCTTCTCCACTCATCTAAAAATTTTTGAACTCACTGATGAGCGGATATTTTATACGCTTATTTGGGGTGTTTTCACTTAATTTTTAGTAGGATCTAGCTACTCTTTAGTACATTTTTATTAGTTTTTATGCAAAAATCATATTTCTGGACTTTACTATGAGTTTGTGTGTTTTTCTATGATTTCAGGTATTTTCTGGCTGAAATTTAGGGACCTGAGCAAAAATCTGATATAAAGGCTGAAAAAGGACTGCAGATGCTGTTGGATTCTGCCCTCCCTGCACTCGAAATGGAATTTTTGGAGCTACAAGAGTCCAAATGGTGCACTCTCAATTTCGGTGGAAAGTAGACATCCAGGACTTTCTAGCAATATATAATAGTCCATACTTTGCCCAAGTTTAGATGACGCAAACTGGCGTTCAACGCCAGCTTTCTGCCCTATTCTGGCGTTGAACGCCAGAAACAAGTTACAAACCAAAGTTAAACGCCAAAAACAGGTTACAAACTGGCGTTGAACTCCAAGAATAGCATATGCACGTGAAAGCTTCAATGCTCAGCCCAAGCACACACCAAGTGGGCCCCAGAAGTGGATTTTTGCACTATTTATCTTAGTTTACTCATTTTCTGTAAACCTTGGTTACTAGTTGAGTATAAAAACTAGTTTTAGAGATTTATTTTGGACCTCATGACATTTTTTACATCTGAATTTGTATCTTTGACGGCATGAGTCTCTAAACCCCATGGTTGGGGGTAAGGAGCTCTGCTGTGTCTCGATGAATTAATGCAATTATTTCTGTTTTCTATTCAATCACGCTTGTTTCTACTCTAAGATGTTCATTCGTGCTTCAACATGATGAATGTGATGATCCGTGACACTCATCACCATTCTCAACCTATGAACACGTGCCTGGCAACCACTTCCATTCTACCTTAGATTGAATGGATGTCTCTTGGGTTCCTGGCTCACGAGTTTGACTGCCTCTCCTGACAACAGTGCATTCAAATCCGTGAGATCAGAATCTTCGTGGTATAAGCTAGAATCAATTGGCAGCATTCCTGAGATCCGAAAAGTCTAAACCTTGTCTGTGGTATTCCGAGTAGGATCCGGGAAGGGATGACTATGACGAGCTTCAAACTCATGAATGCTGGGCGTGGTGACAGACACAAAAGGATCAATGGATCCTATTCCAACATTAGTGAGAACCAACAGATGATTAGCCATGTACATGGACCCTTTTCAATGAGAGGACGACTGGTAGCCATTGACAACGGTGATCCACCAACATACAGCTTGCCATGGAAGGAGACCTGCGTGCGTGAAGAAGAAGACAGTAGAAAAGCAGAAATTCAAAGGACAGAGCATCTCCAAAACTCCAACCCATTATCTATTACTGCGTAACAAGTATTCATTGCATGCTCTTTCACTTTTCACGATTAAAACTAAGAACTACTATTGATATCCTAACTAAGAATAATAAGATAACCAGAGCTTGCTTTAAGCCGGAAATCTCCGTGGGATCGACCCTTACTCACGTAAGGTATTACTTGGACGACCTAATGCATGATGACAAGTCATCATATACCCATTTTTCAAGCTAATTTCACTTGTTTCACTAGTATTTATGCACTTTCTTGCATCCTAAGTAAGTAATTTGGAATGAAAATGCATAACTTCTTTAAATCAAACAACCACCATTTAATTGATGCTAAATCATGAGGTTTGGGCTAAAATTAATTGATTTTTGATGATTTATAAACCTTATGAATTTAGTGATACTTTGATTGGTTGTTTTGATTTCTTGTAGGTGAAGAAAGGAAGAAAAGAAGAAAAACGTGGCTTAAGAAGTGTGGTGCAACATAGAAGGAGGAAGCAAACATTGCTCTCCACAAGAGCACACTGCTCTCCAAGAGAGCAGCATGATAAACCAAGCCTCCAAAATATCACTGCCCTGCCCACAATAAGAGCGGAGCACAATTCTATGCCAAAGACCAAAGGAAGCAAAAATTCTACCCTGCCCTCATCAAGAGCAATATCGGGCTTCCATCAAGAAAAATTCAAAGGAAATTGCTCTCCTAGTGTTACCCATGGGTTTCGAACCCAAGAACAAGGAATAAAGGAGTAGCGCTTAAGTACAAGGAAAACAAGCAAATTTGGCTTGTTTTCAATCTCCAAGAATCGAACACAAGACCTTGGGAAAGCAAGGAACTAGGCGTTACTTTGGTGCCAAGAAAACCAAGGAAAAAGGGGGCAGCGTGTGCTTTCACCAGGTTTCGAACCTGGGACCTGACCTTTGGTTGCGTTGTTGCGCTGCCCACAAGGAGAGCAGAGCAGCAATTCTTGGCACGGGCAGCAATTCTTGGTGCACGGCCAGCGCACAAATTGGCACGGGCATGAGCACTTGGTGCGCAGCAAGCACGCAGGGAAGGCAAGCATGCATGCACACTGCCCTGCTCTCCGCAAGGGCAGGGCAGCATCTTGAACGCCCATCACACGCAGCACGAGCACGCAATGAGGCCGCATGCACCATTTCCCTGCTCTGCTCTCCACAAGAGCAGAGCAGCCTCCTGAAAGCTAAATTCTTCATGGGCTGAAAATTGGATTAAAAATCCAATTTAATTCATTTCTTCACCAAATCAAAAGCCCGTCCAAATTCCAAAATCCAAGAATAAAAAGTGTATAAATAGGAGATAGTTTGATGCACTTAGGACCTTTCTTTTGATTTTGGAATTTTTACATTTGGAGACTTCATTTTCTTTGAGAGCTTGGAACTGAGATCTGAGAGAATTGGGAAGGAGAATTGATCTCTCTTCTTCCTCGTTCTTGCTTGAGCACTTTTTACTTTTCTTGTTTGAGTCTTGGGTGTGAAGAATTGAGGAATTTCTGTCTCAATCTCCATTTAAGATCTCTTGGATTTTTCCTACTTTATAATTGAGCTAAATTTCATTTCCTCACTACTGCAATCTTTAATTTCTTGTTAATTGTTTTGTGAACTTGGATCTGGGAAGGCAATTGAGGTCTAGACTTTGCTATTTAGTCTCTGGAGTCCTGAGATCCACTTTTCCTTTTGGTTTTTCTGATGAACCACTGCTGCAATTTGAATTTCCATTTGCTGTTTGAGATCTAGTCAATTTCAATTCATCTCTTGTTTAGTTAATTGTTGCAATTTAATTTCCCTTGCTTAAATTCTGAATTCCCAGTCCTCAAATCCCTTTTTCTATTCACGCAATTTATACTTCTTGCACTTTAAGTTACTGCAATTTACATTTCTTGCATTTTAAGTTTCAGTCATTTAATTTTTTGTTCTTTAAGATTCAGCACCTTTACTTTCAGTTCTCTTTAATTTCTGCAATTTATCCCTCTCCCTTTACATTTTCTGCTATTTACTTACTGTTGGATACAAAATCACTCAACCAATACTTGATTCGCTTGACTAAATCAACCACTGAACTAAAATTGCTCGATCCTTCAATCCCTATGGGATCGACCTCACTCCCGTGAGTTTTATTACTTGATGCGACCCGGTACACTTGCTGGTGAGTTTTGTGTTGGATCATTTTCCACATATCAGTGCACTTGCTGGTTAGTTTTGTGGAATTACATAGTGTGAGTGTAATTTTCGTGCACCAAGTTTTTCGCGCCGTTGCCGGGAATTGTTCGAGTTTGAACAACTGACGGTTTATTTTGTTACTTAGATTAGGAAAATTTTGTCTTTTTGGTTTAGAGTCTTTTACTTTCTTTTCAAAAAAAAATTCTTCAAAAAAATATTATTTTTCTTTATTAATTGTTAGTTTCTCATTGAGTCTAGTTGCATATTTTAAGTTTGGTGTCCTTTGTGTTTTTGTCATCTAAAAAATAGTTTTTATCTGTTCAATCTTTGCTTTTGTTGAATGTGTCTATTTTCTTGGGAATAGTTGCCCCTTTGAGTCTTCCTTTCCAAAATCTTTTTAAAAATAATTCTTCTTTGATTAAATCTTGTGCCAAATTTTAAGTTTGGTGTTCTCTTGTTAATTTTTTTCTTTAGTTTTCGAAAATTTTATTTTTTTTTTCTAAAAATTTTAAGTTTGGTGTTCTTTCTTTTGTTCTTGTTGTTCTTGTAAGTCTTCAAAGTGTTCTTGAGTCTTCTTTGTGTTTTGATCTTAAAATTTTTAAGTTTGGTGTGCCTTAGTGTTTTTCCTCCAAAACTTTCGAAAACAAGGAGCATTGGATCTAAAAATTTTAAGTCTTGTGTCTTTTGTGTATTTTTCTCTTTCATAATAAAATTCAAAAATAAAAAAATCTTTTCCTTTAATTGCTTATTATTTCAAAAATTTTTTTTTATAAATAAATATAATAAAATAAATCCATATTATCTCCCTTTTTCCATCATGGACCTAAGTGGAAATGAACAATCTAGAAGGACTCTGGAGTCATATGCTAACCCCACTACTGCTTCATATGGGAGTAGTATCTGTATACCCTCCATCAGAGTCAGTAGTTTTGAGTTGAATCCTCAACTCATTATCATGGTGCAGCAAAATTACCAGTATTCCGGTCTTCCACGGGAAGAACCTACTGAGTTTCTGGCATAGTTCTTACAAATTGCTGACACAATACATGATAAGGAAGTAGATCAGGATGTCTACAGATTATTACTGTTTTCATTTGTTGTAAAAGACCAAGCTAAGAGGTGGTTAAATAACCAACCTAAAGCTAGCATAAGAACATGGAAACAGTTGTCAGACAAATTCCTCAATCAATATTTCCCTCCTAAGAGGATGACACAGCTAAGGCTGGACATCCAAGGCTTTAAACAAGAGGATAGTGAATCCATTTACAATGCCTGGGAGAGGTATAGAGAGATGCTAAGGAAAACAATTAAAGAGGCTTACAGCAAAAGCTCAGATATCTCTAGACCATTCAGCTGGTGGATCTATACACATGAGAAAAACAATTAAAGAGGCTCAAGAGCTCATTGATACAATTGCTAAAAATCAGCATCTGTACTTAAGTAGTGAGTCCTCCATAAAAGAAGAGGCTAAGCCAGTGTCCACTGAACATAGTCCTCTAGAACAAGTTGCTGAAATCAATCAGCATTTATGTTATCTGACAGAACAGTTGGCAGAATTTAAAGAGATGTTACAAGACACTAAGGATGCTAACAGGAACATGGAAGCACAACTTGACCAAACAAGACAGCAATTATCAAAACAGATAATAGAAGAGTGCCAAGCAGTTCAATTAAGGAGTGAAAAAATATTGAATACCTCAGCTCAAAGCAACAGAAAGCCAAGAAAAGAACAAATAATAGAGGATGAGTAGACTGCTACGCAAAATCCCTCTTAGGACAGTAAGAGCCCAGAGAGGAATGATTCTGGTGTTCAAACACCAAAAAATGGTGAAAAACTGGTATTAAACGCCTAGTGGACGCCCAGTTCTAGCGTTCAAACACCAGAAAAGGGAGAAAAATTGGCGTTAAACGCCCAACCCATGTTCAGTTTTGGCATTCAAATGCCAGAAAATGAAGGGAATCTGGCGTTAAACGCCAATCCAGCCCCCAATCCTGGCGTTCAAATGCCTATGAGGGGTCAGACACTTGCAAGTGCTGATAATAACTCCCTCAAGAAGGCTTCTCAACCTACCTCTGTAGGAAATGAACCTGCAGCAACCAAAGTTGAAGAATACAAAGCCAAAATACCTTATCTTTAGAAAATCCGCCAAGCAGAACAGGATAAACAATTTGCCCGCTTTGCAGACTATCTCAGGACTCTTGAAATCAAGATTTTGTTTGCAGAGGCACTTGAGCAAATACCCTCTTATGATAAGTTCATGAAGGAGATCTTAAGTCATAAGAAGGATTGGAGAGAAACTGAAAAAGTATTTCTCACTGAAGAATGCAGTGCAATCATTTTAAAGAGCTTACCAGAGAAGCTTAAGGATCCTGGCAGCTTTATGATACCATGCACATTAGAGGGTACCTGTACCAAGACAGCTCTATGTGATCTTGAAGCAAGTATCAACCTAATTCCTGTATCCACTATCAGAAAGCTTGGGTTGATTGAAGAGGTCAAACCAACCCGGATTTGTCTTCAACTTGCTGATGGCTCCATTAAATACCCATCAGGCGTAATTGAGGATATGATTGTCACAGTTGGGCCATTTGACTTTCCCACTGACTTTGTAGTGCTGGAAATGGAGGAGCACAAGAGTGCAACCCTCATTCTAGAAAGACCTTTCCTAGCAACTGGACGAACCCTTATTGACGTCCAAAAAGGGGAAGTGACTCTGAGGGTTAATGTGGATAAGTTTAGGCTGAATATTGTTGAAGCAATGAAGCATCCAGACACATCACAAGACTGCATGAAAGTTAATATTATTGACTCCCTGGTAAAGGAGATCAGTATAGCTGAGAGTCTCGAATCAGAGCTAGAGGACATTTTTAAAGATGTTCAGCCTGATCTGGAGGAACCAGAGGAAATAAAAGAACCTCTGGAAATTCCTCAGGAAGAGGAGAAACCTCCCAAATCCGAGCTCAAACCACTACCACCATCTCTAAAATATGCTTTTTTGGGAGAAGGTGAAACTTTTCCTGTGATCATAAGCTCTGCCTTAGAACCACAGGAAGAGAAAGTGCTAATTCAGGTGCTAAGGACACACAAGACAGCTCTTGAGTGGTCCATTAGTGATCTCAAGGACATTAGCCCAGCCAGATGCATGCACAAGATCCTACTGGAGGATAATGCCAAACCAGTGGTTCAACCACAACGGCGGCTGAATCCAGCCATGAAGGAGGTGGTGCAGAAAGAGGTCACTAAATTACTAAAGAGAATGGGTAAGATCAGAAATGGGGGATTCATTGGGCTCAAGAGATGTTGCATTCTCTGAATCAAATTCATTTTCATCTCTTCCTCAATCAATGCATTCATTGATCTCCTTGGCAATCTTAAGTGATTGGATCCCAATTCCTTGGCAATCTAATCTCTCTAAGCTTGAACAATTGCCCAATTCCTTGATTTAATTGCTTATGGGAAGACATGAAGTGTGGTCACTGATTATACCACATGTATTTCCAAATCAAAGTGTTGGGAGGATTACATGTCACAATATCCATCCAAACCCCAATTTGGTCCAACATGAGAAAGCATTTCTAGCATGATTTCCTCATCCCTTTTCCAAGGTTCAAAGGAGATCCAATTATGGAGAGTTTCTTTTCCAAGACAACTAACCAATTGAATTAAGATCGAAAGTTTTCTAGTAAATCAAGAGAAAAGAAAGAGGTAGAAGAATGAGAACTATAATTGATCCATCAATTAAAATAGAGTTCCCTAACCCAATGAAAGGGGTTTAGTTGTTCATAGCTCTGGAAATGGAAAATGGCAGTGAAGAATACATGCTAAACAAGAAAATGCAAAAAAGTAGATATACAGAGGGTAGTTCCCCAAAGTGCCAAGCTTCTCTATAGTTCAAAACTACTCCTATATATACTACTCTTTTTGATCTTCTAGTGAGTTCTTCAAGTCTTGGATATGGGCCTTAGATCTTGAGTTGAAGTAGTTACAATCTTCAGTGGGCTCAGCTTGTAGAAAAGTGTGAGTTAGGCATAGGCGTTAGTTAGGACATTAGTGGTGTTAATGTTAAGTAAAAATGTGGGTTTGAGAACGTTAGTGACAATCACCTTTTTCACTAATGTTCTAATCCCAAATGGTCCACGTTAACTTCAACGTTAGTGGCACTAACGTGAAACGTTGCCTTTTCGGTCCTTCACAAACGTTATTGGCATTCACCTTTTCCATTAACGTTGCTCTTTGCCTCTTTTCCCTACGTTAGAGTTCACGTTAGTATAACTAATGTGACTCTTAACGTGGGCATGCCTAAGCTTCGAGAGCATTAGTGACACTTAACTTTGTCACTAACGCTCCAAACGCCTCTCCTTCCCACGTTAGAGCTCACGTTAATTGGATTAACGTGGCCACTAACGTGGTAGTGAATGTCATCTCCAACGTTAGTGACAAAGGTGAGTGTCACTAATGTTGGCTCATCATGCTTAGCTCCATGTTATCTCTCACGTTAGTGGTCTTAACGTGACCACTACCGTGGGCAATATTGGCTTAATCTAATGTTAGTGACAAAGGTGAGTGTTACTAACGTTGGCGTTGTCTTCCCCTTCCATGTTAGAGTTCATGTTAACTAAGTTAACGTGACTCTTAACGTGGCCAATTGCCAATTTGGAGCGTTAGTGGTATTCACTTTTACCACTAACGCTGGAGCTCTCTTTTCCTCCACGTTAACTACCACGTTAATGTAGTTAACGTGGCAATTAACGTGGGCTATGATGGCTTTGAAGATGTTATTGGCGATCACTTTTCTCATTAACGTTGCAAGCTCATTCCCATTCCACATTAGTGGTCATGTTAATTAGATTAACGTGGCTACTAACGTGGTTCTTCCTTGCTTCCTTTGTCCTAAAATCAAGCAAATAAAGAGCATCAAAGCTCTAGTCCAAGTCATGAGATTATGCATCAACAATTTGTCATTCAATCCTTGCATAATCCTTATGAGATCATGTAAAATTCACAATAGTTGCTTGAATCAAGGTGTAAATGTAATTTCATCCAAAACTTGCTTATTTTCTAAGAAAATGCATGAAACTACCCTAAAACAGTAAAAAAAAGGTCAGTGAAACTGGCCTAGATGTCCTGGCATCACAACATCAAACTTAAAGCTTGCTTGTCCCTAAGCAAGTACTGAAACATGAGAATGATGAATGAAATGACAAGAGAAATGAGTCATTATTGTGGAAGTTAAGTCCTTGGTTTTATGGGGTTTCATGCATAGCAACTTAGGTTCATTCCATTACTGGTTTCCAGGCCTTTATCATGCCCTTGAACACTTGCTTGATTGTATCATTTGAGACTTCTTATTATTGATCCTTCCTTCTTTTCCAAAGTTTATTGCATTCTTTTTCAGGCTAAGTGCTTTGTAAAAGGGCGTCTCTTTATGATAAGCTTTCAGCCAACACTCCCGAACCAGTTGGTTCAAGGTGCTAGGTGTTGAGACACCCCTAAGGACTTACTTCCTCAAGCCTCTTTTCCCCATACATACACACCACAGGCATATGGTTTGTCATTTTTGTTTCTTGAGACCTTGGTGTCCAACACCTCTTTGGGTCACTAAGTGCTCTGTACCAAGGGTTACTCTAGATAGTGGACTTTCAGCTGATAATCCCGGATTAGTTAACCCAAGTTACCAAGTGATAAGTGATGCCAAGGCATCTAGGCCAGTTTCATTAACCTTTTCTTTACTGTTTTAGGGTAGTTTCATGCATTTTCCTAGTGAATAAGGCAAGTTTTGGGTGAAAATACACTTACACCTTCATTTAAGCAACTATTGTGAATTTTGCATGATTTCATGAGATTTTTGCCAGAATTGCATGAGAATTTGATGATGCATAATCTCATGACTTTAGCTAGAGCTTTGATGCACTTTAATTGCTTGATTTCAGGACAAATGAAGCATGGAAGAACCACGTTAGCATTCATGTTAACTTAGTTAACGTGACTACTAACGTGAGATGGCAAAGAGCTTGCAAGGTTAATGAGAAAAGTGATCACCAATAACGCCTGCGAAGCCATTCATAGGAGTCACGTTAACTTAGTTAACGTGAACTCTAACGTGGAAGAGGATCAACAACGCCAACGTTAGTGACACTCACTTTTGTCTCTAACGTTGGATCATTAGCATTGCCTACATTAACTCTCACGTTAAGATTGTTAACGTGAGAGTTAATGTGGAGTTGAATTCAAACAACCAACGTTAGTGACACTCACTTTTGTCACTAACGTTGGGAGATGGCTTCATTACTACGTTAAGAACCACGTTAACTTAGTTAACGTGGGTTCTAACGTAGGGACTTAAGGCAATTGGAGCGTTAGTGACAAAGGTGAGTGTCACTAACGCTCTCGAAGGTGATAGAGACCCACGTTAAGAGCTACGTTAGCCAAGCTAACGTGAAATCTAACGTAGGGGCAAGAGACAAGCAACGTTAATGGGAAAAGTGATTCCCACTAACGTTTGCGTAAAGGGGCACAAGCCAACGTTAATGGGAAAAGTGAGTCCCATTAACGTTGGCCAAGGATTGAGTAAGAAACGTTAGAAGTCACGTTAAGATTTCTAACGTTGGAATTAACGTGGGTATATAAGGGTGGAACGTTAGTGGAAAAAGTGAATGCCACTAACGTTCTTGCACTCAAAATATTACCCAACGTTAATCTCACTAAATGCCCAAGCCTAATTCTTATTTCTCTGCAAGCTGGGCCCACTAAAGATGAGAATTGCTTCAACTCAAGGTCCAGAGCCCACATCTAAGACTTGAAGAACTTACTAGAAGATCATAAGGAGTAGTATAAATAGGAGTAGTTTTGAACTAGAGAGGAGCTTAGCACTTTTGGGAACTACTCTCTGCTATTTACTTTTCTATACTTTTAGCATGGATTCTTCTTTTCTGCCATTTTTTATTCCTAGAGCTATGAACAACTAAACCCCTTTCATTGGGTTAGGGAGCTCTATTGTAATTTGATAGATCAATTATAGTTCTTATTCTTCTTCTTCTTTCTTTTCTCTTGATCTTACTAGAAAGCTTTCGATCTTAATTCAATTGATTAGTTGTCTTGGAAAAGAAACTCTCCATAATTGGATCTCCTTTGAACCTTGGAAAAGGGATGAGGAAATCATGCTAGAAATGCTTTCTCATGTTGGACCAAATTGGAGTTTGGATGGATATTGTGACATTTTGTAACGACCCAACTTCCAGAACGTCATGATCGTACCGAAAGTAAGGTGTTACCAACCTGTTTTCCTTTATTAACTATTTACTATTGAGCCTTTAGTTCGATATCGCGATTTTGTTTTAGTAAAAATACCAGAAAATTTTGTTTTTATTTATCAAATCATATAGCAAGCATCACCAAGTAATAATAATCACATAATCATTAATAATAATATCTGTCATACAAAAGATTTCAAATAAAACTCACATACAAATCCTATCCCTCTGTATAAAATAAAATGTTAAGCAATAAGAGCGAGGGAACTTCTATGAAAATAACTCGAGTCATAAACTTAACTCATAAATGAGATCTATAATCGCCTGCAGCTTCAAACGGAGTCTTCGAACCTGTGTCACTGAAAGGGTGGAAGATTTTGGGGTGAGAACAAACCACACGTTCTCAGTAGGGAATGGGAATGCCGTAAAAGTAATGATTAACATGCAAATAATTAACTTTGCTTAATAGTCCATCTTTGTCAAACCCTTTGAAATACTTGTCAATCTTACTTTAGTTAAATAATTATTTTCTTTGAATTTATAAACCCAAAACTGATCTCAATTGCAAAACTTGTCATATTAAATACCTTTCAGCCACATAACTGATTCAAAGTCATAACAACAGATATTAATCATCTCTATCCATTCACAAACTACTAGCACAGGTAAGAAACTCAATTCAACACACAAACAAATCACAATAAGACAAACAACACAATCACAAACAGGTAATACAAGCAATGCAACCAAATGCAAATACACAACTAATATGATGCATGTCTGTCCTAAGCAGGCCATGAGCTCACGTGTCGGTTTACACCCTGCAACCCGACATTACCTAGGAACAAGTCCCAGATATGGCTTCCCTTTGTGTCCTTAGTGCATATGTGTCGGTGGTAAAAATACCACTCCTTCGTGACTACCGGCAGTCGGCGCAAAGCCCGACCCCATAATATACGCACAAGGGGAAACAGTGATCCTCAGTTCGTGGGCGTCCCCGAGATCAATTCACAACAATAAAACAGAGATCTTCAGTTCGTGAGTTATTCCCCGAGATCAATACACAATAACATAGTGATCTTCAGTTTGTGGGTTATACCCGAGATCAGCATACAACGATTCATGGGTTATTCCCGTAATCAATGATTATCAGTCCGTGGGTTTTTCCCGCTTATAAAACAAATAACAATTTATGGGTTTCCCCGAGATCAATGATCATTCAGTTCGTGGGTACTTCCCGAATTCAACCAATTATCAGTTCATGGGTGTCCCCCGTAGTTAAACAATTAACAGTTCGTGGGGTATTCCCGCCTTTTATCGTTTTTCGTTATCCTTTCTCAACCTCAACAATCCACAAATCAATCTTCATTTCCTCTTTTTCTTTGATTCGTAAAAAATCTTAATCATCAATTCAGTTCATAATCTCTGCTTTGGCAATCTTCAGTCAAGCCAACTTTAAAACAACTTTTCAGTTTAGTTCTCTATCAAAAGGCTCAAGAAAATTATTTATTTTAAATTCATTAAACTCCTTTCAAAAGATAACCTCTCATTAGAGGTAATCAAATAAAACTCTTTCTTAAGTAAAACCTCAGATTTTACAAAATTCCGGCAGCACCTCCCCTAAAACTCGGGCTTAGCCACCCTTACGGGTCCCAACAAAACAATTTACCAAACTCTCTTCAACCTTTCCAATATCAATTCAACTTTCACCTTATCAATTCGTAACTAACTTTCATTTATCATAGGATTCTTTCAGAATTAAACTCAATAAACTAGTATTCCAAGAAACTTGGTGTTGAGGTAATTTGGTCACAATAAAAACTTGTACCATCTCTCTTAAAATTCTGTTATTGTTTCCTAAGAAAATGCAGAAAAACAGCAGCAAGTAGTAAGTTTGGTAAATTCCTTAAAAATCCAGTTTCCACCCAATGCCTTTCAAAATTCACGATCTCAAACAAGACTCTTTTAGCTTTTTATTGAATCAAATTCCAGATTAATACCATGTCATATGAAAAAGTTATGAAGTGAGAAACACAGCCAGGCCTTTTAGAATTCGGTTTCCAAAATCCAGTGAGTTATCCATACTCTTTTCAACATATCTACTTGGTTAAATAGGATATTGACATGAAATTTAAAATGAAGATTGTGGACACAGGAAGCTTGAAAATGCCGTTGGTTTCAGCTCAAATACTTACCAGAATTGAAAGTTAAGTGAGTTGGAAGTTGGTGCTTCTGCAGTAAAGAAACAGAATTTTCTGCAGAAACCATCAATCTTCAAAAATTCATTTCTCCCAAAACACTCATCAATAAATTCTGAGTTTTTTATGAGATGCTCAAAACACAGTAAAGTTTCATGCAAAAATAGTTTCATTCAAGTATATGACCTGGGATGCTCCCAGAAATTGATTCTTTCTACTGTCATGTATGCAGAATTTCTGCCTTAAGCATTTTCAACAACCTTACTTGTCAAAAACCACATTTGAACTTATAACCCTTCCAAAATCACACGTTTAACCTCTTTCCAATTATTCAAAATTGTCTTCATTGCCAACACAGCCCAAGAACCCAGAATCAATAATTCACACGATATCAAGTACTTAAGCATCATCAAACCTTTTCTTTTCTACACTATGCCAAGCGTAATTTTCCATATACACTCATCATCATTCAAACACACAATAACTCATCAATTCACACCAGCAAGCTCAGCAACAAAAGTAACACCATTTATTCTATCCCTTACCACGTTCAGTACGCACAATCATCAAATCAATCACTTACAACAGTGGAACCGGCCACAATCACAGCCAAGTCAGAATCAATAAATCATGACACAGAGAATTAGTCTAACCATTACAAAATTATTTAGATACTCTTAAAATTTACTATATTATTTCAGAAAATCACAGGTTCTCAAAACAGTTTAATCTCTTAGTCCCAATCCTTCAATAACCACCAAAACCAATCTCAACTAGTTACAAGTAAACTTCACAGCCATTCCCATTCATCAAATATCCCCTTCAACATCAAACAAGTCAATAATTCACTCAAAATCAGAATCTCAACCAATTCATCGCAGAATCAATAATTCAGTCACATTTCACAACCGCATCTAATTTCAATTATAATTCAAAGTAATCACAGCCACATTTAATTCAAATCATAACTCAGAAAAATCACAATAGCTAACCATTCTCAAACACATTTCAAGTCATTCTTATCAATTAAGAAATTCTTAACTATTATTAACCATTTGCACTTATCCAATAACTTTGTAGGCATTCTAAATTAAAAACGTTAAATCCCCTACCTCGACTAGCCGAAATTCGATAATCAAACGCAACAAAGCCTTCTTTTATTTTTAATTCGCAGTGGTAACAGCAACCTTGAACCGAACTAACAGCAGCGGCATTTCTGATCACTTCTCAGCAGCAGCAGTGGCATGAACTAATCAATTCAGAACCAGAATAGCACTCTTGACAAGCACCAACGACCTCGGTGGCAACTGCGGCGGTGCAGAGTAACTCACGGTGATAATTTTGTTTAATACAAAGTCTCAATGACAGGCTTCACAGTAGAGACAAATTGGGCGACAAGGAAGACTCAAAAACAGGGTAAGCTTACCAAAATAGTAGTAGTTCTAACGGTGGTTTCCGATGGCGATGGCGGCGTGCAACTTTACGGTGGACCACACTCGCAGCAGCAATGATAGTCACAGTGCATCCTCTATCTCGCGGTTCTGCCTCCCTTCCTCCACGCCTCTGGTAGCAACGGCCAAGGCTTCAGGGACGACTTCATTCATCACCTCTTCTCTCTCGCATCTTCGGCCTCTCTCACTCTCCTCTGTTCGCAATTCACGGCGGCGATAGAAGCTTCATCGACAGCGACGCAGCAACGGTGAGGGAACACCGATCTCTGACAGCGACGGCAATGCTTCCTGCGATGAGCGCTAGCAGCGACGGCGGCGAAATGGGTTGGGCGCGACGATGATGCTCTTCGCAGCTCCACGAACGGCTTACAGCAAACACAGAAGCGCGGGTAAGGCTGGGCAACGCTAACGATGGTGGCATGGGATCCTCTCGTGCGGCGGTCACGGCGGTCACGACGGCAGCGAAGCAGCAGCATCTTCCCTTTGTCTATGCGTTCCTTTCTTCCGTTCTGTGTGGTGTTATGTTGAAGGAGGGTAAGGGTGCTGTTAGGGTCAGTGAATTAGGGAATTTAGGGTTTCCAATTTGGGAATTTAGGTTTAGGAATTAGGATTTTATAAAAGAATATGGATAGATATGAATAAATATTTTGATAAAATTGGAGGATAGGATAATTTTAAAATCAAATGTACTCTATTAAAAATATTTAAAAACATTATTTATCAACATATTGCTAAGTTCAATCAATTATTTCTAATTTACATTAAAAAATGAACAAGTTAATTATATTTTGTAAAGTACAATTTAAATTCAAATATCAATTTTCTAGATTAAATCATACAAATCTCTATTATTTTTCTATCTTCCATTTAATCCTCCCAACACTTTGATTTGGAAATACATGTGGTATAATCAGTGACCACACTTTCATCTCTTCCCATGAGCAATTAAATCAAGGAATTGGGCAATTTTTCAAGCTTAGAGAGATTGGATTGCCAAGGAATTGGGATCCAATCACTTAAGATTGCCAAGGAGATTAATGAATGCATTGATTGAGGAAGAGATGAGAATGAACTTGATCCGGAGAATGCAACATCTCCTGAACCCAATGATCTCCCCATTTCTGATCTTACCCATTCTATTTACTTTCTGCCATTTAATTTCCTGCTCATTATCCCAACTCCCCATTTAAGATTCTGCACTTTAATTTCTGTTATTTACTTTCTAGTCATTTAAATTCCTGCATCTCAATCTCAATTCTGTTTAGCTTAACTAGCATATTCTTCTAACTAAAGTTGCTTGACCAATCAATCCCTGTGGGATTCGACCTCACTCTATTGTGAGTTTTACTTGACAACAATTCGGTATACTTGCCGAAGGAAAATTTGTTGAGAGACAAGTTTTCATGCATCAATAAGGCACCCCTAAGAGCTTATTCATCCAAGCATATCCCTTGCACATGGACACCACAGACACATGCCTCAATATTCAAACCCTTGGTGCCTAGCATTATGTCTTATTGTTTTTCTTTCTTTTTCAAACTCTTATTGTTTTTTTCTTCTCTTATTGGGATCTTATTGTTTGGTTAGTCTCATAGAATGTGTTTCAAGCATGTGGTTTAGAGCATATAGTTGCCTCTATACCTTATAGGTGAACCAACTTAGCTTACCAATGACCATACCACAAACTTTCAGAATCTTCTTCACAAGATAACTCCACTCTTGTTTTTCATAACATTTTCTTTTTAATTGACTTAGAATGGCAAGCGTACATATAAGCAAGATGAAAATGAAAGCTAGGGCCTAGACTAACACACTTAGACCTAAGCAACTAAAGCTTTAAAATAGAACTAAAAATTCCTAAGCTACTATGGAAGCATGTTCTATTTCATACATGATTTTCCTTATTTAAAACATGCAAAAGATAAAACAAGGAAGGAACTCCACTACCTTTTACTTATCGGAATGCTCATGTCCTCTCCCATGTTTGTCTTCTTTATGTCCACTTGCACTTCCTTGCATCTGATTCATCCTTAGATGATGATGTATGGTTCCTTCCTGAGAATGATTGACCTCCTGTAAAACCATTGGAAGTTGCTTGTTTCCCCAATAACTTAGAAAGTGGTTAGCATGCATGTATGCCTGTGAATTCTTTTTTTTAACTTAGTTTGGGGTCTAAACACCAAACTTAGCTCTTTGCCTAATGCAACAAATTGAATACATGTAGAAACCTCATGTGCTTTTATTTAGAATGCATTAAAAATTAAACATTCATCAAGTAGTTTCTCTGTTTGTTAGAGCAGATGCTTTATCAATGAAGGGTTGCAATGCACTCTTCAGGGTGAGTCTTTTGGTGGAACACCAAACTTAGAGTCTCATATTCACCCTTGGAAGGTTTTGGTGTGCAACACCAAACTTAGCTCCTCACAATACAGAGAGTTCTACTTGAGTCCTTTATTAAGACAATAATGAAAAGAGACTACCTCATGTTAGGTTGCCTCCCAACAGAGCGCTTTTTTAGCGTCGCTAGCTCAACGGTGGTTTCTCTAGTTGAGATTATACTTCTATTTTGGTTCTTCCCCCATGCTACCTAAGTAGTGCTTGATTCTTTGCCCATTCACAGTGAATGTCCTCTTTGAGCTTTCTTCCATGATTTCTATGTGTCCATAAGGTGAGACTTTTGTGACTAGAAAGGGCCCGGACCATCTTGATTTGAGTTTCCCAGGAAATAGTTTCAGTTTGGAGTTGTAGAGAAGCACATGTTGTCCTTCTTCGAAACTTCTTGGTGCCAGGTTGAGATCATGTCTCCTTTTTGCTTTTTCCTTATAGATCTTGGTGTTTTCATAGACTTGAGACCT
This sequence comes from Arachis duranensis, assembly GCF_000817695.3. Classification (NCBI taxonomy): domain Eukaryota; kingdom Viridiplantae; phylum Streptophyta; class Magnoliopsida; order Fabales; family Fabaceae; genus Arachis; species Arachis duranensis. The sequence continues at coordinate 26,969,022 of NC_029772.3, read as the reverse complement.
AAACTCTTCCAGTTCTTGCAGCTGTAAGATCCTCTTTTCACTAGCAGCAGTGCTATCCAGGTTTAGTATCTTGAGAGCCCAAAAGGCCTTGTGCTCCAGCTCTAATGGTAAGTGACAGGCCTTTCCATACACCAGTTGATATGGGGACATCCCAATTGGTGTTTTGAAGGCTGTCCTGTATGCCCAAAGAGCATCATCTAACTTTTTTGTCCAGTCCTTTCTTGATGCCCCCACAGTCTTTTCCAAGATCCTTTTTAACTCTCTGTTGGATATCTCAGTTTGCCCACTTGTTTGGGGATGATAAGGTGTGGCAACCTTATGCTTCACCCCATACCTTAGGAGTAGGGTCTCCAATGGTCTATTGCAGAAATGACTCCCTCCGTCACTGATGAGAGCTCGTGGGACTCCAAATTTGGTGAAGATATTCTTTCTAAGAAAGTTTATGACCACCTTATTGTCATTTGTTGGGGTTGCCACGGCCTCTACCCACTTAGATACATAGTCCAATGCCACCAAGATATATTTGTTCGAATATGAGGTTGGGAATGGTCCCATGAAGTCGATTCCCCATACATCGAACAGTTCAAGTTCTAGAATGTATTGTTGTGGCATCTGATTTCTCTTGGGCAGATTTTCAGCCCTTTGGCATTCATTTCAGCTCCTTACCATTTCCTTAGCATCCTTGAAGATAGTGGGCTAGAAAAACCCACATTGCAGTACCTTTGCTGCGGTTCTTTCTCCTCCAAAATGACCTCCATAGCTAGCGCTAATGACAACTCCACAGGACCTCCCGTCCTTCTTCTTCTGAAATGCAACTCCTAAGGATTCCATCTGAGCATTTCTTGAAGAGATAAGATTTATCCCAAATGAAATACTTAGCATCATTGATGAGTTTTCTTCTTTGATGTTTGTTGATCCTAGGGGGTAGGTCACCAGCTGCTTTAAAATTGGCAATATCTGCAAACCAGGGTGCTTTGTGAACCAACATTAATTGCTCATCTAGGAAGAACTCATTTACACTTGCATCATGTGTAGCATCTTTCTCACAAGGGATTCTGGATAGATGATCTGCTACCTTGTTCTCCACACCCTTTTTGTCTCTAATCTCAATGTTGAATTCCTGCAACAATAAGATCCATCTGATTAGTCTTGGTTTTGACTCCTGTTTGGCAAATAGATATTTGAGTGCTGTGTGATCAGTGAAAACAATAACTTTAGAACCAATGAGGTATGATCTAAATTTGTCAAATGAAAAAACTATTGCCAGCAACTCCTTTTCGGTAGTGGTATAATTTCGTTGAGTGTCATTGAGGACCTTGCTGGCATAGTATATGACATGCACCAAATTTTCTTTTCTCTGTCCTAACACTGCCCCAACTGCGAAATCAGATGCATCACACATCAGTTTAAATGGCAAATTCCAATCAGGTGGGGGTGATGATAGGAGCTGAGGATAGCTTCTTTTTCAAGTTTTCAAATGCGAGCATGCACTTCTCATCAAAGATCAATGGTGTATCAGACATAAGGAGATTGCTTAAGGGTTGGCTATTTTTGAAAAGTCTTTAATAAATCTTTTGTAGAAGCCAGCATGCCCCAAAAAGCTTCTAATTGCCTTAACATCACTTGGTGGAGGTAATTTTTCAATTAGCTACACCTTAGCTCTGTCCACCTCAATACCTTGGTTAGAAACTCTATGGCCAAGGACTATTCCATCTGTCACTATAAAATGGCATTTTCCCAATTTAAGACCAAATTGATCTCTTGACATCTTTTTAATACCAAGGCAAGATGATTTAGGCAATTAGAAAAGGAATCTCTGAATACTGAGAAGTCATCCATAAAGACTTCAATGTACTTCTCTATCATATCTGAGAAGATGGAAAGCATCCAGCGTTGAAAAGTTGCTGGCGCATTACATAGCCCAAATGGCATACGCCTATAGGCAAACACCCCATATGGGCAAGTAAATGATGTTTTCTCCTGGTCTCTTGGTTCAACCACTATTTGGTTATATCCTGAATAACCATCTAGAAAACAATAGTATGCGTGTCCTGCAAGTCTTTCTAGCATCTGGTCCATGAAGGGAAGTGGGAAATGATATTTTCTTGTGGATTCATTGAGCTTGCTGTAATCAATACACATCCTCCATCCTATGACAGTTCTTGTAGGGATTAGCTCATTCCTTTCATTGGGTACCATAGTGATTCCTCCTTTCTTGGGGACCACTTGGACAAGGCTGACCCATGGGCTATCCGAAATTGGGTAGATTACTCCTCCCTACCACAGCTTCATGACTTCTTTCTGTACCACTTCCTTCATAATCGGATTCAGCCTCCTTTGGGGTTGAATGGAAGGTTTGGCATCATCTTCCAATAATATCTTATGCATGCATATGGCTGAACTGATTCCCTTCAAGTCAGCAAGTGTCCATTCAATGGCATCCTTATGCTTTTGTAAGACTTGAAGTAATTCTTCCTCCTGTTCGTAGCTGAGGGCTGAATTTATGATCACTGGATAGCTTTCATTCTCTCCTAAGTATGCATACTTGAGAGTGGGTGGTAGTGCCTTTAATTCAAGTTTGGGTGCTTCTTTTCTTTTGTCCTTCCCCGCTAGTGTGCCATGAACATGAGTTTCAGCTGTTGCAACCTCTTCGCTTGATGCTGACTCTTCTTCTTCTGTTAACCCTTCAAGTTCTTCTTCTTCAAGAGTCTCTTGCACCACAGCATCCACTGAGTCCAACCTCATACACTCTCCCAGTGAGTCTTGTGGGTAACTCATGGCCTTGAACACATTGTATATCATTTTCTCCTTATGTAGTCTAAGGACAAGTTCACCCTTTTGGACATCAATGATGGCTCCAGCGGTGGCTAAGAATGGCCTTTCCAAGATGATAGAGGTCTTAGCTCCTTCCTCCATATCCAACACTACGAAGTCTGCTGGAAAGATAAAGTTTCCTACCTTTACCAACAAGTCTTTCACTATTCCGTGAGGAAATTTGAATGACCGGTCTGCTAGTTGTAGGGCCATTCTTGTTGGTTTGGCCTCCTCAATCCTCATCTTTCACATCATTGCTAAAGACATCAGATTTATGCTTGCCCCTAAATCACATAAATCCTTCTCCACAGTTATTTCCCCTATGATACAAGGGATTTGGAAACTCCCAGGATCCTTTAATTTCTGAGGTATTTTGTGCTGGATGATGGCACTGCATTCTTCGGTGAGTATCACAGTTTTGTTGTTCTTCCAGCTTCTCTTCTTGGTCATTAACTCCTTCAAGAACTTGGCATAGAGCGGCATTTGCTCTATTGCTTCAGCAAAGGGTATGTTGATCTGTAATTTCTTGAAGATTTCCAAGAACCTTGAGAATTGGTTGTCCTCTCCTTTCTTCTTTAATTGCTGGGGGTATGGGGCTTTTGGGAAGCCTGGTTTCAGCACTTTTCCCTCTTACTGGGGCTTAGGGGTGGAGACTTGTATTTCCTCTTGTCCCTTTTTCTTTCTCATCTGAGTTTTTCTCTTGTGGTTTTTTGTAGGTCTCCCTCAATTCCTTTCCATTTCTGAGAGTGATAGCCTGACACTCCTCCCTTGGAGTTGGATTAGTGTTACTGTGGATGTTGTGGCTAGGGGCTTGCTTGAATAAGTAGCCAATTTGTGTTTCAAGTTTCTTGATGGCAGCCTCTTGATTCTGCATATTGGATTGCACTTCTTCCCGGAAAAATTTACTGTCTTGAATTTCCTTACACATTCTTTCAAGTAGAGTCTCAATTTCAGAAAGTCTATCCTCGGTTGGTGATGGTGGGTTGAGATTAGGTGGCTGAGAAGGGTGATTAGGTGAATGTTGATAGGATCTCTAGGAGGCATGTTGGTGAATTGTATTGTTATTAGGATTGTGATTGTGGCGTCTCTGGTCCTGGCCTTGGTCTTGTTGATTTTCCCACCCAAAGTTAGGGTGGTTTCTCCAACCAGAATTATAATTTTTGAGTATGGATCATGGGTCTGTCTGGGTGAGTTTCTGATGAGCGGATAATTTATACGCTTTTTGGCATGGTTTTTAGGTAGTTTTTAGTATGATCTAGTTACTTTTAGGGATGTTTTCATTAGTATTTATGCTAAATTTACATTTCTAGACTTTACTATGAGTTTGTGTGTTTTTCTGTGATTTCAAGTATTTTCTGGCTGAAATTGAGGGACCTGAGCAAAACTCTGATAGGAGGCTGACAAAGGACTGTTGATGTTGTTGGAATCTAACCTCTCTGCACTTAAAATGAATTTTCTAGAGCTACAGAACTCCAAATGGCGCGCTCTCAACGGCGTTAGAAAGTAGACATCCAGAGCTTTCCAGCAATATATAATAGTCTATACTTTATTCGTACTTAGACGACGTAAACTGGCACTCAACGAAAGTTCTATGCTGTATTCTGGAGTCAAATGCCAGAAACACGTCACGAACCAGAGTTGAACGCCCAAAACACGTTACAACTTGGCGTTCAACTCCAAGAGAAGCCTCAGCTCGTGGATTGATCAAGCTCAGCCCACGCACACACCAAGTGGGCCCTGAAAGTGAATTTATGCATCAATTACTTACCTCTGTAAATCCTAGTAGCTAGTTTAGTATAAATAGAACTTTTTACTAGTCTATTAGATATCTTTGATTGTATTATTCGATCTCTAGACGCCTAGTCCTTAGACCTTCATGGGGGCTGGCCATTCAGCCATGCCTGGACCTTTCACTTATGTATTTTCAACGGTGGAGTTTCTACACACCATAGATTAAGGGTGTGGAGCTCTGCTGTACCTCAAGTTTTAATGCAATTACTATTATTTTCTATCCAATTCGATTTATTCCTGTTCTAAGATATTCGTTGCACTTCAACTTGATGAATGTGATGATCCATGACACTCATCATCATTCTAACCTATGAATGCGCGTGATTGACAACCACTTCCGTTCTACCTTAGACCGGGCACATATCTCTTGGATGCCTTAATCAGAATCTTCATGGTATAAGCTACAATTGATGGCGGCATTCATGGGAATCCGGAAAGTCTAACCTTGTCTGTGGTATTCCGAGTAGGATTTTGAGATTGAATGACTATGACGAGCTTCAAACTCCTGAAGGCTGGGCGTTAGTGACAGACGCAAAAGAATCACTGGATTCTATTCCAACCTGATTGAGAACCGACAGATGATTAGCCGTGCTGTGACAGAGCATTTGGACCTTTTTTACTGAGAGGATGGGATGTAGCCATTGACAACAGTGATGTCCTACATACAGCTTGCCATGGAAAGGAGTAAGAAGGATTGGATGAATGTAATAAGAAAGTAGAGATTCGGAAGGAACACAGCACCTCCATGCACCTATCTGAAATTCCCACCATTGGATTACATGAGTAACTTTATCTTTATCTCCTGTTTATTTTATTTATCTTTTAATTATCTAATCCAATCACATTTGAATCCGCCTGACTGGGATTTACAAGATGACCATAGCTTGCTTCATACCAACAATCTCTGTGGGATCGACCCTTACTCACATAAGGTTTATTACTTGGACGACCCAGTACACTTGCTGGTTAGTTGAACGGAGTTGTGGAAAGGAAGTGCTGAGTTAATAGATGCACATACCAAAGAGCCATTAGTGATGATCACAATTTTGTCCACCAGTTTCTAACATAGTTTGCTTGTTCCCAATCACCTTCTTCTCCCACATTCACTCCTTCTTGAGCTGGTGATGAGGTGATGATTGCTGCGATTTGGTTTTCTTCTACCTTCTTGGTAAGATCTGCTAGCTGCTTGGTGATCATCTTGTTTTGAGCCAGCAATGCATCCATGTGGTTCAACTCTATTACTCCTCGAGTGTTACTTCTTTCAGAAGCATAGAAGTAGTCATTCTCAGCGACAGTCTCAATGACATCTATAGCTTCTTCAATGGTTTTCTTCTTGTTTAGAGAGCCCCCTGATGAATGGTCTACAACCTTCTTTGACTCATAAGAAAGACCTTCATAGAAGATGTGTAGTTGAACCCATTCATTGAACATGTCTGGTGGACATCTTCTTGTTATGTCTTTAAACCTCTCCCATGCCTCATAGAGAGTCTCACCATCGTGTTGCCTGAAAGTTTGTACCTCAACTCTCAGCCTATTAATTCTTTGAGGAGGGTAGAATCTTGCCAAAAATTTGTTCACCACATCTTCCCAATTTGTTAAGCTCTCCTTCGGAAAGGATTACAGCCACTTAGATACTTTGTCCCTGAGTGAGAAAGGAAACAAAAGCAATCTATAGACATCTGGATGAACACCATTAGACTTCACAGTGTCACATATTCTTAGGAAGGTGGTTAGATGTTGATTGGGGTCTTCTTGGGCACTTCCTCCAAATGAACAATTGTTCTGAACAAAGGTGATGAGTTGGGGCTTTAATTCAAAGTTGTTGGCATGTATGGTGGGCTTTGGGATGCTACTTCCATAATTTCCTGGGTTTAGATTGATGTAAGAGCCTAGAACTCTCCTTTCTTGCCCAGCATGATTCACAGGGCCTTCTCTGGCATGGTTGTGAGCTTCTCCTTCATGGTTGTTTTCCAAGTTCTCCTCCATGTTTATTTCAAAGTACTCTTCCTCTTCCTCAGCACCAACAACTCTTTTTACTCTTGCTTCCCTCCTTGATCTATGGAGGGTCCTCTTAGGTTCTGAATCAAAGGAAGTTGAAGCTCCGCCTCTTCTTTCTGTCATACAACTAACAGAGCACACAGCAAGAAATAAAATGAAATGATTATTCTTGTTAGAGTGGCTGTTAGTGTGAGTGGTACAAATTGTCAAATAGTTAGTGGGTTAGTGAGCAGAATTGTAGATAATAACAAAGAAAAATGAAAACAACGAGGGGTGAGGGGATGAGGAAGAAACTAATTAACTGAAGGTAAATGACTAGATAAAATAAACAAACAAAATAAAAATGCTCAATCTAGTGAACTTCCAACTTAATCATTGTTGATACAAAATCAATCCCCGGCAACGGCGCCATAAACTTAATGCACGAAAACTTGTCTCTCAACAAATTTTTCTTCGACAAGTATACCGAATTATCGTCAAGTAAAAACTCACAATAGAGTGAGGTCGAATCCCACAGGGATTGATTGGTCAAGCAACTTTAGTTGGAAGAGTGTGCTAGTTGAGCTAAACAGAATGTAGTTGATATTGTAGGAAATTAAATGGCGGGAGAGTAAATTATAGAAAATAAAGTGCAGAATCTTAAATGGGGATTTGGGGAGATGAACATGGAAATAAATGGCAGAAAGTAAAGAGAATGGGTAAGATCAAAAATGGGGGATTCATTGGGCTCAGGAGATGTTGCATTCTCCGGATCAAATTCATTCTCATCTCTTCCTCAATCAAGGTATTCATTGATCTCCTTGGCAATCTTATGTGCTTGGATCCCAATTCCTTGGCAATCCAATCTCTCTAAGCTTGAACAAGTGCCCAATTCCTTGATTTAATTGCTCATAGGAAGAGATGAAGTGTGGTCACTAATTATACCACATGTATTTCCAAATCAAAGTGTTGAGAGGATTACATGTCACTATATCTGCCCAAACCCCAATTTGGTCCAACATGGGAAAGCATTTTTAGCATGATCTCCTCATCCCTTTTCCAAGGCTCAGAGGAGATCCAATTATGGAGAGTTTCTTTTCCAAGACAACTAACCAATTGAATTAAGATCGAAAGCTTTCTAGTAAATCAAGAGAAAAGAAAGAGGTAGAAGAATGAGAACTATAATTGATCCATCAAATTACAACAGAGCTCCCTAACCCAATGAAAGGGATTTAGTTGTTCATAGCTCTGGAAATGGAAAATGGCAGTGAAGAATACATGCTAAACTAGAAAATGCAGAAAAGTAAATATACAGAGGGTAGTTCTCCAAAGTGCCAAGCTTCTCTATAATTCAAAACTACTCCTATATATATTACTCTTCTTGATCTTCTAGCGAGTTCTTCAAGTCTTGGATATGGGCCTTAGATCTTGAGTTGAAGCAGTTACAATCTTCAGTGGGCTCAGCTTGCAGAAAAGTGTGAGTTAGGCATGGGCATTAGTTAGGACGTTAGTGGTGTTAACGTTAAGTGAAAATGTGGGTTCGAGAACGTTAGTGACAATCACCTTTTTCACTAATGTTCCAACCCCAAATGATCCACGTTAACTTCAACGTTAGTGGCACTAACGTGACTCTTAACGTAGGCATGCCGAAGCTTCGAGAGCGTTAGTGACACTTTCCTTTGTCACTAACACTCCAAACACCCATCCTTCCCACGTTAGAGCTCACGTTAATTGGATTAATGTGGCCACTAACATGGTAGTGAATGCCATCTCCAACGTTAGTGACAAAGGTGAGTGCCACTAACGTTGGCTCATCATGCTTTGCTCCACGTTATTTCTCACGTTAGTGGTCTTAACGTGACCACTAACGTGGACAATGTTGGCTTAATCCAACGTTAGTGCAAAGGTAAGTGTTACTAACGTTGGCTTAGAGTTCACGTTAACTAAGTTAACGTGACTCTTAACGTGGCCAATTGCCAATTTGGAGCAATAGTGGTATTCACTTTTACCACTAATACTGGAGCTCCCTTTTCCTCCACGTTAACTACCACGTTAATGTAGTTAACATGGCAATTAACATGGGCTATGATGGCTTCGAAGACGTTATTGGCGATCACTTTTCTCATTAACGTTGCAAGCTCATTCCCATTCCACGTTAGTGGTCACGTTAATTAGTTTAACGTGGCTACTAACGTGGTTCTTCCTTGCTTCCTTTGTCCTGAAATCAAGCAAATAAAGTGCATCAAAGCTCTAGTCTAAGTCATGAGATTATGCATCAACAATTTGTCATTCAATCCTTGCATAATCCTTATGAAATCATATAAAATTCACAATAGTTGCTTGAATCAAGGTGTAAATGTAATTTCATCCAAAACTTGCTTATTTCCTAAGAAAATGCATGAAACTACCCTAAAACAGTAAAGAAAAGGTTAGTGAAACTGGCCTAGATGCCCTGGCATCAATAAACCAAATGCTAGAAAGACTAGCAGGTCATGACTATTACTGCTTTCTGGATGGCTACTCAGGCTACAACCAGATTATAGTAGAACCCCAAGATAAAGAGAAAACAGCATTCACATGTCCATCTAGAGTATTTGCCTACAGAAGGATGCCATTTGGTCTGTGTAATGCACCAGCAACCTTTCAGAGATGCATGCTCTCTATTTTCTCTGATATGGTAGAAAAATTTCTAGAAGTCTTCATGGACGACTTCTCAGTATTTGGAGATTCATTCAGCTCCTTCCTTGACTATCTAGCACTTGCCCTGAAAAGGTGCCAAGAGACCAACCGGGTTTTAAACTGGGAGAAATGTCACTTTATGGTGACTGAAGAAATTGTCCTTAGACACAAAATTTTGAACAAGGGGATAGAGGTGGATCAAGCCAAGGTAGAGGTAATTGAAAAATTACCACCACCTACCAATGTTAAGGCAATCAGAAGCTTTTTGGGACATGCAGGATTCTATAGGAGGTTTATAAAGGATTTTTCAAAAATTGTAAAACCCCTAAGCAACCTGTTAGTTGCTGACACGCCATTTATCTTTGACACAGAGTGTCTGCAAGCTTTTGAGACTTTGAAAGCTAAGTTAGTCACAGCACCTGTCATATCTGCACCAGACTGGACATTACCATTTGAATTAATGTATGATGCCAGTGACCATGCTATTGGTGCAGTATTAGGACAGAGGCATAATAAGCTTCTGCACGTCATTTACTATGCTAGCCATGTTCTAAATGATGCACAGAAGAATTACACAACCACAGAAAAAGAGCTGCTTGCAGTGGTTTATGCCATTGACAAGTTTAGATCCTATCTAGTAGGATCAAAAGTGATTATGTATACTGACCATGCTACTCTTAAATATCTACTCACAAAGCAAGATTCAAAACCCAGGCTCATAAGATGGGTGTTGCTTCTGCAAGAGTTTGATATCGAAATAAGAGACAGAAAAGGGACAGAGAATCAAGTAGCAGACCTCCTGTCCTGGATAGATCCAGTAGAAGGGATATCTCTCCCCCTCACTGAGATCTCTGAAACCTTTCTGGATGAGCAACTCTTTGCCATTCAGGAAGTGCCATGGTTTGCAGACATTGCGAACTATAAAGCTGCAAGATTCATTCCCAAGGAGTTTAGCAGGCAACAAAAGAAAAAACTACTTTCTGATGCGAAGTATTACTTGTGGGATGAACCATATCTCTTCAAGAGATGCGCAGACAGACCAATCCGTAGGTGCATACCTAGAGAAGAGGCACAGAAGATCCTATGGCATTGCCATGGATCACAATATAGAGGACATTTCGGAGGTGAGCGAACAACCACCAAAGTCCTCCAATGTGGCTTCTACTGGCCTACAATCTATAGAGACTCCCAAGATTTTGTACGTAACTGTGACAGTTGCCAGTGAGCTGGTAATCTGCCTCATGGTTATGCCATGCCTCAACAAGGAATCTTAGAGATTGAGTTGTTTGATGTATGGGGTATTGACTTCATGGGGCCTTTCCCACCATCACACTCAAACACTTACTTTCTGGTGGCAGTAGACTATGTATCTAAATGGGTGGAGGAAATTGCAACACCCACTAATGATACTAAGACAATACTGAAGTTCCTCCAGAAACATATCTTTAGCAGATTTGGTGTCCCTAGAGCTCTAATCAGTGATGGAGGCACTCATTTCTGCAATAAACAGCTTTATACTGCCATGGTCCGATATGGAATTAGCCACAAGGTGGCAACTCCATATCATCCACAGACCAATGGGTAAGCTGAAGTCTCTAATAGAAAACTAAAAAGAATCTTGGAACGGACTGTAATTGCTTGAAGAAAGGATTGGGCAAAGAACTTGGATGATGCTCTATGGGCATACAGAACAGCATTCAAGACTCCTATATGAACCTCTCCATACCAGCTTGTGTATGGAAAGGCCTGTCACCTGCCTGTGGAATTAGAGCATAAAGCTTACTGGGCAACCAGATTCCTAAACCTTGATGCCAAATTAGCCGGAGAGAAAAGATTGCTCCAACTGAATGAGCTAGAGGAATTCAGACTCAATGCTTTTGAAAATGCCAAAATTTACGTTGAGAAAGCAAAGAGATGGCATGATAAGAACCTGTCATCTAGAGTCTTTGAGCCAGGATAAAAGGTTCTGCTGTTTAACTCTAGGCTCAGGCTATTCCCTGGGAAACTAAAATCCCAGTGGAGAGGACCATATGTGATTACAGGCGTGTCATCATATGGATATGTAGAGCTTCAGGATATTGATTCTGACAAAAAGTTTATTATTAATGGATAGAGATTCAAACATTATCTTGAAAGCAATTTTGAGCAATAATGCTCAAAATTGAGACTAGATTAAAGCTCAGTAAGGTCCAGCTAAAGACAATAAAGAAGCGCTTGGTGGGAGGCAACCCAGCCATTACTACAGTTTATTTGTTATTTAAATAATAAATAGGAGTTTAATAAATTATCATCATAACTAATTCTTATTTGTAGGAGTTCACAGAGTTACAGAAGGATTCAGAGCAGAGAGCAGAGAAAAGAAGCTCACTGGCACAAAAATGCCAGTAAGAGGCACTTTTGGGCGTTAAACGCCAGAACTGTAGCATCTTGGGCGTTTAGAAAAATGCCTAGTGATAAAGACTTTCTGGCGTTTAACGCCAGCCAGGGTAAACAAGCAGCAATTGGGCGTTAAACGCCCAAAACAAGCAGTGTTTGGGCATTTAACGCCAGGAATGTGGAGGAGAGGTAATTTTGTTTTCCAAATCAATTTTTTTTATGTTTTCATCCATAATTTCTTGCATAAACATATTACAAATCGTCAATCTTTCAATTTCAAATTTCAAAAATAATTCTTAATCCTAAAAATCTTTTCTTCTTCTCAAAATCTTTTTCAAAATACATATATCATTTTAATTTCTTTTCAAATCTTTTTCAAAATTCATATATCTTTCTAATATCTTTTCAAATCTTTTTTTCAACTCATCATACTATCTTTTCAAATTTAGATTTATCTTTTTCAAAACTCTCTCTTATCTATTCAATTTTAAAATTACATCTTTTGCATATCATAATTATCTTTTACAAATCATATCTTATATCATATCTTTTTCAAAAATTTTCGAACCCACCCCTCCCTTTTAAATTAACATTCGGCCACCCCCTCTCCTCCACAATTCAAATTTGGCTCTCCTCCTTCTCTTCTCTTTTCCTTTTTTTTTTGCTTGAGGACAAGCAAACCTCTAAGTTTGGTGTGTTGTGCGTGATCACTGAGCTAAGACTCACTAAGATCATGGCTTCTAAGGAAAAATAAACCATTTCAAGAGGCAAGAAAGAGAATAGTCCAAGACCACTTTGGAATCAAAAGAGGTTCTTAACCAAGGAACATTTGGACCATTACGACAAAATAATGGGTCTAAGGTCAGTGATCCCGGAGGTTAAATTCGATCTGAAAAAAGACGAATATCCGGAGATCCAAGAGCAAATTTGAAATAAAGGCTGGGAAATTCTAGCTAATCCTGAGACAAAGGTGGGTAAAAACATGGTTCAGGAATTCTACTCAAATCTGTGGCAAACAGAGAGGCAGAGAATGACTGGAACCGCTTTCTATACCTTTTGAACCATGGTCAGAAGGAAGATGATTTACTTCCACCTTGACAAAATAAGAGAGGTCTTCAAGCTGCCTCAACTACAAGATGATCTAGAATCCTTTAATAGGAGAATGGTGTGTGATGATAAGCGCTTGGACCAAATTCTAGAGGACATATGCATCCCTGGAACCAAGTGGACAACTAGCACAAAAGGTATTCCAAACCAACTCAAGAGAGGGGATCTCAAACCAGTTGCTAGGGGCTGGTTGGATTTCATTGGGCGTTCCATACTGCCTACCAGCAACCGCTCCGAAGTCACTATCAAGAGAGCAGTGATGATCCATTGTATTATGCAAGGAAACGAAGTGGAGATTCATCAACTAATTTCTTGTGAGCTATACACAATTGCAAATAAGAACTCCAAGGACGCCAAATTGGCTTACCCAAACTTGATTTCTCTGCTATGTAAAGAGGCTGGGGTGAAGATTGGAGTAGATGAGTTCATCCTAATTGAACATCCAATCACCAAGAAGTCAATGGAGGGACAACAAGTACAAGAAAACTCCATCAAAAAGAGGGCGCAGAAGTTCCTCCCAGAAATCCCTCAGATTGACTACTACACCCGCCTAGAAGCATCTGTCACCAAGCTGCAAGAAATAATGGATCAACTTAAGGAAGAACAGCAGAATCAAAATAGTATAATCTACAAACTGCTTAAGGAACAGGAGAAGCAAGAGGTGAACTACAGGAGCTGAAGCGCCAGAAGCTTTCTCTTGAAGGTCTAGACAACCCACAAATTGAAGGAGCATCCATCTCCCTAAATAAAGGTTGTTGAGTCCTAATCTTAACTCTGTGATAACTTCTACTATTAGAAATCTATTTTATGAGTCATATGAGTAGTAGTAGTTAATATTTTTATTTTTATTTTTATCATCTCCAAGTAAGCTATAATTTATTTTTCTCATCATCATTGAACATGAATGAAATAGCAAATATTTTTAGAATAAGGAGGTAACTTTTTCGAGTTCTTAAAAGAAAAATTCTAATTATTTATATGTGGTGGCAATACTTTTTTTTTTGAAAGAGTACTTAAACAGTGCATATTTTTTTATCTTGTTGTTTATGAATGTTAAAACTGTTGGCTCTTGAAAGAAATGTTATTGATAATCTGAAAAATCATAAAATTGATTCTTGAAGCAAGAAAAAGCAGTGAAAAAAAAAGCCAATAGCCCTTAAAACCAAAAGGCAAGGGTAAAAAGGATCCAAGGCTTTGAGCATCAATGGATAGGAGAGCCTAAAGGAATAAAATCCTGGCCTACGCGGCTGAACCCAGTTGTCCCTAACCATGTGCTTGTGGCATGCAAGTCCAAGTGAAAAGCTTGAGACTGAGTGGTTAAAGTTGTGATCCAAAAGAGTGTGCTTAAGAACTCTGGACACCTATAATTGGGGGCTTTGGCAAAGCCGAGTCATAATCTGAAAAGGTTCACCCAGTTACGTGTCTGTAGCATTTATGTATCCGGTGGTAATATTGGAAGACAAAGTGCTTAGGGCCACGGCCAAGACTCATAAAAGTAGCTGTGTTAAAGAATCAACATACTAAACTAGGAGAATCAATAACACTATCTGAATTCTGAGTTCCTACGGATGCCAATCATTCTAAACTTCAAAGGATGAAGTGAGGTGCTAAGACTATTCAGAAGGAAAAAGCTACTAGTCCCACTCATCTTATTAGAATTTGAGCTTCATATAAAACTCTGAAATTGCCTCTTGATTTTCTTTCTATCCTATTTTATTTATCTAGTTACTTGGGGACAAGCAATAGTTTAAGTTTGGTGTTGTGATGAGCGGATATTTTATACGCTTATTGGGGTGTTTTCACTTAGTTTTTAGTAGGATCTAGCTACTTTTTAGTACATTTTTATTAGTTTCTATGCAAAAATCACATTTCTGGACTTTACTATGAGTTTGTGTGTTTTTCTGTGATTTCAGATATTTTCTGGCTGAAATTAAGGGACCTGAGCAAAAATCTGATTTAGAGGCTGAAAAAGGACTGCAGATGTTGTTGGATTCTGACCTCCCTGCACTCGAAATGGAATTTTTGGAGCTACAGGAGTCCAAATAGTGCGCTCCCAATTGCGTTGGAACTTAGACATCCAGGGCTTTCTAGTAATATATAATAGTTCATACTTTGCCCAAGTTTAGAAGACGCAAACTGGCGTTCAACACTAGCTTTCTGCCATATTCTTGCGTTAAACGCCAGAAACAAGTTACAAACCAGAGTTAAACGCCAAAAATAGGTTACAAACTGGCATTTAACTCCAAGAATAGCATATGCACGTGAAAGCTTCAATGCTTAGCCCAAGCACACACCAAGTGGGCCCCAGAAGTGGATTTCTGCACTATCTATCTTAGTTTACTCATTTTCTGTAAACCTAGGTTACTAGTTGAGTATAAAAACTACTTTTAGAGATTTATTTTGGACCTCATGACATTTTTTTTACATATGAATTTGTATCTTTGACAGCATGAGTCTCTAAACCCCATGGTTGGGGGTGAGGAGCTCTGCTGTGTCTCGATGAATTAATGCAATTATTTTTGTTTTCTATTCAATCACGCTTGTTTCTACTCTAAGATGTTCATTCGTGCTTCAACTGATGAATGTGATGATCTGTGACATTCATCACCATTCTCAACCTATGAACGCATGCTTGACAACCACTTCCATTCTACCTTAGATTGAATGGATGTCTCTTGGGTTCCTGGCTCATGAGTTTGACTGCCTCTCCTGACAACAGAGCATTCAAATCCGTGAGATCTGAATCTTCGTGGTATAAGCTTGAATCAATTGGCAGCATTCCTGAGATCCAGAAAATCTAAACCTTGTCTGTGGTATTCCGAGTAGGATCCGGGAAGGGATGACTGTGACGAGCTTCAAACACATGAATGTTGGGTGTGGTGACAGACGCAAAAGGATCAATAGATCCTATTCCAACATTAGTGAGAACCAACATATGATTAGCCATGTACATGGACCCTTTTCACTGAGAGGATGGCTGGTAGCCATTGATAATGGTGATCCACCAATATACAGCTTGCCATGGAAGGAGACCTGCGTGCGTGAAGAAGAAGACAGTAGGAAAGCAGAAATTCAAAGGACAGAGCATCTCCAAAACTCCAACCCATTCTCCATTACTGCGTAACAAGGATTGATTTCATGCTCTTTCACTTTTCACAATTAAAATTAAGAACCACTATTGATATCCTGAATAAGAATAATAAGATAACCACAGCTTGCTTCAAGTCGGCAATCTCTGTGGGATCGACCCTTACTCACGTAAGCTATTACTTGGACAACCCAATGCACTTGCTGGTTAGTTGTGCGGAATTACATAGTGTGAGTGTAATTTTCGTGCACCACTCACCTCCTCTCTCTTCTCATTCTTCTACTCCTTTTTCTCTGACACATCAAGGAGTCTATATACTGTGACATAGAGGATTCCACTACTCACTTTTGTTCTCTTCTTTTTCATATAAGCAGAAATAGGGATAAAAACATTCTTGTTGAAGCTGATCCCTGAACCTGAAAGGACTCTGAAGAAGAAGCTTAGAGAAGCTAAAGCACAACACTCCGTAGAGGACCTTACAGAGAATTTTGAAAAAGAAGCAGACATGGCAGCCGAACCCCACAACAATGCTCGAGATGCAAGGAAGATGCTTAGTGATTATACTGCACCAACTTCCAACTTCTATGGAAGAAGCATCTCAATTCCTGCCATTGGAGCAAACAACTTTGAGCTTAAGCCTCAATTAGTTTCTCTAATACAGCAGAATTGCAAGTTTCATGGACTTCCATCGGAAGATCCTCATCAGTTCTTAGCTGAATTCTTCCAGATCTGTGATACTGTCAAGACCAATGGGGTTGATCCCGAGGTCTACAAACTTAGGCTTTTCCCCTTTGCTATAAGAGACAGAGCTAGGACATGGTTAGACTCACAACCTAGAGAAAGCCTGAACTCTTGGGAAAAGTTGGTCAATGCTTCCTTGACCAAATTCATTCCACCTCAAAAGATGAGCAAGCTTAGAGTGGAAGTCCAAACCTTCAGACAGAAGGAAGGTGAATCCCTCTATGAAGCTTGGGAAAGATACAAGCAATTAACCAAAAGGTGTCCTTTTGACATGCTTCTAGAATGGAGCATCATATGTATATTCTATGATGGTCTGTCTGAATTGTCCAAGATGTCATTGGACCATTCTGCTGGTGGATCTCTTCATTTGAAAACCCCTGTAGAAGCCAAGGAGCTCATTGAGATGGTTGCAAATAACCAGATCATGTACACTTCTGAAAGAAATCCTGTGAATAATGGGATGACTCAGAAGAAAAGAGTTTTTGAGATTGATATTCTGAATGTCATATTAGCTCAAAACAAAATATTGACTCAGCAAGTCAATATGATTTCTCAGAATCTGACTGGATTGCAAGCTGCATTCGGTAGTGCTAAAGAAGCCTCCTTTGAAGAAGAAGCTTATGACCCTGAGAATCCTGCAATGGAAGAGGTGAATTACATGGGAGAATCCTATGGAAACACCTATAATCCTTCATGGAGGAATCATCCAAATTTCTCATGGAAGGATCAACAGAAGCCTCAACAAGGCTTCAACAACAATAATGGTGGGAGAAATAAGTTTGGCAATAGCAAACCTTTTCCATCATCTTCTCAGCAACAGACAGAGAATTCTGAGTAGAGCCTCTCCGGCCTAGCAAACATAGTCTCTGATCTATCTAAAACCACTCTCAGTTTTATGAATGAAGTAAGGTCCTCCATCAGAAATTTGGAGGCACAAGTGGTTCAGCTGAGTAAAAGAGTTACTGAAACTCCTCCTAGTACTATCCCAAGCAATACAGAAGAGAATCCCAAAAGAGAGTGCAAGGCCATAACTATAACCAAAATGGCTGAACCTAGAGAGAGTGAAAAGGCAGTGATTCCCAGTGAGGAAGACCTCAAGGGATGTCCACTGACCAATAAGGAGTTCCCTATTGAGGAACCAAAGGAATCTGAGGCTCATACAGAGACCATAGAGATTTTACTGAACTTACTATTGTCATTCATGA
Source organism: Arachis duranensis (assembly GCF_000817695.3). Lineage (NCBI taxonomy): Eukaryota > Viridiplantae > Streptophyta > Magnoliopsida > Fabales > Fabaceae > Arachis > Arachis duranensis. The sequence continues at coordinate 26,951,244 of NC_029772.3, read as the reverse complement.
GCTCTGATGAGTATTCTTCCGCTGAAGAGGATGAAGACACTGTTGAAGAACAATTTGCTCAGTATCTAGGAGCAATCATGAAGCTGAATGCCAAGTTATTTGGTAATGAGACTTGGGAGGATGAACCTCCATTGCTCATCAATGAACTGAATACCTGGATTCAGCAGACATTACCTTAGAAGAAACCGGATCCCGAAAAGTTCCTAATACCTTGCACCATAGGCACCATGACTTTTGAGAAGGCTCTATGTGACCTGGGGTCAGGTATCAACCTCATGCCACTCTCTGTAATGGAGAAACTAGGGATCTTTGAGGTACAAGCTGCAAGAATCTCACTAGAGATGGTAGACAAATCAATGAAACAGGCTTATGGACTTGTTGAGGATGTCTTAGTGAAGGTTGAAGGTCTTTACATCCCTGCTGACTTCATAATCCTAGACACTGGGAAGGATGAGAATGAATCCATCATCCTTGGAAGACCCTTCCTAGCCACAGCAAAAGATGTGATTGATGTGGACAGAGGAGAGTTAGTCCTGCAACTGAATGAGGACTACCTTGTGTTCAAGGCTCAAGGATCCTCCTCTGTAACCATGGAGAGGAAGAATGAAAAGCTTCTCTCAATACAGAGTCAAGCAGAGCCCCCACACTCAAACTCTAAGTTTGGTGTTGGGAGGCCACAATCATGCTCTGAGCATTTGTGAAGATCTGTAAGTGCTCACTATCAAGCTATTGACATTAAAGAAGCGCTTATTGGGAGGCAACCCAATGTTATTTATCTATATTAATTACTCTTTCATTTTATTTTCCATTATTATTATATGCCCTCTTTAGGTTGATGATCATGTGAAGTCACAAAAACAGCTGCAGAATTAAAGCAAAATTAAAAACATCATCAAAAACAGCACACCATGGAGGACGAGCTTACTGGCGTTTAAACGCCAGTAAGGATAGCAAATTGGGCGTTTAACGCCCAGTCTGGCACCATTCTGGGCGTTAAATGCCAGAAATGGCACACAGACTGGCGTTTAACGCCAGAAAAGGGTGTCTGGTGTCTGGCTGGCGTTAAACGCCAGAAAGGGTAGCAGAATGGCATTTAACGCCCAGTCTGGCAGCATTCTGGGCGTTAAATGCCAGAACTGGCAGCTAGACTGGCGTTTAACGCCAAAAGGGGTATCAGCCTGGCGTTTAATGCCAGAAATGCCACAAAGAGGGCGTTTAAACGCCAGAAAGGTGTAGGGATGAGAAATTCTTGACACCTCAGGATCTGTGGACCCCACAGGATCCCTACCTACCCCAACTCACTCTCATTCCTCTTCACACCTTTCCATAAAACTCTTCCCCAAACACCATTCACCTATCAAATCCTACCCTCTTTCCCATAATCTCTTCTCCACTCACATCCATACACTATCTCTCATCATACAACTCACCTACCCCCACCCACTTAAATTCAAACCATTCCCCTTCCAAACCCAACCCCTATCACACGAATTCCCTCTCCCCCTTACCCTATAAATACCCCTCTTTACTCATTCATTTTCACACATCACAAACACTCCAAACCATCCTTGGCTGAACCACTCCTACACCTCTATCTCCCCCATTTCTTCTTCTTCTCCTCCTTTCTTTCCTCTCTTGCTCGAGGACGAGCAAACCTTTTAAGTTTGGTATGGGAAAAAGCGTTGCTTTTTGTTTTTCCATAACTATTAATGGCACCTAAGACCGGAGAAACCTCTAGAAAGAGGAAAGGGAAGGCAATTGCTTCCACCTCCGAGTCATGAAAGATGGAGAGATTCATCTCAAAAGCCTATCACTAGAAAGAAGATGGAGCAAACAAGAGAGCCCACTCATGGACCTCAACAAGAGCATGAAGAAGTCCCTCATCAAGAAATCCCTGAGATGCCTCAAGGGATGTATTTTTCTCCACACAACTATTGGGAGCAACTCAACACATCTTTAGGAGATTTGAGTTCCAATATGGAGTAACTAAGGATGGAGAACCAAGAGCACTCCATTATCCTCCATGAAATTAGAGAGGACCAAAGAGCTATGAGGGAGGAGCAACAAAGGCAAGGAAGAGATATTGAGGAGCTCAAGCACTCCATATGATCGTCAAGAGGAAGAACTAGCTGCCATCACTAAGGTGGACCCGTTCTTTAATTTCCTTGTTCTTATTTTTCTGTTTTTTGGTTTCCTATGCTTGATGTTTTGTCTATTTTTGTGTCTTTATTACATGATCATTAGTGACTAGTGTCTATGTCTTAAAGCTATGAGTGTTCCATGAATCCTTCACCTTTCTTAAATGAAAAATGTTTCTATTTGCAAAAGAACAAGAAGTACATGAATTTTGAATTCTATCTTGAAATTAGTTTAATTATTTTGATGTGGTGGCAATACTTTTTGTTTTCTGAATGAATGCTTGAACAGTGCATATTTTTTATAGTGAACTTTATGAATGTTAAAATTGTTGGCTCTTGAAAGAATGATGAAAAAGGAAAAATGTTATTGATAATCTAAAAAATCATAAAATTGATTCTTGAAGCAAGAAAAAGCATTGAAAAACACAAAGCTTGAAAAAAAAAAGGGCGAAAAAATAAAGAAAAAGAAAGAAAAAGAAAAAGCAAGCAGAAAAAGCCAATAGCCCTTTAAACCAAAAGGCAAGGGTAAAAAAGGATTCAAGGCTTTGAGCATTAATGGATAGGAGGGTCCAAAGGGATAAAATCCTGGCCTAAGCGGCTAAAAATCACGTGCGAGCACCGACGCGTATGCATACAGCATACGTGCGCGCCCCTGGAGTTTTACGATCCACGCGCATGCGTAAAGCACGCGCGCGCATCCATGCAGTTCTTGCCCAACCATGCGAATGCGTCGGCTTCTATCCTTGGCTTCTTCGCGTCGATCCTAGCAGAGCGCATCCACGCGTACGCGTAAGGCACGCGTACGCGTCACTGCCCAAGCTCCAAAGCTCCATTTTCCATGCTCCTTCCATTTATGCATGCTTCCTTCCTCTCTTCTAGGCCATCCTTGCCCTATAAACTCTGAAATCACTTAACAAACAGATCACGGCATCGAATGGTAATAGAAGAGAATTAAAATGTGGCATATTTAGTGTAAAAGAAGCATGTTTTTAACTATGAAGTAAAATTGGGAAGGAAACACAAAACCATGCATTATGTATGAATAAGTGTGATAGAACATTGATAAAACCCCCAAAATCAATACACGATAAACCCTAAAAATGGGGTTTATCAACCTTTCCACACTTAAACCAAGCATGTCTTCATGCTAAAGGAAGGCAAAATACCAAAGAATCACAAGAGAATGAGATTTATGAGATGCAATCTACCTATATGAATGCAACTAAAATGAATGCTACTATCTACTTGGTCAAAAGAAAATCAATCTTCCAAGAACATATATGAGCACGTAGGGCAAAATGATGAAACAATATATGAACTCTACCAATTCCAATCATCAAAGTGAGGTGCGCATAACTTGCATGAAGAACGCTCGTGAGAGCCGGGAACAAGGAATTGAGCCTCGAACCCTCATCGGAAGTGTTTGCACTCTATTCGCTCGGTGTATAGGGTTGATCACTCAATTCTCCTCTACTTCATGCTTTCCAAAATTTGTTTTTTCTCTAACAATCAACAATTATTCTATGCATACATACATATATCATGAGGTCTTTTCTTAGGTTGTAATGGGGCTAGGGTAAAGGTAGGGTTATATATATGGCTAAGTGGACTAGAATTTGAATCTTTGATTAATCTAAGCTTCCCACCTAACCTATATAACAACCTATATAATTAAGTGCTAACCTAACTACCCATTCCTCACTTTTTTACATACTCATGTATTCTCTTTTGATCACTACACATATGCATTGATTGTTATTGAACCTTACTTTGGAGAATTTTGTCCCTTTTTCCTTTCTTTCTTTTTCTTTTTCTTTTCTTTCTATATTTTTTTCTTTTTATTATTCATTTTTTTCTTTTCTTTTTTCTTTTCTTTTTTTTTGATGTACTCATATACAAAGGTATCAATGCATATGGTTTATATATTTAATTAACACATGAGTATGTACCCAATTCCCAATATTTTCAACAAAAACAAAAACATACTCTTACCTCAACCAATGTCCCAAGTCTCCCTACACTTGAATGACACACACACACTAGTCTAAGCTAATCAAAGACTCAAATAAAGACATTTATGGTTTTCCGCTTTTGGCTTGTAATGTGCTAAAATAAAGAACAAGTGGGTTAATCGTAAGCTCAAAGTTGGCTACAAAGGTTATTGTAAGGTAAGGCTATTTGGGCAAGTGGCTAAGTGAAATGATGACCTCAATCACATACATGCATTCATACACACAATAATGGACATATAGAGTCAAACAAATCAAGGATCACAATCATAGAAGGAGAACAATGCACACAAGAAGGAGGATAAGTGGTTATATGATGTAACCACGCAATTGGCTCAAGACTCACATGCTTGTGTTCTTAGCTCAAAAACCATGTTCCAAATTACATTCTTCAAGCAAGCTTAACACCAAAAACTTTCAAAATTGGTAGGGTGCCCTAATAACCTTCCCATCTTAATCTTAATTTCTCGGGCATCAACCTCAATCTTGAATTGTAGAGAAGGACGAGTTCACCGGCTCTAAATTCTATTCTTCTTATATTCTTATCATGCACGGCTTTCATCCTCTCCTTATAGAGTCTAAAATTTTCATAGGCTTCCAATCTCAAACACTCCAATTCCACTAACTGTAGCTTTCTTTCAATTCTTCCCCCCCAAACTTGAATTGTACTCTTTGACGGCCCAATATGCCTTATGCTCTATCTCCAACGGTAGATGGCAAGCTTTTCCACAGACCAACCGAAAGGGGCTCAGGCCAATTGGCATTTTGTAAGCGGCTCGGTAGGCCCATAGCGTGTCGGTGAGCACTCCAGTCTTTCCTATGAGACTTCACAATCTTTTCCAATACGCGCTTGATCTCCCGATTGGAAACCTCGGCTTGGCCATTCATTTGGGGATGATAGGTCGTAGCTACTTTGTGGATGATACCGTAATTTTTCATTAGCCCTGTCATTCTCTTGTTGCAAAAATGTGAGCCTTGATCACTCACGATTGCTCGTGGTGATCTAAAGTGACAAATTATGTTATTCCGTATAAAAGAAAGAACCACATTAGCATCGTCCATCTGGGTGGGTATCGCTTCCACCCATTTGGACACATAATTAACAACAAGTAGAATATAGAAGAAACCATTAGAGTTTGGGAAAGGCCCATGAAGTCAATACCCCAAACATCAAAGATCTCACAAAATAACATGGTTTGTTGGGGTATCTCATCCTTCTTGGAGATATTACCAAACCTAAGGCATTGAGAACAAGATTTACAAAAGAGAGAAGAGTCTTTGAAAAGAGTTGGCCACCAAAATCCACAATCTAGGATCTTTCTTGCCATCCTTTGAGGTCCATAATAGCCACCTCCTTCAGAGGAGTGGCAAGCCTCCAAGATAGATTGGAATTCGGTTTGTGGGATGCACCTCCTAATTACTTGATCCGCACCACATCTCTAAAGGTATGGGTCATCCCATACATAATATTTGGATTCACTTTTAAGCTTATCCTTTTGATGCTTGGAGAAATTGGGAGGAAAGGTGCGAGACACCAAGTAATTGGTAATAGGTGCATACCAAGGGATTACTTCAGGGATTACTTGCAAGCCCTCAAAGGGGGAAGTATCATTAATAGGAGTGGAATCGCCTTTTGTGTGCTCAAGGCGACTTAAGTGATCCGCCACTAGATTTTGCGAACCACTCCTATCTTTGATTTCTATATCAAATTCTTGCAATAGCAAAACCCATCGGATTAACCTTGGTTTAGACTCTTTCTTGGCCAACAAATATTTCAAGGCTGCATGATCCGAGTATACTACCACCTTTGAGCCTAGTAGATAAGCTCAGAATTTATCCAAAGCAAAGACAATACCCAACAATTCCTTCTCGGTGGTAGTGTAATTGGATTGGACTCCATCTAAAGTTTTAGAGGCATAGGCAATGACATAAGGATTTTTACCTTCGCGCTGTGCTAGCGTGGCTCCCACCGTATAGTTTGATGCGTCACATATTATCTCGAATGGCCGATTCCAGTCGGGCCCTCTTACAATGGGAGCATGAGTCAATGCAACTTTGAGCTTGTCAAAGGCCTCCATGCACTCTTCACTTAGATCAAATTCAACATCTTTTTGCAACAAACAAGATAGAGGTAGTGCCACCTTACTAAAGTCCTTAATAAATTGTCGGTAAAAACCTGCATGACCAAGGAACGCACAGACTTCCCTCTTGGAGGAGGGGTAAGGCAAACTAGATATAACATTGATCTTTGCCGGATCTACAGAAATACCACTATTAGAGACAATGTGTCCTAAAATAATACCTTGTATAACCATAAAATGACACTTCTCAAAATTTAAAACAAGGTTTGATTTAGTACACCTCTCTAATACTTTTGCAATATTGTCCAAGCAAATATCAAAGGAGTCCCCATAGCCACTAAAATCGTCCATGAACACCTCCATGAAATGCTCCAGAAGATCCGCAAATATACTCATCATACACCATTGGAAAGTTGCCAGTGCGTTGCATAGGCCAAATGGCATGCGCTTGTAGGCATAAGTTCCAAAGGGGCATGTAAAGGTAGTTTTCTCCTGATCTTTTAAAGCAATATGGATTTGAAAATACCCCGAATAGCCATCTAAGAAACAGTAATGAGATTTAACAGACAATCGATCAAGCATTTGATTGATGAACGGTAGCGGAAAGTGATCCTTCCTTGTGGTCGTGTTCAAACGCCGGTAGTCAATACACACCCTGCATGAGTTTTGCACCCTCAAAGCTATAAGCTCCCTGTTCTCATTCTTGATTGTAGTAACTCCGGACTTCTTTAGGATGACTTGTACGGGACTTACCCATTCACTATCCGAAATAGGATAGATAATGTCCGCTTCTAATAACCGGGTTACCTCCTTCTTTACAACCTCTAGAATGGTAGAATTCAAATGCCTTTGAGGTTGCCGAAAGGGTCTAGCTCCTTCTTCTAGGAGGATTCGGTGCTCACACACTTGGGGGCTTATGCCCACTAGGTCCACCAAGCTCCATCATATAGCCCTTTTGTTCCTCCTCAAAACATGAAGCAACTTCTCCTCTTGTTGAGGAGTGAGCTCCCTTGCAACAATTATTGAGAACTTGTGAACTTCATCAAGATAGGCATATTTTAGATGAGCCGGTAGTGGTTTCAACTCTACACTTTGTTCTTGACTTGGCATTTGAACTTCTGGTGGATCCGGACGGGGTACGGTGTTCACTTCACATTCATGGGGGCTCCCTGGTGCACGAAATTGTGATCACTACTTTTCACAAATCAATTAATCCCCGGTAATGAATCCAAAAACTTGGTGTTCAATACCATGGCATAAACACAACTTTGCACAACTAACCAGCAAGTGTACTGGGTCGTCCAAGTAATAAACCTTACGCGAGTAAGGGTCGATCCCACAGAGATTGTTGGTATGAAGCAAGCTATGGTCACCTTGTAAATCTTAGTCAGGCAAACTCAAATGGATATGGGTGATATACGAATAAAGCATAAAGATAAAGATAGAGATACTTATGTAATTCATTGGTAGGAATTTCAGATAAGCGTATGAAGATGCCTTCCCTTCCGTCTCTCTGCTTTCCTACTGTCTTCATCCAATTCTTCTTACTCCTTTCCATGGCAAGCTTAAGCAAGGGTTTCACCGTTGTCAGTGGCTACCTCCCATCCTCTCAGTGGAAATGTTCAACGCACCCTGTC
>NC_029772.3:26941832-26942402 GCF_000817695.3 Arachis duranensis | reverse complement strand
TATACAATGAATTCCAAAAACATCTATGAAGATCAGTATTAATTAGATGAGCGGGGCTTTTAGCTTTTTGCCTCTGAATAGTTTTGGCATCTCACTCTATCCTTTGAAATTCAGAATGATTGGCTTCTTTAGGAACTCAGAGTCTAGATAGTGTTATTGATTCTCCTAGTAAAGTATGATGATTCTTGAACATAGCTACTTATTGAGTCTTGGCTGTGGCCCAAAGCATTCTGTCTTCCAGTATTACCATCAGATACATACATGCCACAGACACATAATTGGGTGAACCTTTTCAGATTGTGACTCAGCTTTGCTAGAGTCCCCAATTAGAGGTGTCCAGGGTTCTTAAGCACACTCTTTTTGCCTTGGATCACAACTTTATTTCTTTCTTTTTCTTTCTCTTTTTTTTTTGAAATTTTTTTTTCATCGCTTTTTCTTGCTTCAAGAATCATTTTTATGATTTTTCAGATCCTCAGTAACATGTCTCCTTTTTCATCATTCTTTCAAGAGCCAACATTCATGAACCACAAATTCAAAAGATATATGCACTGTTTAAGCATACATTCAGAA
>NC_029772.3:26940845-26941348 GCF_000817695.3 Arachis duranensis | reverse complement strand
CTTGTGTGCTCCATCCTCTTCTTAGTGATGGGCTTGTCCTCATCAATAGGGATGTCTCCCTCTATGTCAACTCCAACCAAACAACAGAGGTGACAAATGAGATGAGGAAAGGCTAACCTTGCCAAGGTAGAAGACTTGTCCGCCACCTTATAAAGTTCTTGAGATATAACCTCATGAACTTCTATTTCTTCTCCAATCATGATGCTATGAATCATGATAGCCCGGTCTATAGTAACTTCGGACCAGTTGCTAGTGGGAATGATTGAGCGTTGGACAAACTCCAACCATCCCCTAGCCACGGGCTTGAGGTCATGCCTTTTCAGTTGAACCGGCTTCCCTCTTGAATCTCTCTTCCATTGAGCGCCTTCTTCACAAATGTCTATGAGGACTTGGTCCAACCTTTGATCAAAGTTGACCCTTCTAGTGTAAGGATGTTCATCTCCTTGCATCATAGGCAAGTTGAATGCCAACCTTACACTTTCCGGACTAAAATCCAAGTATTT
>NC_029772.3:26935663-26938389 GCF_000817695.3 Arachis duranensis | reverse complement strand
TCCTCTCCAAATTCGGCCATGTTGATGGCCTTGCACTCTCCTTTTGGATTTTCTTCTGTATTGCTTGGGAGATTACTAGGAGGGAGTTCAGTAATTTTCTTGCTTAGCTGTCCCACTTGTCCTTCCAAATTCCTAATGGAGGATCTAGTTTCAGTCATGAAACTTTGTGTGGTTTTGATTAGATCAGAGACCATGGTTGCTAAGTCAGAGTTATTCTGCTTAGAACTCTCTGTCTGTTGCTGAGAAGATGATGGGAAAGGCTTGCTATTGCTAAACCTGTTTCTTCCACCATTATTATTGTTGAAACCTTGTTGAGGCTTCTGTTGATCCTTCCATGAGAAATTTGGATGATTTCTCCACGAAGGATTATAGGTGTTTCCATAGGGTTCTCCCATGTAATTCACCTCTTCCATTGAAGGGTTCTCAGGATCATAAGCTTCTTCCTCAGATGAAGCTTCTTTAGTACTGCTTGGTGCATTTTGCATTCCAGACAGACTTTGAGAAATCATATTGACTTGTTGAGTAAATATTTTGTTCTGAGCCAATATGGCATTCAGAGTGTCAATCTCAAAAACTCCTTTCTTCTGACTAGCCCCATTGTTCACAGGATTCCTTTCAGAAGTGTACATGAATTGGTTATTTGCAACCATTTCAATCAACTCTTGAGCTTCTGTAGGCGTCTTCTTCAGATGAAGAGATCCTCCAGCAGAGCTATCCAAAGACATCTTGGATAGTTCAGAGAGACCATCATAGAAAATACCTATGATGCTCCATTCAGAAAGCATGTCAGAGGGACAATTTCTGAGCAATTGTTTGTATCTTTCCCAAGCTTCATAGAGGGACTCTCCTTCCTTCTGTCTGAAGGTTTGGACTTCCACTCTAAGCTTACTCAATTTTTGAGGTGGAAAGAACTTTGCCAAGAAGGCATTAACTAGCTTTTCCCAAGAGTCCAGGCTTTCTTTAGGTTGAGAGTCCAACCATGTCCTAGCTCTGTCTCTTACAGCAAAAGGGAATAGCATAAGTCTGTAGACCTCAGGGTCAACCCTATTAGTCTTGACAGTGTCACAGATTTGCAAGAATTCAGCTAAAAACTGATGAGGATCTTCCAATGGAAGTCCATGGAACTTGCAATTCTGTTGCATTAGAGAAACTAATTGAGGCTTAAGCTCAAAGTTGTTTGCTCCAATGGCAGGGATAGAGATGCTTCTCCCAAAGAAGTCGGGAGTAGGTGCAGTAAAGTCACCCAGCACCTTCTTTGCATTGTTGGCATTGTTGTTATTTTCGGCTGCCATAGGTTCTTCTTCTTTGAAGAATTCGGTTAGGTCCTCTACAGAGAGTTGTGCCTTAGCTTCTCTTAGCTTTCGCTTCAAGGTCCTTTCAGGTTCAGGATCAGCCTCAACAAGAATGCTTTTGTCCTTGCTCCGGCTCATAAGAAAGAGAAGAGAACACGAAAATGTGGAATCCTCTATGTCACAGTATAGAGATTCCTTGAGGTGTCAGAGGAAAAGAAAAATAGAAGACAGAAGTAGAAAATTCGAACTTATCAAAGAAGATGGAGTTCGAATTTTGCATTAAAGAATAGTGTTAGTCCATGAATAGAAGGATGTGTAAAGGGGAGAAGTAATTTTTGAAAATCAAGTAAAAGATTTTGAAAACATTTTTGAAAAACTTTGATTGATAATTTTCGAAAACAAAAGTGGGAAAGAAATCAAGTGATTTTTGAAAAAGAATCTGAAATTAGAAATCAAAAAGATTTGATTGAAAACTATTTTGAAAAAGATGTGGTTAAGAAGATATGATTAGTTTAAAAAGATGTGATTGAGAAGATATGATTTGGAAAACATTTTAAAAAGATTTGATTTTGAAAATTAATGACTTGGCTAACAAGAAAAGATATGATTCAAACACTAAACCTTTCTCAACAGGAAAGGCAACATACTTGAAATGTTGAATCAAATCATTGATTGATAGCAAGTATTTTTTTTTATTTAAAAAAAAGAAAGAAATTGATTTTGAAAACACATGATTGAAAAGATATGATTTGAAAAAGATTTGATTTTGAAAAGATTTTGAAAACTAAAAAAAAATTGATTTGAAAACAAAATCTTCCCTCCTATGCCATCCTGGCGTTAAACGCCCAGAATGGTGCACATTCTGGCGTTTAACGCCCAAAATGCTACCCTTTTGGGCGTTAAACGCCAGTCTGTCCTTCTTCACTGGGCGTTTTGAACGCCCAGCTTTTTCTGTGTAATTCCTCTGCTGTATGTTCTGAATCTTCAATTCTCTGTATTATTGACTTGAGAAGACACAAATTAAAAATATTTTTGGATTTTTAATCATGAGGAATAATCAAAATGCAACAAGAATCAAATAACAATGCATGCAAGACACCAAACTTAGCAGTTTGTATGCTACTGACACTAACAAGATGAAAATGCAAATGAGACACACTAGACATTCAAGTCAATAGAATTCAAAGATCAGAGCAAGTAAATCATCAAGAATAACTTTGAAAATCACTTAGGACACATGAATGAATGCATACAATTGACACCAAACTTAAAATGAGAATAGAGTCTCAACAGGAAAAATATTTTTGGTTTTTATGATTTTGTAAACTTTTTTGGATTTTTCAAAAATTATATGGAGAAGAAAATAAAGAAATTCAAAATTTTTAATAAGAATTCCAAGAATCATGCAATGTTAGTCTAAAGCTTCAGTCTAAA